>NC_090937.1:1304054737-1304357767 GCF_040938575.1 Ambystoma mexicanum
TTACAAAATTGAAAACAAAGGCATAAGAGAGACATTTAAAACCACCGACAAGTGAATTATCCCTCCACATTATCTCCTTTTGCACTTTATGTGCACCACTTGTATTTTCTTTATTTGAAATTAATTGTATCGCTAAGTTGCAAGAAAATATGTTTCATGGGAACCGGCTCAACGCGGACTGATCTTAATTCATTCCTTCAAAGTGTTTCCACACATAATCCAGTGCACAATCCAGTCCCAAATACATCCTGCCCACGGACAAGCCGGTACCTGATTGGTGGAGACACATTTCTTCGAGCCTGCTGGTCTTAAAAGAGTATTGCAATCTTTGATAGCTCCTTAGCTGTTGTATTTTCAGGACATTCTCCATGGCCACAGTTCAGGAGGGATCTTTCGATCTTCAGTGAGTTCGGTAGGCCAGACAATATGTTTGACATCTTTGTGGATTCTCAGCAGCAGCTCGTTCAGGGCACCTTACTCGTAGCGGTGCATGGTATCAATCAACATAACATAACCTCTGAACAGGCGAGATCCCATTCTATTGCTCCTCCAGCCATGATGCTATTTCAGATCAAGCTTGGCAGGAGTTCACTGGTGACAATACAAACCTCTCCAACACTTGCACCAACGTTTGACATTTTCACCACTTCGGTAAGACCAGTCACTTTTTCTAAGTGACCTAAATGATCCTCAAATGAGAGCAATCACATAATTGTCACCATTCCATACCAGCTTCTCAGTGCCTGCCTTACTTCTCATGGTGATATAGAGGAAATTAAACTCTGAACTCGAATTTCGTGTGAAGTTAGTTCAGTAAGGATTTTATAGCAGCTCTACAGAGGAACACAAAAATAGACATCACATAATCTCCAAACAATGCCGAAGCTGTTTTACCCTTACCCCATGTACAACAGCCTTTATAGATTTTTCAGTTTAAGGACTTGCAATGTAGATACTCCCAGTGATCATATTGATGTAGATTGACTGTTTGGTGATGGTTCACGGAGGGATGAATCAAGGCTTTGGAATTGCATCTGCAAACCCAATGGAAAAGCTGCATCTGCTTTGGGATTGGTCTGGTGCCTGATCAGGCGCAAGATTCAATATAGCAGGTTTATAAGACTCTAAAATATCTTCTGGAGTTTCTTTTGGTGGTAGTGCCCTTTGTAGTGCCGGATAAACTCTGCTGTATTCTTATCTGTTCACAGGGGCACAGCTCGAACTGCTTCCATTTCTTTTAATTGCTCTTTCAGTTTCCCATGGGCATCTTTCAGATCTTTGTTCTTGGATTCGCAATGCCCCTTAGTGGGGTCCACGTACCAGAAAGAATTAATCATACTACTTTTGGTGGACTATGGATTCTAGAGTCTCTAAAGCTCCTCTTTGATAAACAACATTATCAGGTTCAAATGTACATTTCTCCGGCAACTGGTTCTTGAGATCACTACATGTGAAAAAGTGTTGTTGATCTAAAAAAAACTGCAATTCTTGGGCAACTCATTTGTGTGCATAAAATGAGCTGGACTTCCCTTAAGGGGAAGTGTTTACTTGCTGTGACCGACTGTTCCCATTCTCACAAGGGTAGACAAGGATTAACTTTTAATGAAGGCTGTGCTGCTCTTTTCAATGTTTTTTGCAATAGTGCTGAAATGCTGCTAGACCCAACAGGCTCATGAATGACCACTCAGTAACCACACAATATAAAGCAGTGACGAAACACATTTCGGCCTCCTTGACCATCATCTTACCATTAACCAGTAACCATGCCCCACGCAGTGGCGTCCAGACACAGTTAAATCCCACATTATGTCAGCATTGGCAGTTGCCCAAAGACGGGTGGAGAAACTTTGATGGTTATGCACGTGCGCACGCACGTATGCACGCACACACGTAGGAGTATAGGCTTAATCAGGTTTCATTGCTAGGGTAAAACAAGAACAGAACAACATCCTTCACCAAAATATGTTTTGCTGAAGCAACATGTCGATGGCAGCACAATTGTATTCAGTTGGGAACGGGTAGATAGGCAGTCTCGTGCATACAGTCACTTTTCAGCACCCGTACAGTATTCTCTGCCATCAGCCTTGCACATGTTCATCGGTTTTGAATTGTGCACAGACCTTTTTGTTTTGCATTCATTCAATAATTGTTCATGCAAGAATATTACTTAACTAAACTGATCATTTACCCCTTAACTGTTGTGTAACGATACAAGTGCTTCTCCTATTGGCAGCCGGTATTACTTACCTAAACTGATCATTTACCCCTTAACTGTTGTGTAACGATACAAGTGCTTCTCCTATTGGCAGCCGGTATTACTTACCTAAACTGATCATTTACCCCTTAACTGTTGTGTAACGATACAAGTGCTTCTCCTATTGGCAGCCGGTATTACTTACCTAAACTGATCATTTACCCCTTAACTGTTGTGTAACGATACAAGTGCTTCTCCTATTGGCAGCCGGTATTACTTACCTAAACTGATCATTTACCCCTTAACTGTTGTGTAACGATACAAGTGCTTCTCCTATTGGCAGCCGGCTATCTTCTGACCAGACAGATCTTTTAGGAACGCTCTATTTAACAAATCCAGAATAACAGTTACCATAGACACAATAAAACAAGAATAATTATATTATATTACCAAACCTTCCCGCGAATAAAAGCAATTCTTTCTCTATTTGGCAAAAGGGCTCCCCTGCCCATGGGTGTTACCCTCAGCAACATCCTGTTTAAGACTTACGTTTTGCTGGTTCCCTGCATGCAATTATCAACACTCTCAGAGCAGAGTGTAAAAGTAAAGAGTAAAGCAAGGCAAAGTCGCCTCATCTCTTTCCTTTGACTCCACGCTTTGAGAGTAATAAACTACACCCTGCAAACACGCTTTGCAGGCAGCGTTATGTAATGGATTACAATACAATCCACCTACTTATTAGCAGATGCTAATGTGAGGAGTATTCCATTGGAATCCTTTTGCTTTATGCCCACATGTAAATCTCATACAGGAGGTAAATGAGGTGCTCTCCTGAGATGGAGGAGGAAAGCAAAGCTGAGATGCCATCTCCGCTTTTCTGCCCTCCTATGCCACAGACAGGCAGCAAAGTGAGCTGGAGTGTAACATGAAAGTGTAAAAGCTATTTTTTGCTTTCATTTTCAGAACCGCTCACTTTAAAATGTCCCCAAAGTGTCTTACCTTCCTCAATGGTCCAAGGGCATTGCCAAAAGAGCTTGTTCACAGGTCCTCTCGGCACACTTTCAGTCAATTCATCGGAGGTGAAGGCACCAAATTCTGTAGAGGAAACCAACCTCTGTATTTTGAATCTCAGGTGAAGTTACTTCAGAAAAGATTTAATAACAGCACTGTGGATGAACACAGATGAGGAGAGCACATACAACTTACAATTAATACAATAGACTTTCATGAAGAGACGATAACCCCTGATTGTTCCAAAGTCAGTTTTGCCTCTTTTAAGAGATATCATTGCAGATGGGCATTTATCATTCAATGAAGCCACATACTCTCTTTTCACCAGTTTTGGTAGATACTTAAACATCTTCCTGGCACAGAAAGCAAGGTTCCATAAATCATTTGCTGAAGCAGCAGAAAGCTAGAGTGCAAGTAAAATACTGCTTCAGTGAGCTAAACTTGGATCCTCCATTCTTACAGCAAAAATGTATGATTCAAAATGGCGTTTCTCTAACTATATTAGTTTGGTGCACCGAAAATAAGGCCTAGTTTACTTAAATAAGTATGCTTTCCCGATCTGATTTGAATTCACTTACAAACACATTTCATCCAAGAATCTCTTAAACTTTCAGTAAATACAACCACATTTTCCTCCAGAGTGAGACAGACATATGGCTGTGCCCCTAGGGCAATTCAGATACTGAGAAGTTGTTGGAGATATTTATGGGGAAACAATTAATTTGCAGAGTTACCCTCCCTTCCTCATTCAAGAACATCACACCAATTGAGAAGATTTGGATTCTTGACCAACTCTGCTTTTGACTCATGGAACACCAAAGTGGACCCCCATCCCTTCCACAGTATAGAATCAAGAACCAGGCCAATGTTCATAAATCGTATAGATGCATTAATAACTAAACAAAATCATGATAACAGTATAGTTATTGGAATGCACGCCACCTCACTCCATGGCACAAAACCTTTCCTATCTGACAAAGCTTCACTCTACATACAAACAGGTTGAAACCAACATTTGATTCTGATTATAACTGTAATTGTCATAACATACAAGACACAACCACATGTACAGTTTTCATTTCGACTCTCTAATCATTCCCGTTAACAAGTACAAAAAAAATACTTTTCTAAAGAATACTTCAGAGTTGGGTTACTCATAAGAATACCCCTAATGTAAGAATAATTAATGCAGCACCCTAGAACCTGACAGTACAATTGTGCTTTACAATATACTTTGTATTGAGTATAATTTAAATACAATGTAGCACTTTTCCATTGGGTAAAATAAATTGACATGCGCAGCACTATTTATTTTTAACCTCCCTGTGCACTTTCCCTTCTAGCAAGATTCTGGCATAACAACATTAATTAACAGACTCTTTTCAGATTATGAAACCCTTTTCCGTTGCCTCGCTACAGTGAAACTGTTCCCATTCACTCAGAGTACCTTCTTCCCTCTGTCTCTAGAGGATGCCTTTAGCTAGCTATTTTCCCTTTGCTTAACCATAAAGCCACTTTTCTACACAGCACAGACCCCGAGATTCAGTTTACCATTTGGAACCCCCCATGCTTTAAAGCAGGGTCCGTAGAATGGTGCCTCCAGCACCTGCCTCTCTCCTGGTTTCCTCCAGATTTTCATCCACCTTTTAGCTTGTCTCATCCACCTCCTGCTGTCTCCCTTGCAATTTTGGTCCTCTCTTTTCCATTGTGTGTCTACTTTTAAAATGTGCTAACCACACCCCAAAATTGTCTAAATTAAAATGTACTGGCTCATTGGTTGATTATCCTGATTGGCCATCTATTATTTTTCCTCCTAGACAAGGCTTAGCCCCTTTCCTCTAATTGATGCTTAGGATTCCAGGCTCCATCTCTGGGAGTCATGGCTCCACCCATTTGAAATGGCATTTCTGAACATGTTCAGATATGAAGTTAAAATCTTCAGCATTACACTTTTCTTCAATTTACAGATAATATCACAAACTATATTTATCTGAATTAGTCTGATCATGCCGTTCGCAATGCACTGTGTCTGACCCCAGCACATGATTGCAGGTGCGAATGGCATATTTTTGTGATTTCTTCAAAAAGAATACAAATTTGCAGCATGAGATTTTATCGACAGGTTATCTGACTCAATAAGCGACCATATTCCCAAATCTCCAATCTGTAAATTTATTCTCAGAAGCTGTAATCACATTTTTCCTTATAACTCTGGTCCCCAGGGTCGCATTTTTAGGGGATTTCTATCAACAGATAGGTCTCTTCATGAGTTATTTTGGAGATATCTGAACCATCTCTTTAGGTGTCACTTTGTCCAAGTTAATTGACAAAATATGATTTTCCACATAATCATGAGACCCTTTAATTATATGCTTATTATTAGTTCACTAAAACAGTAAATTTCTCTTCCCCAAATGTAGATGCAGGCTGGGTCCTCTGCTGTCTGTTGACTTAGTCTGCAATAAAACACTTAACATTATTTCTCCCACGGCTGATTGACCATCTGTGTCCTTATCTTTTTGAGCAGAGGGGATAGTCCATCCCCGGACTCATGTGACATTCTCCTGTAACATGTCAATTGTCATCAGTCCCTGGACCTCACCATAAACAAGATTCAATTCTGAGCATTATACAAAGTTCAAATCCCATCATGAGGAGCATCATTGTTTATTCAGTGTTGTCATTCCACCCCCAATAACCCTCTTCCCAGGCTCAAGCTCCAACACTTTCCTGTCTCTGCCGGGGCTTCAAAGAGATTTCCAGATAGAGGGGTTAAGCAGGGTTTGATCTTTGCAATCTGATGGGGAAAGGTCTCTGGGCTAAGCACAGCTTTACTTCACTTTTTAAGAACATCAAAATAAATGATACTTTGAAATTCCTGCATTTTCTTTACACATGAGGCCTGCATCAATATCTTGCAATACAAAATATACATTTTGCTTCATCTTCATAATTGCTGCTCATTTTAATACATTTTTGATAAGCTGACAATGTCTCAAATGTCCTTAATGTGTGCCTTTGAATTTACTTCTGGCAGTGGAGTTTCATCTTTAAATTGTTCATTGTTGCAAGCTGCAGAATGCACACATCTCTCCATGGAAACTCTGTTTTAGCAAAGCTGCACTTTAGTGCATCTGTCACCTTTAAGGGAAAGTAGGCCTCATTTCTTTTGGCTTTGCCACTTGAACACAGATCGCAATTCGTTTTATATCTCTGAAACAGCATTTTGATGTTTGGCAGTTGAAGGTGAAATTCTGGCCTTTTTTGTCTGGCAGTCAACCGTATGCTTTCAACATTCCTGCACCTCTGGGCCTAACTTCTAGCCCAATGCAGTTAGCTTATCCTGGGGTGAAAATACCCCACACACCCCCTACCCTGTTCTTATTCTCATGACGTAACTAGTGTGAAAAGGCAGGAGAGTGTGTTTTTTTAAATTTTTTTCTCACTCCAGCCACAATAATTTCTCTTCACCGAAAACGGCCCATTCTCTCTTTATCATCCAAGAGTTGGTGGTCTGTGTTCCATCCATCATTTGGATTTCCAGGGTATGGAAAGCAACACCTTCAGGTTCTTTGACTTTGCTCTTGTTTCCCGGTTTTCTGGGTCCTCTGTGGACTCCTCTTTCCCCAGTTCCCAGGCTGGAAGGAATTTGCATTTGTTTTTCTAAAGAGAGGAGTAAAAAGAGTTCTTAAGCATTTTTGTTTAAACATCATTTCCCTGGATATGATTGCAGAATATAATAATTTACAATCAACACTCATAGATTACCATTTTAATTTAATTACTCACTGGTTAGATATTTTAGTTTTAATGCAGTGTTTTTATATTACCTTTCATTCCTCAGATGGTTCCTTGTCTCTACCTTCAGTGGGATCCTCAATCACACTTAAAGCTAGTCTGGGATTATATCTTTTTTTCTGATTAATATGGACCCACTTCTCTTCCATCAGTTCTCCTCTTGGGATGCATATCTTATAGGCAGCAGGCGAGATTTTATCCACCAATGGACGACATTTGCGATCCTATCCAGTTGTTCACGAAGGCTATCGTTCACAATCCCATCTAAGTGTGGCACATGGCAACACTCGCAACTATGTCCAGGCGTGGCACCTGCCATCATTCACAACTCTGTTTGGGCCCGGCGCGTGCCAACGTCCACAATTCCATCCAAATGTGGTAACTGCTAACATTCACAATACCATCTAAGTATGGCACTTGGTGGTGTTCATGGAGTGGGTGAGATTGTTGGATGGAGTAGGGCAGGGATGCTAATTTCTGTCCTCATGGGGTTGTCGCTTGTGTCCTATTGCCCGAGGATAGTCTCTCTTGTTATTGTAGGGGTTTCCCTTAGTTGTTCCTTGGTGTTGTCTGTGCCATTCTAAATTCTGTCAACCTCTTCTTTGTGTTTCCTGTTTGATTGTTTAGTTGTTTCAATTTGATTCTGCGGTGTTGGAGAGGCAGGTTTTTAGTAGTTTTCTGAATTGTAGGTCTTTGGTGTTTCTTATTTCTTTCTGCCAGAGGACCTATGGTCAAAACTGGAAGGGAGATTTTAGAGGTCACTATTGCAATTACCGCAATCATTACCAGTCCAAATAATAAGAAGGGAGCAGGCACTGTCCTCCTTAAAAGTGGTGGTCGAATGATCTCCAGCTTTATCGTCAATGTGTTGGAGATGTTCCGAAAGGAGGCTTTGCGACAATTCAAAAAGAAATGAAAGAAAAAACGGACCCAACACTTAAAGAATGGCAGATAATCTGTAGAAACACAATGTTGGATGTAAACGAAACTGAGGCATCCTTATGTGCCAATCCGAATAGAATTAAGAAGAAGATAGTGATGCGGGATTGGATTGAGACACAAGACGAAGTGATGAAGTACAAAAATTACGAAGACTTCTGCGCATCAACAAGAAAATAAAATGACCTGGGGATGTACTTAAGGCTATTTCCAAACTGGCACCTAAGATCAACATTCATGCGTTTTCGCCTAAACATACTTCTGACAGGATAAATATTACAGAGAAGAGACAAAAGGGTGAGAAAGAAGAACTGCACATTATCTGACAAACTGGACACAACGGAATCCTTAAAACATTTGATTCTGAGATGCCCGGTCTTAAGTAAAGAACGTGAACACCACTTTGGAGACATAACTAGAAAGTACCAAAATTGGTTTGTCACAAACTGGTGGCGGACCTTGATCGAAGGAAAAAAGGTGTCAGTAAACTTGGCATTGACAGTTCTTTTTCAGAAAATTGACAAAATCTCCCAAGTAGATCAAGGATAAGAAAATAACTTTGCAGACCGAGTGAGTCAAATAGACAAGACGCTATCTAGACGACAGGACTGGATAAAGCTTGTCCTGCTCTCTTTCTTTTTTTTTTTGTCAGTTAATCCTTTTTCAGTGGAAATGTGATTTTACGTACATTTTTTATGGATTGAATGGCTAGGGCTATAGGTTCTCGATTTGAAAACCATGTAAAGTCCTTATAAAATAAAATTATTTTTTTTAAAATTCTTTCCGGGTGTTGTTCCAGGTGTTAACCTCTGAAGGAAATTGTTTCGCAGTAAACATGGAGTGCCCTCTGGAGTCACTCCTATCAATGGGAGTTTCAAACAGTGTCGCCCAACTTTCATTTCGAGATCTGCAGTCACTTCGACGGAAATATTATTCCCATCAAAGTTTTGGAGTTGTCCGGAAAGAGTTATGAGGGGAATCTGGTGACTCTCCCCCCTTTCTAGATTCAATCGATCAAAAGCTTGTTTAGATATAAGAGTAGCTTGGGATCTAGTATCCACCAAATCTGATAATGCACACTGACTCCGTACCTTGACCGGAGCATACAATCTGCCTTCTTTTGCCTCAAGTCTATGGAGAAAGTGTGGGTTGGGTGCCAGCTCGCCGGTCATCTTCGTAAAGTTAAATTACGTCGCTGTGTAATCTTGGGTGGTTTCCGTGGAGACCTCACCCTGTTTAAGATGGAGTTCCAGTGTATGAGATCAGGAATCTGTAGGAATAAATCTGCATTTGGAGATGATATTGGTAGAAACAGTCCTCAAGACCTGTTTGACGGGACGATACCTCTACGGTCTTGGGATTATCAGGATTGCATGGTTGGGATCTAGGAATTTGTCTATCTGTGTTGGTCTCTATATCTAGGCTGTTGAACTCAGAGTCTCTTTTGATCCATTTTTCTTTGGGATGGATTTCCCCATTCCTGAACAAGAAGATGTCCTTACCTAAATCCTCTGGGGATTCTTCTCTCTCAAAGGGGATTATTTTGACAAATTTCTCCTCAAAATGAGTTTTTCTTTGGCCTCTTCTACCTACCCTTTGTTCCTTGCGATCTAGCTTACAGGGGGCGGAAGAGTCATTAAGAGAGGTTTCCAGGGGTTCTTTTTGGGTAAGAAGGGAAGCTTCCTCAAGGGCTTGGCATCTCCCTTCAACCAGGGCCCCATCCTCAGGAACCTGTTGATTGTCTGGACTTTCCTCCAGTCATTTCCCCACTGTGGAATCAGACCTGGGTGTTGGGGCATTCTGAGGAACATGGTTGGTCTGAGGGTTTGACTGAGCCCTCATCATGTGCCCAAAGCACTCCAACAGGGTACATTTTACTCTTCCTTCGGAGTTGTAGGGGAGTCTTTGCTCATACCTCTGTTGCTCCCTAGAAGGGTAACTATCCCTTGTAGAGAAGTAACCCGGTTATTGAAAATGTCCACTGTAATTTTCAGTCCTGGTTCTCCCTTGTCCTTGGTTCAGGGATCTATTTTCCTGGAACCGGGGAGAAGGAGGAGGATTGTTTTGAAAATTATGGTTTGGAGGATACGTGTTTAAAAAATTCATGTTTGGAGGTGGCATGTTACTCCTTTCCTGTGGGAAATTCGAAGGGAAATTCCCTGGGGAAGTACTCACCTAGTTCAAATCCCCCTTTCAGTCGGGGGAGAATAAACAAAACCTGGAATGGCCTTGTCTCTTTCTACCTAGGACCTATGTAGGGGATAGGGTCAGAAGGGTCATTGTTTTGACACCCTGATTGACTACCGTTTGATTGGGCCTGGGCAGAGGGTCTCCTCTGCCTCTCATTCTGCTTATCAGCTGAAGGAGTATTTTTATGCCCTCCCCCCATCTCCAGTTCCAAAGAAGGGACGGTTTTCACTTCATCCACCTTTGCAGCAGCAAGGGTGGTAGTTGGTGTTACCAACTCAAATGTTGTACTTTCTCTTGTTTTCCCTGAGGCCCTCTGTAAGGAGAGATTGGGTTATGGTCGGCCAGTCGATCAAGGTCGCAGTGCTGTGGAATGCGTGCACACCATGCCTCAGGCTGCTGGAGTCGGCCTCGGCCCCTCCTGAGAACTACATGGCATACGTGATGGAATGATGCTTGAAACCCGACCCCCAAGGACACAGGCAGCCTAGTTTCAAGGGAAACATTCTACCACAAAACTTAAACTCTTCCCTCTTCCCCCGTACCTTATATGGACCTTTGTTATATGGTTGGCAGAGAATGGGTTAGCCAATCGTCTGTATATAAGGATGGCAACGCCTGTGGTGAGGGAGAGCAGACCTCCCAGGCGTTGGCTCCTGCTTGCATTACATGCTATAACTTTCTACTTCTGGTCTCCCGTGTCTTATTTGGTGTCTGAGTGAGCAAGTTACGGGGGAGCGGGATGAGCCGGTAACAGTTGGTTTTGACGGTTTGGTGTTGCTTTTATTGTCTGTGGGTTTCTGTATCTCATAAATCCTAGTCGCTTGCTCTATGACCCAATCCAGGGTCCTGTGATCTTGGAAATCCTGCACTAATTGTGTAACAATGTATTTATTTATTTAGTATGTGCAGATGCACATTTTAATTCTTGTGTAAACTCCCTAGGCGCATGATCTTCCACACATTGTAAGTTCTAAACATAAACATGAATGGCGGCTTATAAATTGACCTTTCATAATGATCCTGATCTTCCAGTCCTGCAAAGAAACTTGAGCACTCTGGAGTAAAGTTCAATTTTTACAAATTCTATACAATTGATGTCATTTCTTTTATTTCAAACTAGCTGGGGTACCCGGCATTGCCTGTGTCCTGATCGAGTGGTGTCTCATGTGCCCTGGAGGATGTTGCTCTTGTCCTCTTGTCAGCAAGTCTTGCTTCAGTTTGCTCTGGTGTCTCATGTGCCATGGAGGATGTTGCTCTTGTCCTCATGTCAGCAAGTCTTTCTTCAGTTTGCTCTGGCACCTCATTTGCGGCATGTTTCAGTCACTTAATGGATTCAGCACCTTTGAGAAAATGTCCAAGAAAGATTGATTGATTGTGCTCTCTTCTCGGGAATGAACTTAAGTAAACTGTAACCTTGACATTTCCCATATTTGGAGTGGCGTGATAAAAAGAAAAATGTAATTCAAAATTACCTTTAAAAATGCTTTAATAAACAGTTTCGAACTGTAAACAGTAGTGATACATTTTAAAGGAATAACCAACATATCGAACATTTTGCTTCAGGCACTTTTCCAAATTTTGCCTCCTTCTAGTACCTACAATCTTGCCACAGACAAATGAGGAATCCATTCAAAATTTTGTAGCAGTGGGTTCAACTGTGTGGATTTGTATAACCGGACAAACATACACACATACATACATTCAACTTTATATATAAAAATGATGACATCATTTGTTCGTAAAGTACTAAATGTTCTCACACTGAATACTTAGCGTTCTTATGGTATGGGGTCATAAGGCTCTTTATGGCTTTAATCTGTCTGATGGGGTCCTTAACAAAACCTTTTCTTTGTTTTGTATTCTGCCTGCGCCTTTGAACCTGAGTCCATTCTTCTTCAGAATCAGTGCTGCTGTTGTAACTCCAGTCCCTGTAGGCGCTCCCTATCTGTGTGAGATTTTTAATGCTTCCCAGAAGCATGGGATCTGGACTCCTTCTTTTGCCTGTGTCGTTGTGAGCTCTCAGTGTCACTTTCCCTGTCGTAACCTTTTGGCGCAGAATAATACACAGTCTCTTCTTCAGACTATTGAAAATATGCACTATCCCTCCTTCCAGGTACCCAACAACGTTGAAACATGTTTGGGGATGCTTGTGGTCTCATGCAGAAGGCATGTGACCAAGCATTTTGGGCAGTACTGCCCCTTTTGGTGGTGGGACCAAGGCTGATTTGTATATGGTCTTTCCCCTTTTGTAATGGCTTGGCAGGCGAATAACGATGGTCTGGAGGGTTGCCAAGAGCAACTCCAGAGGTTAGGATTAATTCAAAACCTTCCAACCATCACCTCTTTTGTTTTGCGTAAGTCACCACGAGTTGGACGGGTATGCCCAAATGTGGTCCTGTGCCTGCTGTGCCTAGAGACCAAAGCTACTCCTCACTGATGAGGCCCAACAAGGCCGAAACATGTTTGGGAATGCTTGTGGTCTCGTGCAGAAGGGATGTAACCAAGCAGTTCGGGCTGGAATGCCTCTTTTGGGGTTGCATCAAGTCTGATTTTCATATGGCAAAAAGGCATGCTTAACCAATTATGAATGTGTTTACATGGTACTGTGCATTATAGCAAGAAGGCCTGCATTACACTAAACATACATGTATTTTCATTGTGCTCTGCACTTTAGTCAATATGAAAGTGTTTTCATCACACTGTGTCCTTTAGCATAAAGGCCTTTTTGCGGCTCAGATGCTTGGCTAATATGGGCAAACCTAGAAAATACATGTCACCCCCCACGCTCCCATGAGGTGGAAACAGGCCATGGACGCGTCATAGGTATCAGAGTGAATAAGAGTGAAGAGACAAAAGGGCATGTACAACATTGAAGAACGCTTATCTGCTAAAATGTGTTCACTTACAATCTTCACCATTTACTAAATGTTAAAGCATAAACATGTCCTCTTGAGATGAGCCAGCCACAGCAGGTACTAGTCAGCAGACAATCTTTAGCCAGTGATGATCGCTGACGAATTAGGGATGAGTAGATATTCGCCACATGAACAGTTCCAAACAGTTTTCTCCAGTTAGTCTGGATACAGTTTTGGTGCATTGACAAGTTCAATTCTGCTTGCCATAACAAAGTTAAAAACATTGATCAGGAACAGGATGAATTAACATACAAGGATGTAGAGCACTGGTGTGATCCCTGTGACTGAAGTTCCATGGAAGTCTAAAAATCATTCAATGGATTGAAGAAAGCAACTATATTCGACAACCTGTGGATGGAGCTTAAGCTGGAGCTCCTATCTGTTGGAATAGAGCTTTCCACCAGGGCTTAAAGCTCCTTCCCAGTAATCTTCCTAGTAGGCGTTTGGCCAACTGCAGTACTCTGATGAGCTGATGAAAGTCACTGTGGTGCCAGCGCTGTGCATTACCACATTCAGGAGGTATGCCAGTCTCAGTGTTAGATGTAGGAGCTACAATTGTGGTAGCTTCACTTTAGAGGAATAGCTCAGTCTGTACTGGTGAATGTAGAACATAACTGCAGCAGTTCACTGGGTTTGAGACTGTGATCATGCTGGCAACCCCCACAGGCATACCACAGCATGAAGCATTGAACTGCAAAATGCAGGATCCATTTGGTAGTAGAGCTTTGCTACTGCAGGTTCACATTCAAATTGTACTCAGCATGCACTTGGTTGAGTTTGGATTCTGCTCACTTGGGCTGAGTTTGAGAATACTGGCCAAGCCTAGCCCCCCCTCACCTCCCATCCAAAGCAAATCCCTAGCTTTTCCTTTCAACCTGTATCCCAAGTATCTGTTCGGAAGGCCATCCAGGCCCTCAAACCCTCCAATTGCAAAGGAGATACCAGCCCTGCCAACATCATAAAGCACTGTGCCCCCAGCCTTACCCCCTTCAATACATAATGTGTTAACTCCTCTTTCAATTCATGTGAAATACTCACTACTATTAAAGCAGCCCGGGTCACCCCCTACTAAAAATAAACTCCCTAGACATGACAGCATCTACCAACTACAGGCCCATTACCACAGTACCCGTCTGTTCAAAATCCTAGACTGCATCGCTTACTTACAATGCCAGCAATACCTAGAACAAAACTCTCTCCTTGGCGTCAGACAATCTGGTTTCCGACCGAAGCACAGTACTGAAACAGCCGTTATTGATCTAAAAATGCAACTTGACAGCATTAGAGATACTGGCAATGCTGCCATCCTACTCTTCCTAGACGTCTCTGCTGCATTTGATCTCGTGGACTGTGACCTACTCTGCCAAAACCTTTCCGGGATCTACCACTTCTCACCCGAGGCAGTCCGATGGATCAAATCCTTCCTAAGTGACCGTACCTCCAGAGTTTTCATTGACAACCACTCAGCCAAACTTTTCCCTGTCCGCTTGGTGTCCCACAAGGCTCTTGCCTTTTCCCAACCCTCTACAACACCTACACTAATCGCTCTTTGATGGGGGCGTGACCTGAGCTCATGCAATGAGGTTGTAGCTGCTTGGAGCTCCCACTGGGATCCTGTCTTGATCCTTCTAGCAGCTATCTTTATGGTTTAAACATGCAACAAAAGGACATCCTGGTGAGGGATAATCTAGCATCTGCCTGCTGAGTCTCATTTCGACAGAAATCGGTGCTGGCAAACTAGAGAAACGAGTGCCAAGAATTGGAGCCCATGCGATCCAAGATGGTGCCCGTTGTAGAGCACCACACCTAGCAGTCGGGACAATTGCGGAGACAGACTTTGCACAAGGGTATGCTCTCTCCCCGGTACCCCACAGACTGCACGCTTACTCTGTGCTGTTGGATCCCAGTGTCGGGACATACCGCAGCTAGGAACCTGCCCACTTCAGCTGTGTTCACCTCCGGACTCCAAGGGAACACGCCTCGAGAGGACCCACAATTGCCGCCGACTCAACACCTTACAATCAGTTCCTGGAACGCCGGACCGAACCGCAGCTGCACATTCCCGGGCCCCAATACCCATTGCTGGTGTGGGGACTGAGGAGAACACGCTGGATACAGAACAAGGAGAGGCTCTGCTGCTGCCACGGTGCACTGCAAAGCAACAAAATAGATGCTGCAGGTACATTCACTGGCCCGCCTGTTAGAGCTCGTAATTATTGCACACTTACCACTCGTGCTTGGGCCCAGCTGCACCAACACACAGGCGGCCCCGGTGCCTGAGCCAGACTGCATAGACTTGTCCCCTACCACAGGTAGCGGGACCCACGCGAGATACGTTCACCTTCGGACCCCACTGGAACAAGCTTAGTGAGGACCTGTGTCTGCCGCCCTTCCAACGCCCTACAACCCGTTCCTGAATGGTTGACTGAACTGCCACTGGGCGGACCGGGCCTTGACACTCATTGCTGATGAGGGAATGTCAGAGGCAGAACAAGGAGATCCCCCGCTGGCACGGCACACCGGTCATTAACAGCACAAACGCTGCAGGTACCTTCATTAGCCCGCCTGCTTGGGGCTTGTAATCACTAAACCCTCACTACTTGCGCTTGGGCCCAGCAACACTACCACGCAGGCACCCTTGCCGCTTGAGGCGGGCGGCATAGACATGTTCCCCCCTCCTGGGTAGTGGGACCTACGCAAGCCGATACTACGAAAGACAACTCCTGGTGGGCTTACAAGGGTCTGGGTTGATGGAGGCGGAGGGCAGGCAATCAGGCTAGTCGGTTCCATCCCATCATGCTGTATAGTCACACGGAAGCCCCCCAATGCAACAGGGAGGCTCGTCTAATGTACTTGAGTGGGCCATTTGGATTTACTCCATCTACGCCAGTAGCACTACTAATAGGAGCTCGACCTGTAATGAAACGCCACCTCAGAAGTGTTAGTACTATCAGACCCTTTAAGCATGAAGGCCATTACTGAAACAGTGGCACATTCCCCACGTCAACTACAACAATACCAATTCTCAGATTTGTCGCTGACAAAACCTGGGCTACCCTGATCGGCCCCTTCATCTGTTAACAGCCAATCGACTGAACCGTCAGGCAGAAACCGGCCGCAGCACCAAAGGGCCGCTTCCTAAAGGCCTGTCGGTGCCTGTCTGGGCCGTATGTGCCGTTTGGCCAGCCACTCTGCCCGTTTCCTCCACTGACCATGAGAACCCTGGCCTTGCCACATCCAAATGTGAGTACCTAAAAGTTGGCGTTACCATATGTTCTTATGATTCACAGCTCAAACTCTGATTATCCACGATAACTTCATCACACCTGGTCGCCTGTATTGTTTTTGCGGCTTACTAAGCCGCTGCACAAGTGTCTGCATCTAACATTGCCGGTCATTTCATTACCTGAATCCCTCAGAGTACGGCAACCACCACTTGCCCAGAAGCCGGTGCGTCGCTCCTAATAAAGCAGCCACAACGCACGCCTCATCCCACTTGAACACCGCTGCAGGTTGCTAACCCATGCAGCTTTCGCGTGCCCCAACTATACCTAATATATCTCTGTACCTAACATGCACCAAAAGCATCTATATGCATATTGTAGGTATTGCTATCAGTTGAACCGTTAGTGTATCACGCATTGTACCGTTATCAAATCATAGTGTACACTGTAATAACCGCTCACTAGTGTGCCTATTAACCGACGTGGTTGCTTGTTTATTTTGCTGGTAGCTTTCGTTAGCATAAAGGAGATTGTTTAAAACACAATAACTGTACCGCTCAGGATATCATACAACAATATTGCTTTATGTATGTAATAATCCTCACGTTGGTGTCTTTGTACCACTGACTAACTTGTTTTAGAATGTTTCTAGATTAAAAGCACCTCTGCTATAGCCTGCAGTAACCTTTCATTCTGCTAGCCTGCTCGCAGCAACCCCACCACTACCATGCACAGCTCCATGAGTATCTCTGCTTCTACTTATCTTGTCGCGACAGCACCCACAAAGCATACTGTGTCACCTAGCTTCTCAATGAGACACAGCCTCAAACCAGAGCTATTGCCCACCCAGCTCACAATGCCACCTACCATGGTGAATAAACCACCAAACTCAGAGGACATTGACCCTACTCTCTTCCTGCCATCCTTCCTCTGCAAACCCCACACGCTCCACTCCCGGACACCCCTCACTACCAACCACTCCCGTAACCTTTTTGCAAGCAGATTAGCCAGGGTAAGGAGTCGAATGGAACCCCACCAACACGACAAATGCCCCAGACCTACTGCTACTAGAAATAAACTACTAGGCACATACTCCTACCACGCATCAGCTGCCACTAAACAAAAGCTTCCAATACCTCCATCGCACCCCCCAAGCCACCCGCCCCCAGAGGTTACTAGGATCCCTATGCCTTGTACAAGCAAGAGCAGGATAATGCCAGCACAGACCCCTCTCCAATTTGCCTTAATAAATGCACGCTCACTCCCAGCACACGCAGTGAGATACATGACCTGCTCACCAACCTGGACTTAGATGCTCTTGCCATTACCGAAACATGGCTCCATGAAGCCTTGGGACCAGCCATCTCCCTAGCCCTCCCACCAGGCTACACCATCTTCCGACAAGACAGACCAATGGCTAAAAGTGGGGGGGTAGCCCTTATAGTTAAGGAAACCCTTGCAGTTAGAAAAACCAACTCACTGTTAGGCGGGAATGAAGACTCCCTATCCGTAAAACTCGCCCTCTCTCCAAATGCTGCAATAGCTATCCATATTGTCTACCGCCGTCCAGGCCAAGTACTGGACTTTCAAGTTAATCTACTCCATCGACAAGGGGAAAATCTAAAAAACACCACTAAATCCATCCTACTGGGGTACTTTAATTTGGGCTTCAATGATCACAAAGCACTTCAGGACATGGGCTTCCATCAAAGAATCTTGAACCCTACCCATTCCAAAGGACGTATAGTAGACTGGGTAGCGGACCAGAATTGTGAAGTAGATATCAGCTCCAATACTCCCTCCTCATGGACTGACCACCACCTTATTCACTTCTCCATCCCGACCACAGCAGAACACCCATACCTTACATGACCACCCCACCAGCATTAGCCAGAAGCTCACGTAACCTCACCAGAGACAGGATCCATCCTTTTCTGCAGGTTCTGGCGCTCAAGTCCCTGTTCTCCCACAACCCCCAGGTGCTGGTTGAACTATACAACACCACAATCAAAACAACGGTAGACACCATTGCCCCCTAGAGGGCAAGAAAGGTAATGGGAAGAAACATGCAAACTCATGGTTCACCGTAGAGCTCAATGAACTACGATCCCTCAAGCGCAGTGCACTCACCAAATGGGAAGTGGATTCACAGGAATCCATGCTAGTTGCCTACAAAACACTGGCATTACAATCCAAAAAAGCCATCACTCAAGCTAAATCGACAGCCTATAACGCCTGAATTTCAAATGCTAGATCGGAATCAAAAGAACTGTTTCCCATCTTCAAATAAATGGCCACATCTACAAACACCCAGGATCTCGTAAAGGATGAAGCCTGGTGCGCCAATGTGCAAACAGCCATGCTTAGAAAAATAGAGTTCCTGCAGGAAAAGATCAAGACACACTACAAGACTTTGCCTAAAGCCAATCTGTCCTCCTCACCTATGACCAACACAGACACCAAAGATAAAACACTTTTCCTTCAGAGAAGTAACAGAGACAGAAGTACTAGCCATCATTCGGCCAATCAAACCTTCCAATTGCAAGGGCGATATCTACTTTGCCAATCTTATTAAAGATTGCACAGACACACTCGCTCCTGTTTTGACAGCATTCATTAATGCCTCGTTCAACTCTAACACCATCACTGCATGCCTGAAAGAGGCATGTGTTCACCCCTTACAAAAATAAATCTCTAGACCCAGAATCTCCCAACAACCATAGACCCATCACTACTGTGCCATTCCTCTTAAAAAGTCTCGACAGAGCAGCGTATGTTCAAATCCAACAGTTCCTGGAAGTTAACAGCATTCTGGGAAAGAGGCAATCAGGCTTCCGCCCAGGCCATGGGACAGAGTCTGCCCTACTCGATTTAAAGATCCAACTGCGGGAAATTATGGACGAAGGCAAGCCAGCACTTCTCCTGCTCCTCAATCTGTCTGCAACGTTCGATCTCGTGGACCACTCAAGGATTCAGCATATTTTTCCCCTGAAGCCACATCCTGGATCACCTCCTTCCTGGAAGGGAGACACATGAGAGTGTTCTCAGACGAGACCTGCCCCGCACCTACCACCATCCACTGTGGAGTCACACAGGGCTCCTGCACTTCACCCACACTCTACAATATGTTTACTCTACCTCTCTTCAAAAACTTGGATAGGTGTGGCATAGCATACACAAACTATGCCGACGACACCCAAGTCCCCTCCCTCTCATTAGCTCATACGAACAAGACGCAGCCACATTGTCTAACATGTATGCTGCCATCCAGCCCTGGATGGCAGCCAATTGACTGTGTCTCAATGGGGACAAACCAGAGATCCTTATGGTAGGCACCAAGGAAATTCTCAACAAGCTGGACTCTCAATACAGTACCTTTAACATAGATAACAACCGAATCATGGTTTCAACATCAGTCAAAAACTTAGGGGTTCACATTGACTGCTCTCACTCCATGACGCGCCAAGTTAGCCCCATTGCTTCCTCAGCATCACTCACTACCAAAATCAACAATGCAGTCAAACCGTTCCCGCTGACCAAAAACTGCCTCACCATAGCCAGGGTCACCACTAGTGCCAAATTGGACTATTGTAACGTACTATTCATGAACATGTCATATTACAAGTCACACAAAATAATGCCCTCAGAGCTGTGCTAAGCATTCCCAAAAGGGAGCATATCTCCCAGGCAAGAAGGGATGCTCACTGGCTCCCAGTTAAAGAGCGCATTCTCTTTAAAACCCTTGCCATTACACAAAAGTGTCTCTCATTCACAGGCCCACCATGCCTATCTGAAAAAACTTGCCTGAGTCACCTCTTATAGACCTAAACAAACCTACCATTCCAATCAGATCTATGTCCCTACTTTCAAAAGGGCCAAAGCGGGAGACTCCTACTTCCTATATCTAGCACCAAAAAACTGGAATGCACTGTTGGGCGTCGCCTGCCGTGTCCATCCGGCAGGCGCCCCCGGGGTGCCGCTTCCACACAGCATCAAACAGGCCCAGCGCCTGTGGGAGTTTGGGGCCTGCCATGTCCATCCGGCAGGCCCCGTGGCGCTATGGGACACCAGCGCCATCGGGGTAGGGGCACAGCCTGCCAGGGTCCTGACCATGCGGACCCCGGCCGCCATCCTGGCACGAGGGTCCCATGGCACCAGGGCCTGCAGGCCTGTACCTCCTACAGCATTAATGAGACACGGACTCAGACCAACCTTCCACGGAGTCTGCAGCCGTTCTGTTTCACGTGCCTGCAGGGGCTCCCTTTATTAACTTGGGCCATGACACCGTCATGGCCCATCTTAAAGGGGCAATACACGGGGGAGGGACACATCCCCTTAAAGGGGCAACACACATGGGAGGGTCCCACCTAACACTCCTCCTTTTTCATAACGAACAAACAAACGTAGCTAAAACACACATGCCTCCCACCAGTTACAGACCAACAAAATACGTATCAATCAGTACTTGCAGGGTAGACCGAAAATATGATGTGTCACTGACACATACCTAGCTAACGCCAACAGTTACAAATATAAAGTATACTAATCTGTTTCTAAACATGCTCCAATAGGTGATCATGGTGGCCGATGAGCTGCTGGAGGACCACAGGCAGATCCACCACAATTTGCAAGACCCTTTATTAACCTGGGGTTCGGAATGGCAACTACACCAACAACGCCATGGTCGAAGGCTGGCACCACATGCACATCTCGCAATTACGGGATCACAGCCTCACCTCATTGTTATTTACTGAGACCCCTTAGAGCATGTAGTTATTATGCAGGCTCACAGCCTCAAACACACACAGGATTACTGAGTCCTCTTTAAGCAACTGCCGAACGGCAGACAGCCAGTTCCTCTTCCATCAGCGTCCGTTCAGGAGTCACATCCCAAGTCCAGGTCCATTGATGGTACAGTTCACGACCGGCAAAGCCGCGCCTGGCAAGTGCCAGGGGCCACCTCGGCATGGTCTCTTGATGTTCACAGCAGAGCAGCGAGACGCCGGTCACGGGCAGCCAGGCTACTCCATGTGATGTTGATAGGGCACAGTGTTGTTGATGGGGTACGGGTTGACAGGCCATCGCTCACCCCCTTCGTCAGCAATGTTCTCCCGATCTGGTACATGTCTTTCCTCCAGGAGCACAGGAGGGCGCACAAGCACTCATGATGAGCTGCAACCCATCCCTTGACTGATGCACTGATTCTTGGTGTTGGGGCCCAGGGCTGCCTGACTGAACTCAGGGGGTCCGGCAGGTATCTCCCCGACGCCCTGTTTCGCCTGGTCCTTCGATGGCATAGCGTGCAGGGTGTCTTTAGCGACAGGCCGCCAGGGTGTCCTCAGTGGCAGGCAGTCATGGCCACCAGCATAGTAGGCAGGGTGGCCTGTGCACCGATGGCACTGTTCCTGGAGATGATCGTTACTCTGCTGGTTAGCCTTCCCTTCCGACTGCTGTAACAGTGCACCAGTTCTTGTCTGGCTGCCAACGCTGGGCTGGATTGGCGTACCAGGTGTGTGGTGGGAGCTATCATCTCGTATCACCTGATAGCGCCGGGGTTGCACCGAACGCAGGAAGTCCTAGTGCTCATGGTTCTGAAACCTGGGGGGCATGAGGGTGAAACTCCCACGTCGGCCACGGTGATGCCATTGTTGGTGCCGGGTCACTGCGGTACCATGACCGCAGGGGGCGGTCTTTTGTGCACATAGCCATCTGTCCATCGCGTTCAGCTTCTGGGGCATCGCACTGGACGTGAGGTGCATGATACACAGGGTACCGTGTGTTCACATACCCTGGGCTTGCCGATGTGGGGCTGGTACATTGGTGCTGTGCTGTGGCATGTGTTGGCATGGAGTACGCGACTGCCTACGTTCTCCCGGGTGGATCGGGCTCATCCGGCTTGCCCTCCCTCCTGGTGCCTGCAGAGCAACCTGCTTCCCAGCTTGCCTCGTCACTTCTACTCTGGTCTGGAGCAGAGGCATTGCTAGGGGGGGCATAGGGGCCACAGCCCCAGGTCTCTTGGCTGCCGCCCCGGATCTTTTCCAGACCCAGCAACACCCCTGGTCCGGAGTACCTGTCATTTCCCCCTTTTCTTCTGCGCACCTTCCCGCAGTGCAGGGGCATGTTCACTCTCGCGGTGCTGCTCCCGACTGGAGCACGTCATCAACTTTCCGGCGAGTGGCAGGCAGGGCAACTGCAGCGGCTCGGTGGTGGGACTTGTCCAATCGGGCAGACAGTCAGGGTGGCTTCCGTTGCTCTGTATTGGGCCACTTGTAAAACCAAGTCCTGTGGCCACTGATGTCTGCGGGTCTTGGGTCGGCCAGAATACGTGTGGTAGTGGGGCGCCGTTGACTCACTAATGCGGCTTTCTCAGTGTCTTCCCCATTCCACCGGGGCAGCACTGTCCTCACTGCTCCAGGCCGGAGCGGGTCCCTATGTGGCCCTCCCCCTGGTCCGGCTTTCGGAGGGCCCTGTGTTTCATGGTTTCAGTGCCGTCAGGGCAGGGAGCATGCACATTTTCAATTGATCACCGCCTGGCCTGGGATCTCAGTGACACTCGACCGGTGTGGCACTACCGGGGAGAGGTGCTGCTGTTTTGGCACTGACAGGAACCCGATCTGAAACCGGGGCAGCTTGACTCTCTCTCCACCGGGCCCCATGGTCACTGAAGGGCACGGGCAGCGGCATACACCCTCCCCTGTGTCGCTGTCCGCAAAGGGGGGCAGAGGGGCCAGTGCGTCCGTTGTTCCGGACCTGGACAATGAGGTTGCCCGCCGTCCGGCAGCCCCAGATCCTGATACAGGCTGTTGGCATTGTTGGAGCCTTTTGGTGTCCCCCCCCATAGCTCGGCCAGGGATCTTAATGGGGCTCTGGTGGATGGTGGTATAGCACCGAGTAGGATGATGCTGTCACCTGCGAGGTCATTCTTCCCCCGCAATGATGTTGCGTCAGCGAGCACATTCGCCTCAGGCGCTCCGTTTCTTCTTTCTTCTTTTTTTTTTTTTTTTTGCACGGCAGGCCCATGCTCTTTAGGGGCACTGCCGCATGCTTTCCTTCTGTTGGGGGGGGCAGACAGCCCACCTCACGGTGCGGCAACGCCGCAGGTTCACCCCACACGGGGCGGGCATCTCCTTTGCGGGCCCAGTTGAAACTGGGCCCGCTGCACAATGATGCAGCGATGTTCGCCGCTCCTCCCCCGCGCGGCTCACAGGCGGGGAAGGGGCAGCGCCTCCACTGTTCCATTTTTTTTTTTCTCCCGCGGGCCCAGCTGATGATGGGCCAGCGTCAGCTGTTGGGCGGCCCCTGCCCCAACTCCGAGCCGTGGCCGATGCCGCTCCTCTGTCGGGGCCGCCTCAGCTGTTCGGCGGCCCCTCCTTTCAACCTTCCTCTGCGGCGGACTCCGCCAGCATGCGTCGCAGCCAGGTCGCGGTGGAGAGGCAGCCCACCTCACCACCGTGGCGGATGCCACTCAACTCTTCCTGGAAGGGGGGTTTGCGGGGGAGCCACCTGGAGTCTCACTGCGGCCCCGGCCACCAGCGTTTCCTTGTGGGGGCCCCATACCCCTCGCGGGGAGGACCCTCCTCCTCTCCGGGCGGCAGAGGCAGTATCCTCCTCCTTGCCGCTGCGGGCCCCGTTGGATGTGGGCCCGCATCTTCGTTGTCTTCTTGCGGGCCCGGTTGGATTCAGGCCCGCCACCCTCTGTCCTTTTTATTCTTTTGTTTGCGGCGATGTTTGCCGCTCCTCCCCACCGCGGCTCGCAGGTGGGGGAGGGGTGCAGCCACCCACGCGGCCGACGCCGCAGACCTCTTCCGTCCCCCTCAGGGGATGGGCAGGCAGCTGCCCACCATGTTTCCATCCTCCTGCGGGCCCAGTTGGTGTTGGGCCCGGCACACAAGTTCCTCAACGCGGGCCCAGATGTAGATGGGCCCGCCACACTACGACGTCTTCAGGGCACGCGAGGCCCGTTCCTCGTCGCCATTGTTGGGCGTCGCCTGCCGTGTCCATCCGGCAGGCGCCCCCGGGGTGCCGCTTCCACACAGCATCAAACAGGCCCAGCGCCTGTGGGAGTTTGGGGCCTGCCATGTCCATCCGGCAGGCCCCGTGGCGCTATGGGACACCAGCGCCATCGGGGTAGGGGCACAGCCTGCCAGGGTCCTGACCATGCGGACCCCGGCCGCCATCCTGGCACGAGGGTCCCATGGCACCAGGGCCTGCAGGCCTGTACCTCCTACAGCATTAATGAGACACGGACTCAGACCAACCTTCCACGGAGTCTGCAGCCGTTCTGTTTCACGTGCCTGCAGGGGCTCCCTTTATTAACTTGGGCCATGACACCGTCATGGCCCATCTTAAAGGGGCAATACACGGGGGAGGGACACATCCCCTTAAAGGGGCAACACACATGGGAGGGTCCCACCTAACATGCACTGCCCACAACACTCAGGAATGAGACCTCCTATGCTGCTTTCCGCAAATCATTAAAAAACAAGCTTTTCAACTAGCCACTCCCGCAAGAACGTCATCACCATGAGCCTCATCTGGTTACCCTGAAACACTAGAACCTTTTGGTGCTAAGCTAAACATTATGTCATTGTTGAATGGAACCTGTAGATGCTAAACTAAACATCATGTAATTGTCTTTGTAATGTTTGACCTGGTTCCCCTGTAACCCTGGAACCTTTAGGTGTTAAGCCTATCATCATGTAAATGTACTTGTAATGCTAACGGTCTGTTTTGTTTGCATTGTTCACATTGTTTGCCTCCTGTAACTAAGTAAACCCTAAGGTAACAGCGCCACGGCGCCCAAGGGCTGCCTGGTACGCTTAATAAATGCAAATAAATAATAAATAAATAAATAAAACACAAAGGGAAAGCCACCATCATGGACTTGTTCGTTAGCCAGGGCAAACACACTGGCTCACCCCAGACTTCAAGCGCTGAGCAACTGCCACCTCAAACTCCCAACCTCGACCCGCAGGAAAACCAAGTCCTGGTTGCAATTACCGCCCTACGTACCTCATTAGAAACCAGGATAGACTATGTCAGGGTTGATGTGCAGCTCCTACGACAGGACGTCAGGCAATTATCAGAGAGGGTCACTGCAGCAGAATTGACACTAAATGACACTGCTGCCACCACCAAAGCCCTGGAGGGGAGGGTTAGGGAGTTGGAAAGACGGAATGCCACACTGGAAATGAGTGCTGAAGACGCCGAGGGTAGTTCACGCAGGAATAACATACGTGTTCTTGGCCTACCGGAGGGCTCAGAGGGGTCTGATCCAACATTGTGCGTCGAAAACGTACTGTTACAAGAGATTGGGCCAGGCAAATTATCATTGGAGTTTGCAGTCGAGAGAACCCATCGGTCTCTCCAGAAGAGGCCGCCCCCGGGAACCCATCTTCACCTGATGATCGCTAGGATCCTCATTTTCCGAGACTTGGAGGTAATCCTACGACACTCCAGGGAAGGTGGGGAGATACTATGAGGTACTCAAGAATAGCCATCTACCCAAACTATACTCCTGCAGTACAAAGAGCCAGAAACGCATTTGTGCCTACGAAGGTACGACTCAGGCAACTAGGGCACAAATACATGCTTATCTACCCCGCCAGGATGAAGATCCTTCACAATGGGAAATCATACTTTTTAGACAGTCCTGAAGCAGCTACCATGTGGATGGAACATAACAACCTGTCTGATAACAAAGACTTGGACACCTGAAGAAATAATGGGGGGCGCATATCTCATTTCACCAACTTTATTTTTTAGCAACTGAACTCCCCACACTGACGTGGGAGCCCTGGACACGTACTACCGGACCACCAGTGGGCCCAAAGCTGGCAATAACACTGCTCGTGTGGAGGCTCCCCACTCCAGCCACCCATCTACGGGTTTGGTGAGTCCAACCTACTGTTGGACTCACCAACACACCAATAACTGTTAGCGGGATATAGCCAGTTGCTAATCACTTTGCCGGGTACGCTATGGCCCCTCCAGGCCCCTGCGGTACCGGTATGCCTGAACAAAGTGGTTTTGTTGGGCAATGTTTTATGTTTGTATTGTTAATGTTTGTATTGTATTGTTAATGTTATGGTTTTGTTTATCCCATACATTTTGGCTCACAAAGGAATATGTTCGGCCTGACTGGCGGGCGCTATAGGGGTTTAGTAGGTACACCTGGGATATTGTCACACCCCCATCGACTCAGCACAGTAGCTCAATCATTCCATGCATGGCAGGGTTGGGCAGGAAAGTAACTGGGTAGACCACTAGGACTCCTCTGGCCACCTCGGGCCCATCCAATACCCATCAATGACATGGCTACTATCAGAATACTGACCTGGAACATGCAGGGCCTTAACTCTTATCTTCGAAGGAATAGAGTGAAATCTTGCATACAATGTAGGAAAATCTCTATAGCCTTACTGTAGGAGACCCACCTAGTAGCTGAAGAACAAACAGCACTAATGAATCGCTGGGGCGGAACTGGTTACTGGACCATGTACTCCAAATACTCCAGGGGAGTGCTTACCTGGATAGATGGGTTGCTTCCCTTTCAACTGCTTGAAATTGTGCAAGATTGTGAGGGTAGATACTTTAATCATACAGGCTTACCTTAACCACAGAGAAATTTGCATCATCAACTCATACTTCCCAAATCATGCTGTACCGCCCTACATACGCATTCTCTGAAACCTTGTCACGCCCAGGCGAGAGGGCTTCATTACATGGGGTTGTGACTTCAATTGTGTTAGCGACGCATTACTTGATAGATCTACCCCCCTTCTACCCTCCGGGGTGGCTTTTCCCTGGCAACTATGGCCCTGAATGCCACATTAACAGACTTAGACCTGGTCGATGTCTGGAGAGTGATACACCCCACCACGCGGGGTTACTACTTTTACTCCTCTCCCCACAAATTACACAACGGAATTGACTACGTCTTTGTCGGGTCAGAACAAACATAAAAACTTTGCATTGCGGAATACATGGGTTTCGCTCAATGTCGGACCATTCCTCTATGATGGTTGAGTGGAATTTTACATGCCCCAGACCCCCTACCCCGACTTGGCGTATGCCGGTTTAGGTCCTGACCAACATGTTTTTTAGGAATAAGTTATCAACCTCCCTGACTAATTGTTTTGAAGTCAACATTGGGAGCGTGGACAGCTGGGGCACCATCTGGGAAACCATCAAAGTGGTCATCCGGGGGAGGTTATATCAAGCACTGGGGATTTTCGTCAGCAACTGCGGGAGGAACTGGAGGCCACTGAGGGAGACATGAAAATATTAGAAACCCATCGCCCGACCAGCCAGGAAGGGGAAATGGCCAAGGCTCGCTCCAGGTGCCAAAACGCATTGGGATAGACTATCCAAATGTGATTATGCCACACGGACAGCCCGTGAACACAAGGAGGGGATAATCCTGGGTGGATATTGGCATGGCTCTGCAAATGTGAACACCCTAGGCCCTTCACCACATTGCTGCTAGACGAATGCAGAGTGCCCTGGAGATCCCAAATGGCAATCAACGACACATCACCACTTACTACACACAGCTATACAGTCACAACGACCCAGTACCCCAACCAGAGATAAGGGAGGCTCTCTCACTGATCAGACTACCTAGGCTTGCAACGGAGCAGCAAACCTCCCTAGACCAACCAATCACAGTGGAAGAAATAAATGTAGCGATCACCTCCCTTTCCACCTGTAAATCACTGGGCAACGATGGGCTTCCACCAGAGTTCTATAAAACGTATGGATCCAAACCGGCCCAAAGCTCCTAAAGGCATATGAGGAGGCCTATAACATGGGATTCTACCAGCTAGCATGAGGGAGACCTTGTTAATACCTATCCCCAAACCCGGGAAACCAACAGACAGATGTGACTCCTATCGCCCTCTTGCCCTACTAAATTACGATATCAAGATACTCACAACGGTTCTGGCAGCTTGTCTACATAGTGTTATCACATCTCTGATTCATTCAGACCAAACCGGCTTTGTGCCAGGCCATAATACTGCTTTGAACCTCCTGCAGATTGCAACACATTATCGACCAAACAAGCACACGTAAGGAACAGTATGCAGTGGCATCCCTTGACGCCATTAAGGCATTTCACTCTGTATACTGGGAATGGCTGATTGCCTCACTACGGAGCTTCAGACTCAGGGAGGGCTTTATGCAAGGAGTACATTTAAAACCCTCTGCATTGTCCACAAGGCTTTGTGAGGTCTGGGTCCAAAATACCTTCAGCTATCCCTCCGCAAATACCTCCCCTCTCGAGCTCTTCGCTCCACTACCTCTAACTCTCTCAGGGTCAGTCGTTTCTCAAACAAACAAGCCGATGGTAGATCTCTGTCTTCGGCCGGGCCTCCCTCTGGAACAGCCTCTCTGCCACTCTAAAACTTGAGGAGAACCATCTCTGGTTCCGGAAGCACCTCAACACCTTCCTCTTTGCATCTGCCTTTGCTCCCCCTTGCTGATCTGCTCTCTCTTGGCACTGTGCATCTGGCCACCGTCCGTCCCCTTGGCCCAGTTACCTGCTCACCATGCCACCCTTCTGCACTGCCTCCCGGCCACCCCTTGCACTGGGGACTGTATCTGTACCCATACAGTCCCCCATTCCTCCATTTTCTTCTTTTTATGCACTTATCAGACTTAACCAGTTCTGCTGCCGTAAACACAGCACTTGCCACTTGCTGGCTGCACTACCCCTGTTTATTGCTCCATTATATATTTCATTTGTATTTATTATTATTTATCTGTTTATCCTCTGCTTTGCACTTTCCACTCTTTTCCCCTTTCCCTTTCCCATGCACTTGCATGATCTCAATGTCACTCACTGGGCCTAGTCAGATCATTGTTTTATTCTCCCCTGTTCCCCTCCCTTGCCTTGTTGCGCAATGAAACACTTGTGTACGCGCGCAATACAAATATAATATCATATCATATCATATCACAAACTCCCCATGATCCTGGATGTACTAGATAGGTTTGTGGAATTATCTGGGATCTCCTTTAACAAACAGAAATCCTGTCTCTTCCCTCTGTGCGGACTCAGGGAGGAAAATGTGTCAGACCTACCTGCCCCGGGCCCTACCTGGGAAACACAATCCTTTAGATACCTGGGAATCCATATCACCCACATAACGAAACACACACAAACATGCAACACGTTTCGGGTGGTTGATGGCCTCAAGAGGGTCCATGAATCTCTGGTCTCAGCTGCCGGTGTCGATCATGGGCAGAATCGCCATTGTCAAGATGATTATCCTCCCTAGGTTCCTCTGTAACTTCACTAACATTCATCAATATATTGGGGCGGCTTTCCTCCGCTGCTAGACTAATTAGAGACTGCTTCTGGGGTTTGGGTCGTCGCAAACTGTCCCTTATAAGGGACGGAGCCTTCCCTATAAAGATGGTGGGGCTCAGCTGCTGAGACTCAAACTCTACTACTTAGCCGCCCAATTGAATTGTGTGTCAAAGTGGCTTTCGGACACACCCACAACAGAAACGGCACTGCTCCAGCAACTGGGGACACCAGCCAAATTTAAAGAGGTATTGTGGCTTCTGGCCAGTTGCATGACCTCACTACCTCAGCTGGTAGTTATTAGCAGGTAAATCTGGCCTAGAGCTCTGAAGTTCCTCAGGGTGACACAACCCTACTCCCCTAGCACGAAAATCATATTTAAACTGTACAACTTTTACATTACTGCGCTGTCTGGTTACAGAATTAACAGTCTTAAAAGTTTATTTATCCAATAGCATTTTGAGCCAAATGGGGCTGGCCTTTGTCCTCCAACTGGGACAATTCTTTTCAGGCTACCAGCAAATGTCAGTTCAGCCCAAGGTTCCCATGGAGTTTCCTAGTTTGAGTGGATTTTTATTGTCACTTCCAGAAGTCACACGTAGGTGTCCCAGAATCTATTGTCTCAAGCTGGAGCACAGACACAAGTCTGACGAGAGTATGATATTTCTTTCTCTTGGTCTATTCAGAGTTTCCAAGGGTTCAATTAGCACGTAGGTGTCCCAGAATCTATTGTGGCTTCTCTTGGGGGTAGGTCACTCCTGTTGCTAGCACCCCCCCCCCCCCACACCCTCCAAGTAGAAAACCTGTTGGGCCTGTTCCACAATGCAGCCAATGTATTTATTTCTTTATTTTATTTTATTTTGTTCTGATCAGAAGCAAGCATGTTGAAATAAAAAATCCCATATATGTTTCCCAGCAAAACCTCCTTTAGAAGACTAGGCAAGGAAAGGGCCTTCTTCAACCTGACACTTTTAAAACAGGTGTTTTCTTATTTGCAAAAGCACAGTTTAACACGTAGAGACATCTGCTGGGATGTCCCTCTCAAATTCGGTTTTTCTCTTCCATCTGATTCCCAATATTGTTTTGCAGCCCGAGTCAGTTTCTCTCACACAGCAGTATGTTCAAGTCCAAGGTCCACTGAAATTGACCTATGCGCAGAGAGCTAGGGTTTGTTTTAAAAGGTTTATGTTGACATTTTGTAGCACAAAAGTCAAGCGTTTTCCCATGTGGCTGAAATTAAAGCTTCTGTTGATTTCCCAGATCTGGTCTGACATGGCAGGGTCTCACTGATAAAAGCAGTGTTATATTAAACAGATGAAAAGACCGTCAGGGCAGACTCCCTTTCAATGTAAAATATTCCCTTTTCAATGGGAACTTCTTGGCAAGCAGCAGAGCAGCGCTGCTTTTCACTTTGCTTCTTTAGTGCACACAAGAAAACACAATGGTGGCCTTTCTCGATGTGCCCTCTGTTCCAAATTTCCCACAAGGTGCTTGGCAAGACAGTGCAGCCATCATTTTTTAGCTGCAAAACGCAGTTTTGATGCACGGCAGTGGTGCTCAAAGGAGCCAGTGCAGCCATTTTGCTGTTAACTGCTGAAGTGCAGCTTGGTTATGGCTGGGAATTCTATGAGCTGGTCAATGTATCCCACACATCCCACCCCCGACTCTTCTGAAACTTCTTGTCGAGGGAGAGTAGGGCAATGTGGGGTTCATCAGTAGGGCAAAGTGGGGTTCATCAAGTGGAGTCCTTCCATCAGGGACCGGTACACCACGGTCCTCCCATTGTCTCTCGTTGGAGTGTGGAGCGACACCCACAGCTTCCCCTTAGAACTTTCTTTGTGGTGTGGAGCGACACCCCCAGATTTTTCTTTGATCTTTCCTTTCCAGGTCCCGGGGAGGTCCTCCTTGGTCTATGAAAGGCAGAACCAGTGCGAATCAAGTGAATAAATAAGAACCGGTTACTACATTTTCCCACTGACTGCCTTCCCGGAAGGTTGTCTGCAGTGGGAAAATGTGGAAAAAGTGGGACACGCATGCATTGCGATCATTACAAAACCTTACCGATAAAAACAAATAATCACTCACAAGACACAGATAACCACTGGTGTTACTAGAATTTGTGGCGATCCCTATCGCACTGAATGAAGAAAAATGAAAAAAAATATTAATTATACCTATAAACCTACTTGTTCACTTCTGGTTCTTCTTTTTCTTGTTCTTATTCTCCAGATGTCTCCTCTCTTTGACTTTCTCTTGGCTCCTCAATCCACTGCAAAATATGTCTGGGGTGACAACTCTTTAGCTAATTAATATGGACCCATTTCTCTTCTGCCAACTTCTGCCAACTCTCCTTTGGGGATGCAGATTTTGTAGGTTAGGCCTGGGATGGTGACCTCCTTTCCATCTTTGAACTTCAACGGCCTACGGTAGCAATGGGGCTGACCGGAAGGCTTTCTTTAGGATTGCCAGGGCCCTGGGATTTGCCCTCCAGTTGGGACCGGGCTTGGCAATTACTAGGATCCAAATTAATTTCGAGTCCGTTGAGGATATGACTGCCCATGTAAAAGGTGGAGGTAACACCTCGCACAACCCAACAATTATGTTCTATGCTTTTGTCGCCTATACAAATTTTGAGCAAACAACTGCTAAGCCGAAGATGTTTGGAACAGGGAATTTCCAGACCCCATGCCCACTGATGAACTGACTCAACAGTGGGCAGTGTCTGATCTTTTGGGAGTTTCCTGAATAGTACTTTGCTGATGAAGCTTTCTTTGTTATTCCAGCCCACTCCGGCGAAAACAGACTCCTTCCCCTCATTTAACTGAATAGGGGGGAACAACTGTTGTCTAATTTTCTGAATGTTAGCTAAACTTTGAGCTGGTTTCTCATCACTTTCGACTGTAGCATTGGGACTTTCAAATTGGGAATCAGTATAAAATTTCAAAGTATTTCCTTCCAGTGTGGAATGCCACTTAAAACTGGAAGGAAGGTTGATTTTCAGGAATGGAGAGGAGTTCCCATCACCAGTTTGTTGTCCTACAGAAATTACTGTAACGTCAGGTCTTTGATTATTCTGGAACTTAAACTCAATATTATCAGATTTTTGTTCAACCATGTGGCATGTGCCATTTAAACTAACATGGTTGACACTCTGTTTTAATTTTATTGGCCTGTTAGTCTAGAGTACCTTGTTCACACAATCTATTAGGGGAGATAACCTGCGGAGGATGTCATTCCCTAGTAGACAGGGCGTTCCCTCTGGAGTCACAACTATGACCGGGTGTTTCACCTCATGTCGCCCAATTTTTATTTCCGAATCCGCAGTCCCCTCGACAGGAATTTAATTTCCGTTGAAGTTCTGGAGCTGTCCAGGAAGAGTTATGCAGTGATAAAATTGCAGCAAAAATGTCGCCTGTAAAACAAATCGCAGCAAAAATGCTGTGGTTTCACCCGGTAAAGGTGTACCCCATTATACCATTTAAGGGGAGCAGGGGTTGCGGGGGTGTCTCCCGCTCCCCTTAAATGGTATAATGGGTCCAGGGGTTGCAGGGGTGTCGCCCGCATCCTTTACATGGATTGCGGTGGCAAAACCACAGCCTTTTTGCTGCAATATTTTGTAACCACGGCCATTTTTGCCGTGATTTTAACACATGGAACCCAGGAAGAGGGGTGAGAGGGATCTGGTGTATCTCCCCCTTCCTGAATTTAGCTACTCAGAAGTCCTTTTGATGGAAGAGTGGCTTGGGATCCAGTGTCCACCAGTGCTGAAATTGTATGTTGCCCTTGCACTTGAACAGGGGCACAAAATCTCCCCTCCTTCTCCTCAAGTGGGCAAAGGTAATGGGCATTTTGGGCAAGGTGGGTGGTCAATTTATTTATTTTGTACTCCGACACTGTGGCATTTTGGACAATTTTCTGTGCCAGAGTCTGGGAATCTGTAATAAAAATGTGACACCCTGAAATAGATGGGATTTCGGAGTCCCCTTTCTCCCCTAGCTCTGTGCTGCCCCCTTTTACCTGGAGGCAGTCACTAGGACCAGTTTGTGGGGAGGATCCCCCCTTCACTATTTCATTCTCAGAATGGCAATTCTGGGGTTCAGGGATGGGTGGCTCTGAATCAGTCCCTACACCCACCTAGTCTTCATTCAGATCTCTTGGGGCCCATTTTTCTTTGGGAGGAATTCCCCCATCCCTGAAGGAGAATTATATTTTCCCAGAAACCTCTAAGGATTCTTCCCCTTCAAACTGGAGGACTCTAACTTCCTCCACGAAATGGGCCTTTTTGAGGTCTTTATTTCTCCTGCCCACCCTCTGTTCCCTGGGTTGCAGATTTCCGGGGGCAAGAGATTTTAGTTCCGGTTCCGGGGTGTCCAGGGGCTTTTCATGGGTGAGGAAGTAAGCTTCCTCTAGGGCTTTAAACCCCCCTACCCCCATGCCTGCCTCTCGGGAACCAGTGTATTATCAGGGTTCTCTCCCCGTCATTGTTCTGGGGTGCCAGACCCTTGGTTTGCGGGGGTCTGAGCCACCATGTTTATCTAAGGGTTCTGCTGAGCCCTCAACATGCGACCCAGATCCTGTGTGAGTTTCTGGACCTGGCGCTCCAGTTGGGACACTCGTTCCGGCTGGTACAGGGGTCTTTGTTCATGCCTAGGGGGTTCACGGGAAGGGTAACTATCCCTTCTCCTGGAGTACCCTGGGTACTGGGGATTTTGGTAACCCTCCACTCTTAGCCTCCCCTCCACTACCCTGATTGGATGGAGGTCTTCAAAATGCTCTTTTCGGGCCTTATTTCATTCTGTTTTTCTACAAATTGAACCAACTGGTCCCTTTGAAGGTAGTATTACTGCAGATCTCATTCCTTGACTTTCTCCTCATAGGAGACCTCCTTGTCAGAGACATCAGTCTTAATATATTTGTATCTATACAGGGACGCCCGTCCATCAGTTTCTGGGGGCGCTGACCTGTCAGATTCATCATACTAGACCTATTTAGTTCTGCAGGCTTCATGGTTTCTGGCTCATGTGAACCAGTAGACATGAAGTCAGCATTGTTCAAAGTATTAAATGGGTTTGAGTCCCTTAGTACAGAGGTCATCATACTATGATCAGGGGTTGCCCTGTCCCTGTCTACCTGTTCGGGGTCCCTCCAGTTTGGATTAAATCTAGCACCCTCTTTCTTCAACCTCACTAGTTTCTCCTTCTCAGCCCCCTACCTCTTGATAATAGGCAAATATCTGAGCCTTTTGTTCCGCTATCAGGGCTTTACTGGCCTCTATGACCCGCTCCTGAACTGCCACCTGCTGGTGGAGCCCCTCTTTCTCCGCACAGAGGGCCTCATTGTCTCTCTGCGCTGCCTGTATGGTTTAGGAACAATGAGACCATTTCTGTTGCAGGAGGTAAACCTCCTTTTTCTGCATATTTAGAGCTTCTATGGCCTGCTGTCATGATCCCTACCCCTAACCCTCATAGGCAAGTTACTGGAGCCAGGATACAATCTCCCACTATGGCCTCAAAGGCCTTGCCATCTCATCAAAGACTCTCCTGGAGTCAGTCCTGGCGCCTTTGGCGCCAGGCTCATACTCAATGTGAAGATACTGTGCTATGCGGTCTAGTCTTTTGGGTGTGGTCGGGCCTTGGGATACCTGGGGCTATATAAGCCACGCCCAGGCAGAGGAACACGCTTCGCGTTACTCTGCGATTAGCAGCGTGACACTCACTGTGTCAGTTCAGTCTCCTGAGTTCCTTGCCTGCCTTATCCTGGAGCCGCGCACCTGAAAGAACAAGAACATCGTTAATACGACACTTACCTGTGAGTAGTGTCCTGTCTTCGATCCATCGCTTACCCGGTCCAGAGAACACCAGCATCTTGGTATTGCATCCTTCTCCGGAACAACGCAACCTGAAAAGAAGAGAGCGAAAATAGCATTAGTAAGCGTTTACTTATTCCAATTAAAGAACAGCAAAAACCATAAGACTCTTACCTGATTGAAGTGTCTCTCGGTCAGCATCCATTCCGGAACATCACAGCAACCTACAAGAAAGAGGGGAGGCACAGGTTAGCACAAGAAAAGACAAGGTAGCGCCGCGCACTGCGCATTCACTCACCGCCTCGTGCTCTCTCGGTCAGCATCCAGTCCGCCACATCACAGCGACCTACAAGAGGGGGGACACAGGTTAGCACAAGAAAAGACGAGATAGCGCTGCGCTTTGCGCATTCACTCACCGCCTCGTGCTCAACTCCAATCAGCATGACCACGCCAACAATCTCTTCCCACACCTAGAGGAAGAAGCAGAGACATTACTAAAAAGAAAAAGACAAGGGACAAGAGAGAGAAAGAAGAGAAAGAATATCAAGACTATAAAACAGCAAAACCTACCTTAACGAGCTGGAGTCACAGCAAGTCTGGACTCGAACAGGGCCCGCACCAGTGAAGCAACTAGATCGCAACGTGCCAGCACCAGCTACGCGCCCCTGTACCGAGAAGCAGGACAGAGAGCGCATCGTACAAAAAAGAAAGGTGAGGAAAAGATCTAAGGGAAGGTTTTGTTTTCAAGGGAGGCGGGAGCCAATCAGCAAGGGACAGTTAAGTCTGAAATCCGATATTCCTGTATTGCAGGCCCAATCCTCAGCTGAACCAATATCCAGGGTGGGGTTCGAGAGTGCGAGTGGTCCAACCAGGGCTGAGTGGCGTCCCCGTGGATATCAGGTGAGCGTTACACCTGCTCTAACTCGAGTTCCATTTGTTTCCTATGTCCCATTAATTTACACATTCTTCTTTTATGCCAGTCAGTACCTGAAGGTCTGACTCCCTTCTATCCAGGTTGGTTTTTAAACTGCACATGTCCTGGTATAGGGCCTCTTTCTCCTGATACAGAGTGCCCCTTTGTTATGTTATGTTATGTTATGTTACTTTGTATTTATATAGCGCCTTATGTACCATTGGTATGATCTCAAGGCGCTGGTAGGTTGAACGCCCTCGGGAACCGTAGTTCAAGTCAGTAGAGAGAGAGCCAAAAGGTGCATGTGTGCACTGGATATGTGTGCAGCAGGTGTGTCCCTCGTATAATAGCTGCTTCTTTGCGGTAGATGTGGTGGTTGGGAGATCAGGAGTATGTGTTCGCACTGGCATGGTGTTACCCAGATTGATTCTGGCTGCGTTAGGCCTGAGGAGAACGCCTAGGCTGGAGGGTGTGGAGCCAGCTGTGTTTAATTAGGATGATGGGTAGTATGTGGCAGGTGTTGGTATGAGAAAAGCTATACCGTATATGTGTCATAGTATCGCTGTGTTCTAGTTGAGTGGTGGTGTATAGAAGAGAGTAAGCGTGGTGATGTGGTATGGTAGTTTTTATTAGGTGCTTGAGATCCGGTGCTTTCATGCTCCATGCATTCCATACACTCCAGCCATTCCATGCATTCTAACCGATCCGTGCACTTCAACCGATCCGTGTACTTCAACCGATCCATGCACTCCAACCGAACCATGCACTCCAACTGATCCATGCACTCCAACCGATCCATGCACTCCAGCCGATCCATGCACTCCAACCGACCCATGCACTCCAACTGATCCATGGACTCCAACCAATCCGTGCAGTCCAAACGATCCGTGCAGTCCATCCGATCCGTGCAGTCCAGCCATTCCATGCAGTCCAACTGTTCCATGTAGTCCAACCATTCCATGCTGTCCATCCGTTCCGTGCAGTCCAATCGATCCATGCACGTCAGCCGATCCATGTACTCCAACCAATCCATGCACTCCAAACAATCCATGCACTCCAACCGATCCATGAACTCCAACCGATCCATGCACTCCAGCCGATCCATGCACTCCAACCGATCCATGCACTCCAACCATTCCATGCATTCCAACCGTTCCATGCACTCCAATCGTTCCAAGTATTTAATTCTAGCACAAAGTCCATTCCATGCCCTCTATTTGTTCCATGCATTCCATCCATCGTACGTACTCAGGTAAGCCGCTCTGCACATACGTCATCCACCCGCACACACGTTATCCGCCCCACACACCCTTCATCCGCCCCAAACACCCTTCTTCCGCCCCACACACCCTTCTTCCACCCCACACACCCTTCATCTGCCCCACATCCACCCCACACACTCTTCATCCGCCCCACACACTCTTCATCCGCCCCACACACTCTTCCTCTACTCCACACTCTTCCTCAGCTCCAGAGTCTTCCTCCGCTCCACAGTCTTCCTCCGCTCCACCCTCTTCCTCCACTCCACACTCTTCCTCTGCTCCACACTACCGCCGCTCTACACTCTTCATCCGCTCCACACTCTTCATCCGCTCCACACTCTTCATCCGTTCAACACTCTTCATCCGCTCCACACTCTTCATCTGCTGCACCCACTCCATCCGCTCCACCCACTTCATCCGCTCCACCCACTTCCTCCGCTCCACCCACTTCATCCGTTCCACTCACTTCATCCGTTCTATCCACGTCATCCGTTCCATGCACTCCGTCCGCCCATGTACTCCGTCCATCTGATGTACTCCATCCGTCCCATGCATTCCATCCGTCCCATGGACTCCATCCGTCCCATGCACTCCATCAGTCCCATGCACTCCATTAGTCCCATGCACTACATCCATCTCGTGCACTCCATCCGTGTCATGTACTCCATCCATGTCATGCACTTGCTTTATCTATTCCAATCGTTCGGTTCATTCCATGCACTCTGTCATTCCATCTATCCGTTCCCTTCACACTACCTGTTCCTCTTGTCCACTTTATTCCTCTCGTCCACTTCGTTTGTCTCGTCCAATTCATTGCTTTCATCTATTTAGTTAATTTCATCCACTTCACTGCTTTCATCCAGTTTATTGCTTTCGTCCACTTTTCTACATTTATCCACTTCAGTCTTTCTATTTAGTTTATCCTTTTTAGTTTACATTAGCGGTTATTAGTTTTAGATTTCTCGCTCGGATAATGATGCTGGATTGTCGTTTATGAGAAGGCAGCTTTGGGCTAAGGTCATTGATTGCTGTTATCCAGTATGACTTAAGAGTCGATTTTAGGGGAAGAGCCGTGTTTTCAGCAATTTGCAGAAAGACATGAGGTCTTCGGTGAGTCGGATGTGGGGTGGAAGTGTGTTCCACAGAGTCGGGGCCAGGGCTGAGAATGATGATCCACCTAACCTGACAGAGTTGGTGTTTGGTATGATTAGGAGGCCGGCCAAGCTTGATTTTAGAGTACGTGGAGGATGGTAGGGTTTTAGCTTGTCTTGAAGATATTGAGGTCCGGTTTTATACATTGCTCGGTGAGAGATGCCTAAGGTTTTGAAGGTCACCCTTAGGGCGACCGGAAGCCAATGCAGAGTTTTGAGGGCTGGGGAGATGTGATCTCTTGGGCCAAGTGCTAGTAGCAGTTTGGCAGCAGCATTTTGTGCACTTTGTAGTTTAGACAGTTGGTACTTGTAGACTCCAAGGTAGAGGGGGTTAGCATAGTCCAGTCTTGACATGACAATTGACTGGACCGCGGGGAGTCTGTTGGGAAAAGAGAGGTATGGAAAAATGCACCTAAGAGTTTTAAGGTGATAGTGGCAGGACTTCGGAGACGTTGTTGACTTGGAGCGAGAGGGTTAGGTCTGAGTCTAGGGTGCATCCAAGGATTTTTACTGAATTTGAGGGTGTGGGGGAATTGCCCATGGCAGATGGCCAGGGTAGCGTGTGTGGAAAAAGTTTGGTGTTGCCACTTACCATGATTTCAGTTTTGGAGGGTTTAGCAAGAGGTGGTTTTTGGTCATCCAGCGAGGAGGCAGGAAGCGAGGTCAGGTTGGCAGTTGGGTCTTGAATTCAGGAGTTTTAGGATTAGTTGTGTGTCATCGGTGTAGTTATAGCACAGGATATTGTGTGAGCGGATTATTCGTGGGAGGGTGGACATATAGAGGTTAAACAGGAGGGCTGATAGGCATGCTCCTTGTGGAACTCCAGTGTTGACTTGTCGGGCGTGGGAAGCATAGGTGGAGAGTAGGGTTATTTGGTTCCTATTGTCGAGAAAGGATGCTATCCATATGAGCGTGTTTCCACGGAGTCCTAGGGAGTGGAGGCGATCAAGGCGGATTGAGTGGTTGATTGTATCGAAGGCGGCGGATAGGTCAAGAAGGATTAGTGCGGCGCATCCCACAGAATCAGCAGTGTTTTTAACATCACCCCAGATTGAGGTTAGGGTGGTTTTGGTTCCATGTCGGGCTCTGAAACCTGATTGAGCGGGGTCAAGGAGATTGTTGGCTTCGACAAAGGCATTTAGTTGGGAGTAGGCGGTTTGGTCAATGAGTTTGGCGAGGAACCTGGTGTTTGAGATGGGGCGCTAGTTCTTGGGATCGAAAGGGTCGAGGGAAGGTTTTTTTAGAAAAGGTTTGACATGCGCCGTTTTGAATGCGTCAGGAAGAATTCCTGAGGAGAGGGAATCGTTTATGATAGTTCTTGCGTGTTCTCCTGCGCAGGTAGAAACAAACATTTCTTTGAGGGTTGTTGCTGGGCAGGGGTCGAGCAGGGAGCCGGGTGGTTTGTGGGCAGAGAGAAGTTTGAGAAATTGGTCAGTTGATATTGGAGTGAAGGAGTCAACAGTTGGTAGGCTAGCGGTCGTAGGCGGTGGGATGGCAGGTAGGGTGGGTGGATTGCGTGGTGGGTGTAATAGAGCTAGTTTGTTCGTTAGCAAGTTTGTTCTTTCGAGAGCTGTGGTGTAAAAGTGTAGAGAGAGTGAGTCGCATAGTGATTGTGAGGGGGTGGGAAGGGTGGTGGTACATGATGGTTTGGTGAATTCGGCAATGATTTTGTGATGTTCTTTGCTTGGGTTTTTACAGTTTAGGATTTGGGAGTTGGAATGGGCTTTTTTAGCTTTCCGGATTTCGGCCTTTTAGTGGCGATGGTGCCGGGCCAAGGTGGATCTGCTCAGGGCTGTTTTGTCTTTCCGCCATTTGCGTTCTAGGGATTTATATAGCTGTTTAGTGGTCTTCCGTTCTGGTGTGAACCATCTAGGAAAAAGGCCCTGGCGAGCTGATGTTTACAAGAGGGGGTGAGCTGGATTAGAGAGGAGTTGAGCCAAGAGTCAAAGGCGTCGGAGGTTAGTTGTTCATTGATTAGGCGGGTCAGGGGAGGGGACTGAAGGAGTGCCTCGGCTAGGTCGGGAAGGATCTTTAGTTTCTTCCAGCATTTGCGTAGGTTCAGAGGTTCTGGTTCGGGTAAGGGGAGCGGGCTGGGTAGGCGAATGGCGCAAGAAATAATGAAGTGATCGCACCAGATGATAGGGGTGGGGGGTTAGATGTATCAGGTTGTGGGAGCAGAAGATGTCATCATATGTGTGTCCTTTATAGTGCGTCAGCCCGTTTATGTGGGTGTGGAGGTTAATCGCGTCTAGGCTGTCAGCCATAGAGTGGTTCATAGGGTTGGTGGGGATGTCAAGCCATATGTTGAAATTTCCAAGAACGTTGAGGGTGGGATGGTTTAGTTGGAGGGTGGCGATAGAGTCGCAGAGGTTGTTCGAGAATTGCCTGTCCTGGACTGGGGGTCTGTAAAAGATTAGGAAGCTGTGGGAGAACGAAGGGGGGGAGGGATAGTTTTACGAGGAGTGATTTGCAGGAAGGAATGGATGGCTGGTTGTCTATGACTGAGGCGTGGAAGTGAGACTTGAAGGCGATTGCTATTCCTCATCCTCTAGAGGGACGGTTCAGTGAGATGAGGGAGTTATCTGGGGGGAAGTCTTCGTTGGCGATAGGGGCAAAGTCGTCAGAGAACCAGGTTTCTGAGATAAAAACCAGGTCCGGTTTGTCAGAGGCGAGGAGGTCAAAGATGCTGTGTCTGTTTTTTGCTACAGATCGGGCATTAAAGAGGATGCAATTTACTTCGATACAGGAGGATGATGAGGGAGTTGCAGGGGTGGGTCGTGGGAGGGGAGAAGGTGGAAAAAGGGGAGTGAGAAGGGGGGGTGGTTGGTGGCCAAAGGGAACAGTAGGCGGGCAGTTGAGTTGGTGGGTTTGGCGGGGGAGGGGTTGGACTGGTGTGACGCGATGAATGGATTTTGGTCGGAGGATTTGAAGGTGGGGTGTGGTGGGTTAGGAGTTTCAGTTGTGGTCGGTGAGAATTCAAGGGAGAGGGGTTTCAAGTAGGGTGAGGCGGGGGGTGGTGAAGGTCGAAATTGGGAGGATTGGGAGGTGGGTTGAGACAGGAGTGGCGATGAGTACTGAGAGATTGAGGGAGACCAGGTACGTTTTCTCTTCAGTGTTTTTGTTGTGGATGGTGTGTGAGAGAGGGTATCGGGGTTGGAGGGGGAAAGGGATGCAGCTACTGTTCTTGGCAGGGCGAGGCGTGCAATTTTTAGGGAGGGGAAGGAGTGGGGTCAGAGGGAGATGATAGTGGGAGTTGAGGGCAGTGGGAGGTGGGTGGTAGTGGAGATGGGTGTGCTTGGGAGGCTACGCGGGCCGTTGGTCGGGGGACAGGTATGAAGACAGTAGGTAGGTGGGTCAAGGGGATGGGAGGAGCAGGGGTCTTGGGATGGTTGGCTCTCCATCATGTCCCTCTGGCTTGGTGTTTGGATAGGGGATGGGTAGGGGTTGTGGTGGAGGGCAAGATGGTGATGGTTAGGGGAAGGGGGTGTTGGGAGGTAGGGCGGGTGTGAAGGGAGGCGGGCATGAGGGGGTCATTTTCGGCGGATCCTGGTGGGTAGGGTGGACTCATGGTTTGGATTAGTTCGAACTGTGTAATAGTTGGCGCTGGATGGTTTCGTTCACACCTTCCCACTTCAACTAAAGTACTGGATTGTACACACTCTCTGCGATTAACTGTACTGTGGTTGTACCACAGTGATTATTCACACTTTCTACGTTTAAGCATACCACCTGGTGAGATTATTCATTGTTTCTAAGTTTAACTAAACCCCACGGTGATATTATTCCACCGGTGAGATTATTCACAGTTTCTAAATTGAATTAAACCACAGGGTAATATTATTAATCTATCGTAGGTTCAACTATACCACAGGGAGATAATATTCACACTTTCTAACTTCAACTAAACCACAGGGTGGGATTAATCACAGTGTTAATATTCAACTATATGATAGGATGAAATTATTCACACTTTCTAAGTTTAGCTATACCATAGGGTGAGATTAATCATAGTTTTAATTTTCAACTATACCATAGGGTGGGATTAATCACAGTTTCTAAAATCTGCTATACCAAAAGGGTGGATTATTAGTGGTTTCTAAATTCAACTGTACCATAGGGTGTTGTTATTCATACTTTCTAAATTCAGCTATACTATAGGGTGAGGTTAATCACAGTTTTAATATTCAACTATACATAGGGTGAGATTATTCACAGATTCTAAATTCAACTATATCATAGGGTGAGCTTAATCACAGTTTTAATATTCAACTATATCATGGGGTGGGATTATTCAGCGTTTCTAAATTCAAGTATACCACAGGTCAGATTATTCACAGCTTCTAAATTCAATTTTACCACAGGGTGAGATTATTCAGTTTCTAATTTCAACTATATCACAGGGTTATATTATTCACTGTTTCCATGTTCAGTATACCACAGGGTGAGATTATTCATAGTTTCTAAATTCAACTATATCACAGTTTCTATTTTGAATTCCAGAATGTAGCTAGACCGCAGATATGCTTGTAGGTCGACTTTCTAAATGGAGCTAAACCATGGACTTTCTAGATGCAACTAAACCATTGATGTGCTATTAGGCAGATTTCTAGATGGAGCTAAACCATTGATAGGCTATTAGGCATACTTTTCTAAATGTAACTAGACCAGAGATATGCTTGTTAGGCAGACTTTCTAAATGCAGTTATACCACGGATGTGCTATTAGGCGGACTTTCTAAATGCAACTGCACCACAGATATGCGGTTAGGTAGACTTTCTAAATGCAATTACACAGCAGATGTGCTATTCGGCATAGTTTCTAATGCAACTACACCACGGATATGTTATTAGGAGGCCTTTCTAAATGCAATTATACCACAGTATGCTATTAGGTGCATTTTCTGAATGCAGTTATACCACAGGTATGCTGTTAGGTGGACTTTCTAAATGCAGCTATACCGCAGATATGCTGTTTAGGCACACTTTCTAAATGCAACAATACCACAAATATGCTGTTAGGCGGACTTTCAAAATGCAACTATACCACAGGTATGCTGTTTAGGCAGACTTTCTAAATGCAACTATGCCACAGATATGCTATTGGGCACACTTTTCTAAATGAAATTATACCACAGATATGCTATTAGGCGGACTTTCCAAAGTGCAACTACTCCACAGATATGCTATCAGGCACACTTTTCTAAATGCAATTATACCACAGATATGCTATTAGGCGGACCTTCCAAAGTGCAACTACTCCACAGGTATGCTATTAGGCACACTTTCTAACTGCAATTATAACAAAGATATGCTGTTAGGAGGACTTTCAAAATGCAACTACACCACAGAATGCTGTTAGGCAGACTTACTAAATGCAGCTCTACCACAGATATGCTGTTTAGGCACACTTTCTAAATGCAACAATACCACTGATATGCTGTTATGCAGATTTTCTAAATGCAACTATACGACAGATATGCTATTAGGCACATATATGCTATTAGGCACACTTTCTAAATGCAACTATACCACAGATATGCTGTTTAGGCACACTTTCTAAATGCAACTATACCACAGATATGCTATTAGGCACACTTTCTAAATGCAGCTATACCACAGATATGCTGTTATGCAGACTTTCTAAATGCAAATATACCACAGATATGCTATTAGGCACAGATATGCTATTAGGCACACTTTCTAAGTGCAACTACACCACAGAGTGCTGTTAGGTGGACTTTCTAAATAGTTATACCACAGATATGCTATTATGCACACTTTCAAAAAGCAATATACCACAGATATGCTATTAGGCGGATTTTCAAAAATGCAGCTACACCACAGAATGCTGTTAGGCAGACCTTCTAAATGCAACTATACCACAGATATGCTATTAAGTGGACTTTCCAAAGTGCAACTACTCCACAGATATGCTATTAGGCACACTTTCTAAATGCAATTATACCACAGGTATGCTGTTAGGCGGACTCTCTAAATGCAACTACACCACAGAATGCTGTTAGTCAGACTTTCTAAATGCAACTACACCACAGAATGCTGTTAGGTCAGATTCTCTAAATGCAACTACACCACAGAATGCTGTTAGGCAGACTTTCTAAATGCAACTATACCACAGATATGCTGTTTAGGCACACTTTCTAAGTGCAACTACACCACAGAGTGCTGTTAGGTGGACTTTCTAAATAGTTATACCACAGATATGCTATTATGCACACTTTCAAAAAGCAATATACCACAGATATGCTATTAGGCGAATTTTCAAAAATGCAGCTACACCACAGAATGCTGTTAGGCAGACTTTCTAAATGCAACTATACCACAGATATGCTATTAAGTGGACTTTCCAAAGTGCAACTACTCCACAGATATGCTATTAGGCACACTTTCTAAATGCAATTATACCACAGATATGCTCTTAGGCGGACTCTCTAAATGCAACTACACCACACAATGCTGTTAGTCAGACTTTCTAAATGCAACTACACCACAGAATGCTGTTAGGCAGATTCTCTAAATGCAACTACACCACAGAATGCTGTTAGGCAGACTTTCTAAATGCAACTATACCACAGATATGCTGTTTAGGCACACTTTCTAAATGCAACAATACCACAGATATGCTATTAGGCACACTTTCTAAATGCAGCTTTACCACAAATATGCCGTTATGCAGACTTTCTAAATGCAACAATACCACAGATATGCTATTAGGCACATATATGCTACTAGGCACACTTTCTAAATGCAACTATACCACAGATATGCTGTTTATGGACACTTTCTAAATGCAACAATACCACAGATATGCTATTAGGCTCACTTTCTAAATGCAGCTATACCACAGATATGCTGTTATGCAGATTTTCTAAATGTAACTATACCACAGATATGCTATTAGGCACAGATATGCTATTAGGCACGCTTTCTTAATGCAACTATACCACAGATATGCTGATAGGCAGAATTTCTAAATGCAACTATACCACAGATATGCTGTTTAGGCAGACCTTCTAAATGCAACTATACCACAGATATGCTGTGTAGGCCCACTTTCTAAATGCAACAATACCACAGATATGCTATTAAGCACACTTTCTAAATGGAACTATACCACAGATATGCTGTTATGCAGACTTTCTAAATGAGACAATACCATAGATATGCTATTGGGCACACTTTCTAAATGCAGCTATTATGCAGACTTTCTAAATGCAACTATATCACAGATATGCTATAAGGCACAGATATGCTATTAGGCACACTTTCTAAATGCAACTATACCACAGATATGCTGTTATGCAGACTTTCTAAATGCAACAATACCACAGATATGCTATTAGGCACACTTTCTAAATGCAACTTTACCACAGATATGCTATTTAGGCACAGATATGCTTTTAGGCACACTTTCTAAATGCAACTATACCACAGATATGCTGATAGGCAGACTTACTAAATGCAACTATATCACTGATATGCTGTTTAGGCAGACTTTCTAAATGCAACTATAGTACAGGTATGCTGGTATGCAGACTTTCTAAATGCAACTATACCACAGATATACTGTTTGGCACAGATATGCTATTGGGCACACTTTCTAAATGCAGCTATACCACAGATATGCTGTTTAGGCACACTTTCTAAATGCAACAATACCACAAATATGCTGTTAGGCGGACTTTCAAAATGCAACTATACCACAGGTATGCTGTTTAGGCACACTTTTTAAATGCAACAATACCACAGATATGCTATTAGGCGGACTTTCAAAATGCAACTATACCACAGATATGCTGTTTGGGCACACTTTCTAAATGCAACGATACCACAGATATGCTATTAGGCACAGGTATGCTATTAGGCATACTTTATAAATGCAACTATACCACAGTATGAAGAGTGTACAATAGTTTAGCTTCCAGGGTTGAGTGGCCTGGTAACACGGACGGCAGACCAATCTGGGAAGGGGAGGGCGGGACTAGCAAAACCAGGAAGCGGGGAGGCAAGCGAGCCTGCGTGAGGGGAGATCCGGGGGTTTACAAACAGATTCCCTGCAAAATGGACGTTGGATGGGCACCAAGAAGGAGATTTACTCACCAGGAGCACGCCAAGGCAATCAGGGCTTTGGACGAGGAACGGGTCGCTTAGGTAAAAGAAACACGGTCGGCAGACCAATCAGGGAAGGGGAGGGCGGCACTAGCAAAACCAGGAAGCGGGGAGGGAAGCGAGCCTGAGCGAGGGGAGATCTGCGGGTTTACAAACAGATTACATGCAAAATGGATGTTGGATGGGCACCAAGAAGGCGATTTACTCACCAGGAGCGCACCAAGGCAATCAGGGCTTTGGACGAGGAACGGTTCGCTTAGGTAAAAGAAATCGGGTGGCAGACCAATCAGGAAAGGGAGGGCGGGACAAGCAAAACCAGGAAGCGGGGATGGGAGAGAGTCTGCGCGAGGGGAGATCTAGGGGTTTACAAACAGATTACACGCAAAATGGCCATTGGATGGGCACCAAGAAGGGGTTTTACTCACCAGGAGCACACCAAGGCAATCAGGGCTTTGGACGAGGAATGGGTCGCTTAGGTAAAGGAAACACGGGCGGCAGACCAATCAGGGAAGGGGAGGGCGGGACTAGTAAAACCAGGAAGCGGGGAGGGAAGCGAGCCTGCGCGAGGGGAGATACAGGGGTTTACAAACAGATTACATGCGAAATGGACATTGGATGGGCACCAAGAAGGGGAATTACTCACCAGGAGCGCACCAAGGCAATCCTTTGTTCAGCCCGGTCATCCCTTTGTTGTGTTATGGTGCCTAATTTCTGGCACTCTTCATCAAATTCTGATTGAGCGTGGAGGTCTCTCATAATTATTTTATTATTTTCCTCTTCCATTTTTTAATCTGATCTTGCAGCATGGTTATTTGTCCTGAGCAGGCCCTGTTATATGTTAATCGTTGACTCAGCTTAGTCAACCTTTTCTCTGCACTCCTCTTTCAATGCATCTAATTGGGCCTCTTGATCTGCATTATTTTGCTGTTGTAGAGCCAAGTCCTCTTTTAACTGTTTGATATATTTTCTAGATTCTGCCTCAGAATCTTGGCTCTTTTGCAATTTTCGTTCCGCTAATTTTAGTTCAGTCTGGATTTTAGTTATGAGTTCACATTGATTTTGCGCAAGAGTTGTATTTTCTTCATACTTTTCATGCATCACTCCCCTATGGAGATACATGTAAGCCATGATTCTGAAAATGTTAATCTGCTCTTCTTTAATTTTCGGAGTCATGTTGTACAACTCGCTCAAAGCTTGATGTAATAGGCCACCGTTCTGCCACATGTCCATGTCCATGGTGGTGACCTGTCACATAATTTCTTCTAGCCAGACTTTTTCATCTTGTTCTGGCCATTCCCCACTGACAAATAATTTGTGCAGAAGGTGCTCCCTAGCCATATTGATCTCTACTGTGGCCATTTTGGAAAGTGTTCTTTCTTTATTCATTTATTTATGTAAGGGTTATCCGTATTATGTTGCTTTTTGTCTAGTTTGTGGGGTTGATTTAACTTTAATTTTATACACAGGCCTGATACTTAGGATATTTGTTTTGGGGAGGCGGTTCTACAGCGTAACCCAGTGTTCCAACCACACAAAGAATCACTACCTTAAAGGTTAGCCTGCTGTGTTAAGCTGTCACGGGTGAATACACAAACCCAAATCCCGGACAAGCCCCAAAGCTATGAAGGATTCCAACCGGGCGTCACACACCGGATCAGGACTCTTGCCCTTAGCCTAGGATGTAGCGCTCAATTAGAATATTTTTCTTTATTTTCAATATATTCGAATCGAGCTGGCACCCAACCCGTCTCACACCCCCTTTTACAAATACCCTGGGTCACAATGGGCCATGAGCCATGCCGGTTGGTGGCAATACTTATTTATTTATTTTAATTTCAAAGGAAATCACACCATTTTTATATTGGGCGGTAATCATCAATGGGGTGATAATTACAATAAAAACCACTGAAATACACTTGGTTAACCTTCTACAAGCACATATCCAAAGCACAAATGAATAGGAACACTTTTTCAATTAGGATAGATAGCACACAAGTTAAGATTTCCCCCTGAAATGTTCCCTCAAACCTCAATCGATCGAATTCTGAGTGGATAGAAGGAAGCAGGGAGTCAGGGATATGAGGCAGCAAACGGAATCAAAATCTGACCTTCCCTCACAAAATAAGAGGCAAAAATGGTTAAATAATGAGGTACATATGTTTTATCATAGTATCAGGGATGTAATTTCACTAGCAACTACAAGGCAAGGTATCAGCAAAGGGCATACAGTTCAAAAGGCAACTTGAAATGAAAACACAGTGCAGCCAAATTCACACTTTGACAAGTTGCATTTTACACATTTTTCAGTTTTAAATGTCAAAACAGTTTTTTTAAACGGGTGAAATACACAGAATCAGAATGCAGATTTTAGGCTGGGTGATAGATGCACATGACAGGGACAATATGAAAGTGAAAGAGTGACTATAGCTGAATAATTAGATCAGATTTTCAAGGTGAAAGAAATTTGGTTTGGTCAGATAAAGCAGTTAAAATGAGAAAATCAGTTTGGAAAGAAAAAGGACAAGTTTTACTTTAACTAGATTATCAAGACTAGATTGTTAAAGAAAGACACGGTACGTTCCAAGGTTAGTTTGCAACTAAACCTTTTCACCCCGCGTTCAACTCTATGTGGGAATCAATTTAAATTATTCCAAATATGACTAAGGACTTAGGATCTAAGCAAGGTAGAAATGAATGACAGGATGGAGCTAACACTATGAAATCAAGGACAAGATGCACAGAGAATTAGAACAGTTTTAGACAAGTTATCAGGGTCTGGATAGGATTACTTAAAAAATAGGACAAAGACAAAGGGTCAAGGTGGGGTAGGCTATGTGTTGCTATGGGATGGAGAGATACTCACAATCAGTGCTGGAGTTTGGAATTTGGGACAGCCAACCGGGTTTCTGGGATCAAGGCTCTGGTCATGGCAGACTCTCCTGGCGAGAAACAGCTGGGCAAGTCTGGTCACTGAATGGCAAGGGTACAGCGAGTATGCAGGTAGTGGGCAAAAAGCCGGTCTGGTCACAGGATGCTTCCAAAACGGTACCACAGCTTTCCCCCCTCATTATTGGGATTTTTGTGGGGTTTCTGGATCAATTACCTTGCTGGGATAGGTTCAGCTATGCTTTGGCCTTGCTGGGATAGGGTCAGCTATGCTTTGGCCTGGCAGTAGAGTCTGGAATCTTGCAAAGGTGGATCTGGAATGTCTGGGTACGCAGGCGCTGGAAATTCAGGAGAGAGTGCTGTCCCTGTGAGCTCCCACCCTTTATATAAAAGCGGGTGACATCACCAGGTTTATTGTTGGGCAGAACTGAGCTAGACCTACCCCCAAAAATGGATAGGTCAGCCTATTTTGGCCACCTCCACAAGGAGGAGACTCAGTTTATGGGGTTGTATTTTATGAAATGCAAAGCCTTCCCACAGTCCTTTTTGCCAAAAAACAATCTTAACATAAATTACACATTTGTACAGTTATGGCACGTTCGCAAATTACATAGGCAGATTACATATTTTATAAAGAGCATGGTAATCCAACTCCCAGGTCTGTATGCCATTGTTCCACCCTTCTAATCGTTTTTTGCAATTTTAGTGAGGACCGCTTCACCCAAAATCCCACAATTTTAGGTATGTGTGCATATTATCATAGGGCATATTTCTATTAACTTTCCACCATGTGTACTTTTACTATGATTAATATTTTCCTGGGGTTTGCGTACCATACATGCTATGGACGCCTACGATATCTTGTTTAGAAGCCATGAAAATCACATTTAAACTGTACAACTTTTACATTACTGCGCTGTGCGGTTACAGAATTAACAGTCTTAAAAGTTTATTCATCAAATAGTATTTTGAGCCAAATGGGGTTGGCCTTTGTCCTCCAACTGGGACCATTTTATTCAGGCTACCAGCAAATGTCAGTTTAGCCCAAGGTTCCCATGGAGTTTCCCAGTTTGAGTGGATGTTCATTGTCACTTCCAGAAGTCACACATAGGTGTCCCAGAATCTATTGCCTCAAGCTGGAGCACAGACACAAGTCTGACCAGCATGTGATATTTCTTTCTCTTGGTCTATTCAGAGTTTCCAAGGGCGCAATTAGCATGTAGGTGTACCAGAATCTATTGTGGCTTCTCTTGGGGGTCTGGCATTCCTGTTGCTAACACCCCCCCCCCACCAAGCAGAACACCATTCCACAATGCAGCCAATGTCTTTATTTCTTTATTTTATTTTATTTTGTTCCGATCAGAAGCAAGCCTGTTGAAATAAAACATCCCATATATGTTTCCCAGCAAAACCCCCTTTACATTGCTAGGCAAGGACAAGGCCTTCTTCAACATGACACTTTTAAAACAGGCAGTTTCTTATTTGCAAAAGCACAGTTTAACACGTGGTGAAATCTGCTGGGATGTCCCTCTCAAATTCGGTTTTTCTCTTCCATTTGAACTCCCAATATTGTTTTGCAGCCCTAGTCAGTTTCTCTCACACAGCAGTATGTTCAAGGCCAAGGTCCACTGAAATTGACCTATGCACAGAGAGCTAGGGTTTGTTTTAAAGATTTTATTTTACATTTGTAGCACAAAAGTCAAGAGTTTTCCCGTGAGGCTGAAAGTAAAGCTTCTGTTGATTCCCCAGATCTGGTCTGACGCAGCCTGTCATTCAGGGATAATGCTTTCTTCTGCTGGAGCACAATCTGAGTATGGATGGGCATGGCAGGGTCTCACTGATAAAAGCAGTGTGATATTAAACAGATGAAAAGAGCAGCAGGGCAGCAGCCCTTTCAATGTAAAATATTCCCTTTTTAATGGGAACTTCTAAGCAAGCAGCAGAGCAGCGCTGCTTTTCACTTCGCTTCTTTAGTGCACACAAGAAAACACACTGGCGGTCTTTCTCGGTGTGCTCCCTGTTCCAACTTGCCCACAAGGTGCTTGGCAAGACAGTGCAGCCATCATTTTGTAGCTGCAAAATGCAGTTTTGATGCACGGCAGTGGTGCTCAAAGGAGCCAGCACAGCCATTTTGGTGTTAACTGCTGAAGTGCAGCTTGGTTATGATTGGGAATTCTGATGAGTGGGTCAACGTATCCCACATATAGCTGCTTCAAAACAAAGCCCTCTGGCCAGCTCTGGGCCTCCGCACATCAGACCAGATTTCTGCAACTCGACAAGCAGTCCATTGGCTACCAATAAAAGCATGGATTGAATTCAAAACCTTGACTATAGCGCACTCATGCATCTAAATGAAGCCCCCAAGTACTTGAACCATTGCATCACAAAGAAACAGCATTGTCGCTCACTCCGCTCCTTTCACCAGCTCACCCTAGCTGTTCCTCGTTTAAACTAGCCAGAGCAGGAGGGGTTCATTTCAGCACCACAGCCCCCACTCTGTGGAACTTTTTACCACCACACTTAAGAATTGAGCCTTCCTACCGAGCATTCTAATAGACCTAGAACACGACACCATTCGAATATTGGTGGTTAACAGCGACCCTCGAAGTATCACTTTGGGCACAGACACCTTTATTGGAATGGTAAGTGGGAGTGAGGTCCAGAACAATCTGAGGCAGTTAAACAACTGAAAAGAAGCTTTCCCTAGGCTCCTTGTTTGGCTTACTCCATAAAGAACAAGGAGTTATACTTGGAGATAGGGTACTCAGATACTTGCCTAACAGCAGTATTGTACCGAAAGCATGACAAGGTCAACAAAGTCATCTCATACGTGAGCAAGACTTTGTCCTATGTGGAGGAAACATTCAATGACTGTGAGAAGGCACTTCTAGCAACGGTGTGGGTGCTGAAAAATTACTGCCCATTTGTCTACAAAGTGACAGAATCCGGGTGGAGAATGTTAGTAATTGCAGAATTACTTCCTGGATTCTGTCCACGCAAGGCTTTCCTGTGGATGTCAGACACGGCCAAAAAAAAAAGAGTCCCCTAGCGCAAGGGTTGTCAGACTTGCACAATTGTGCTCAAGAAAACTGTCTGGAGGACGACAGTCTAATGACCAACAACAACATGGAGCCGTACTTAACTCGTGTCAGGGGATACCCACAGTTTATGTGGATGGATACTACTTACATGTTGATAGCAACGGGGAAAACAAACTGGTGGCTGGCATTGGGAATGCCTGGGTGAATGATACCCCAGAACCCTCTTCTGGTTATAAAATACTACCCCGAAGTAGTCAGGTTGCAGAGTTGATGGCTATTTATCAAGCCATCCTCGCTGCAGTGCACCACCAACTTAATGAACTGGCCATAATCACTGACTCTGATTATGTCAGGAATGGGTTTGTGGAGCAGTTGATTAACTGGAAGAATCAAGACATGCTTTGTGCCAACAACAACCCCCTAAAGCATGCCAACCTGATCCAATCAATCGATGATCTGGTGACCTCCAATGAGAGGACCATCTATTGGAAGAAGATAAGATGTAATTCCAAGATAAAGGGGCCAGATAAGACTGGAAATGACCTGGCTGACCATCACGATAAAACCAGAGCCTTGCAGGGGGATTTCATAGAAACAGATCTCTGCTGGGTGAAATCCAAATGGCAGCTGTCACCAGGTCACAAACTCAGGCTAACAGCAAACTCTCGACAGCCCAGTGGAGTAAAGATACCCCAGATGCAGATTTGATCACTGCACAGAAAGAGGACCTGATCATTGGGAAATGTTATCGACACATTTAAGACCCTGTAAACTTTCCTCTTACTGAGTCTGATTGTAAAGAGGATCTCCGGGTGTTGATGATGTTTTCCAAGATGGTCCGGATCCAAGACGTTTTTTTGGAAAGGAAAACCGTATCTGGCTATGATCAGTGAGTGGTACATACCTCTTTCCGAAGCCTGATGTTGAACCACGGCCATGGCGCGGCCATTGCGGGTCATAGGGGGTTTCATACGACATTGGAAATCATGCGCAATGTTGCCTACTGGCCTCACATGTGCCAGGACCTCGACATTTACCTAAAGGGGTGTCTTGTGTGTGCTCAATTTCAACCCAGTTCACTCACACACAGAGCTCCCCTACAAAAAAGGGGAATGACACTTCCTTGGTCAAATTTGCAAGTCGATTTCATCGGGCCAGTGATTCGCTTCTCTAGAGGAAACAAGTACATGTTGACAGTGGCATGCTTGTTCACAGAGTGGGTAGAATGTCTTCCAGCCCTGAATTGTAAGGCGGAGACAGCTGCTGCACTAATGATCAACCACATCTTCTCTCGTTCCGGCCTCCAGCAAAGGATTGACTCGGGACGAGGAAGCCATTTTACCAGTGAGGTGATGGTAAAGATGTGGGAGATTCTAGGGGTAAAAAGAAATCTCCACATTGCCTACTGCCCAGCCTCAAGCTGGGGGTGGAGAGATAAAACAAAACAATTGTGAGTATCTTAAAGAGGTTTGTAGCAGACCCAGTTGGGACATCCGATTGCCACTTGTTCTGATGGCTATTAGGTCTACACCATCTTCTGCAACAAAGATGTCTCCATTTGAGCTCATGACCGGACAAAAATTGGTGTTACCTCAGCAACTGCTCTATAGAACTCATGAACAGACACTGATAAATGCGTCCACCACTCATGAGTACATTGAAAATGTAAGGAAGCACCTCCAGCATGCTTTTGCTTATGCTCAATGCAATTTAGAAAAGTTGGCTGAAGGAATAAGACCTATTATGACCTAAAGACCACCAAGAAAGAGTATGAAGTAGATGACAAGTTTTACGAGGAATCAGGCCAAGGAGCAGAAATTTCTCCCATCTTGGCGTGGTGCCTTTGAAATTGTAGATAAAATATTACCTGTTGCTTACACGATCTACATCCCAAAAGGAGAACAGACAGAGGAACCATCTGATGAATGAAAAGAAAGGATGAAAAATCGGATGGTAACTAAGACAAATATATATATAACAGAGAGTAATTTACTTGGTGTTATTGTACAAATGAAGAAAATAAATAAAATATGTTTTGTGAAATGCTGAAAATGTCATGTTATAATTAATAAGGTCGCCGACAGAAGAAGTTGTACCTGTACCTATCCCCAAAATAACTTCTATAATTGTATGTATGTTGTTGTTGTAAATTCTATGTAAATTGTCTGGGGAAATATGTGTGTAAAAAGTACTGAAACTCTTTTTATATCTTTTATTAGAGAACTAACCTCCTTAGCTTCCAGCCTGGAGGTGAGAGAAGAGTCCGGTGAGAACTTCTGCGACCTGGAAAGGAACGAAGAAAGAAAGGAGGTGCCGTGCCACACCCTCCAACCCAAAGATGGAAGGGGAGGTTGGAGTGCCCACTCCCTAAAGAAGGAAGGAAAGGGGGTGCCATGCCATACCTGCCCAACCCAGCGATGGAAGGGGATACTTGAGTGTCCACTCCCTAATGAAGGAAATTACACCTAATGAAACCCTCTCTGCCCTGCTCTTCTCCAACAAAGAGTCATCGAAGAACAGGGGGGTCATGTGGGGTGCATTCAAAGGCCCCAAACAGAAGTTCCTTTCACATGAACAGCAGGATTTTAAACCCTGAAACATAAACGGCTTGGCCTTTGTTTTTTTAAGTTCAAGAGGAGTCATTTGGAAAAGGGGGCAAACTGCCATTACCAAATGAAAAGCAGCATGTTAATTTACGAAAAGGGGAAAATCAAAGATCCCTTTCACATGGAAAACAGAATTTTTAAACAGTGATACCAAAAACAGCTGGAACAGGTGTGTGCAAATAAAAGCAATTTAAATGTGAAAATGTATCACTGCTAACAGAAACATGTCAGGGAAAAGACATGATGTGCGGGTTGACAAAAAGCAATGTAAGTTAGGTTGCACATACAAACTCAAGTGACATTTGAAAAGCCACTTCGTGTTCATAACAAAATGTCAGCCCAAGACAAACCCTTTTGCTGGCTACGGGAGACTTCACAAGGATATTTCCCACTCCCAGTCTGGGTGCCATATCTCCCATCTAATTAGCAACTTCAATCAAGTGTCCAGCTAAACATATCGAAATTAAGTGTTCTCCAAACCTGCCAACTCTGAATGGCATTGACTACAGGAGAAGTTCACCTTGGCTGGAGCATGACTAATATGTATGAAAATGGGGGCAGCAACTTCAAAGAGCAAGCTTCCAACACAAAGAGACTGAAAGCAAAACAATCTGGTTGCAGGCAGACCCATTGAAAACAAATGGCCGAAAGGCAGGAGAAGGGCCATTTGCCCCCCATGAAGATTCACAATTAATTAAAAAGGACTATTATCATTTAGGACTTTTTCTCAGCAACCATAAGGCAAATCAATTTAATCAATCTTCCTTTTTTAGGTAATTTCTAGCCAATTTTGGAGATTTAAAATTCATCCACCTGCGACTCATGGAACTGTATGTCATGATCTCTGCTTCCAAAAGATCAGGACTTGCCCGACTCCCTTGGAAGCAGACCCATAACCCCGGTTCCGAGTGCCAGCCAGTCCCAATTGGGACCTTTTGGACCCTGTCCTAGCGCCAGTGGCACCAGGCTCATAAAGATGCCCAGTCCCAGCGCTGGAAGCGCCGGGCTCATAATGCTTGGGTGGACTTACCTGCAGCAGACCATGCTGCTTACTTACCTGCCAGTTGAACCCCTCATCCTCTTCTGTTTGGGACTACTTTTCCTGTTGGGTGGTGCAGGAGCCACTCCCTAGGTTCAGAACACTGGAACTCTTCTGGAAAGCAGGAACTCTTTTCTTACCTAGGCGTGGCTGTGGAAGGAGACACCTAAGCACTACAGGAGGCTATTTAAACCACACCCGATGGATGAATCTTGCTTTGTGTTATTCTGCATTCTCTGCAGCAGAACGCTCATCGTGTCTTCTGTTTCTGATCCTGGGCCTAAGGGAACAAAGGCTTACCATCCTGGAATCCAGTCTTCAGCAGCACCTGTAAAGACAAAGAAAGAACAGGTTAGCACTACGGTCTTCAGTGGCAGCGCATCTCTTACCTGGTCCATCGGCTGTCACCAACGCCTCGCGCTGCATTCCGGCATCTGAAAGACAAAGGCTTACCTACTCTTCACATGCTCCGGAGGTCTTCGCACTGCATTCCGGCATCTGAAAGACAAAAGCTTACCAGCTCTTCGCACGCTCCGGAGGCCTTCGGCGCTGCATCCCGCATCTGAAAGACAAAAGAAGGTGCGTTTAAAGACATTGGGCAACTTTATTACTCACGTGCCATTACTCCTTCCCACGCCGAATCCAGTGGGTATTCCAGCACCCTTCAGCTTCTCTAAAGCTCCGAACTTGTACCTGCAAGATAAAAGGGACAGTTAGTGCGCATCGTGAAGCAGGCTACAAGCGCTTACTTACGTGCTACCAGGCGCTTCTATTCCTCACGCGGGTTCGATCCTCAACTCTCATCAGCCCGCCATCCGCCATCACCGGAACCCTGCAAAACAAGAGATATCATTACAAAAGACTTTTAAGACATTTGAAGTGCCCAGAACTTACCGTTCGTGCAGTTAACGATGGACAGCAGTCCTCTGAGGTCAAGAGGCCTGCACCCTTATCCAGTGAAGAAACTGGTTACGGCACCCTGCCCCGAGGCAGATGGAGAGCTCGGCGTTCACTTACCTAAGGTGAGGGCCTTAACCTTTGGGGTTCTACAGGAGAAGAGAAAGGGAAGAGGAGAGAGGCACCCAATAACCCCAGTTCATTAATCCCATATTTTCTATCTGCAGACATCTTACTCTTCGAGTCAGACATACAGTGCACAGAGGTCCAGCCCAAAGAGCCAACCATGTGTTACACATCACCTTTGAAGATACGGCATTCACCCAGTCAAGACCGGCGCCTCTGCGGGAATCAGGTGAGCGTTACAGAACACAAAGCCTACCGCAGAACTCCCACCCAGGCACTATGGAAACCTCGGATACCGACCAGCTAGCCCAGTTACTTGGGGAACTAAGAGCAGAAGTGCATGCAGCCCGTCAGGAAACGAATGCTCTAAGAAGGGAACTGATTATTTCCAAGGAGCGAACAGACAATCTCGCTAGACAATTGCTACAGTCACAAGCCGGACAAACTCCGTTACCCGCATCAGGGGCAAATCTTCCTTCAACATCCTCTACAAACCCAGTGCAGATCAACCTACCTGGGAATGTACCTCTGGCTCCGCCTGAACGATTTTCTGGTGACCCAAAGAGGTTTGCAGTATTTATTAATCAGTGCCGGTTGCACTTCTTATGCCGGCCAGCAGCCTTTCCAACTGATCAAGCTAAGGTAGCTTTCGTGCTTTCGTACCTTAGTGGCAATGCGGCAGACTGGTCGATCCCTCTAGTTAATCAAGATGATCCGGTTCTCCATGATTTTCAAGCTTTTCAGCTCAGTATGGAAAAACTGTTTGCAAGACATTCACAGGGGCAGGCCTTGGACAATGAGCTCCTTTCATTGCGACAGGGTAATCAAGACCTTTTGGCTTATATTGCGTCTTTCAACAGACTGATAGTGGAAACTCGATGGCCTGAGGACAAAAGGGTTACGCTGTTTTATAGAGGTCTACGTGGAGAGCTCAAAGGTGTGTTAGCCCAAGTAGTGAATCCCCCGCAAGACTGTTCGGACTATATTGACTTAGTCGTTCAAATTGACCACAGACTGCAGAACAGGAAGGCCGATCGTTCCAAGTTTGATGCTCGAGTATTTTCCAAACCACCAACTCCTACCAAAGGAGTAGACTCCGGGGAACCCATGCAAATAGGGGGCCTGAAAGGACCACTAACACAAAAGGAGCGGGAAAGGAGAAAACAGCTGCAATTATGCCTCTATTGCGGAAACCCGGGGCACTTTCTTCGAGACTGTCCGGTGAAACCAGCCAAGAAGGCAGTAGGAGCTGCAGTTACCAGGGTCACAAACTCTGAGCAGGGAAACGACCTCGCCCGACAAGAATAGAGGTCCTCTTGCCGAGCGTTAAAACCAGTTCAGTGACCTCGCATTTCGTGATACCTATGGTCCTCATTAGCCCTGAACATCCGGATCGATTACATGCGATTGAAGCTTACGTCGACAGCGGTGCCATCGGCAATTATGTGGATCATGAAATGGTTTTGAGGATGAATCTGACTCTTTGTCCAAAGGCTGTAAAGGACGTCATTACTACGGTGGATGGTACGGAGATAGCCTCCGGACCAGTAACGCATACCACCCAAGAAGTGACGCTAGTAAGTCAAGATGGACACCATGAGAAGATCGTGTTCGATGTGATCAAGGCCCCTCAGTTCCAGATAATTCTAGGAATTCCTTGGTTAGAGAAGCACAATCCTCAGATCGATTGGCGAGCAAGAACGGTTCAGTTTCCAGAATGTGTCTCTACTTGTCACCCTCGACCTGGTGTTGCACTGGCAGCAATTTCCTCGGAGGCTCCCCAGTTACCTCCTGAATACCTAGAATTCCAAGATGTTTTCCGGAAGGATCAGGCTAACTCTCTATCTCCTCATAGGTCTTATGACTGCCAGATAGACCTGATACCTGGATCTACTCCTCCTTGTAGTAGAATTTATGCCCTCACCGAGCCTGAGAATCTTCACCTCCGACAATACCTGGATCAATACCTAGCGAATGGGTTTATTCGTCCTTCCAAGTCCCCTGCTTCCTCAGCTTTGTTCTTCGTTCCAAAAAAAGAAGGGGACCTTAGAACTTGTATAGATTATCGCGCCCTGAACCAGATCACCGTTAAGAATAGATATCCGTTACCTTTGATCCCTGAACTCCTGGACCAAGTCAGAAAAGCATGCATATATACAAAGCTGGATCTTAGAGGAGCCTACCACTTGGTACGAGTAAAAGAGGGCGATGAATGGAAGACGGCCTTCCGCACCAAGTATGGGCTATTTGAATATCAGGTCATGCCCTTCGGACTTTGCAATGCCCCGGCCGCCTTTCAATATTTTATGAACGATGTCCTCAGAGAGCTCATAGATGTGTGTGTTGTTGTTTACATTGACGACATCCTCGTTTATTCTTCATCGGAAACTGAACATCGGAAACACGTGAAAATGGTCCTCGAGAGATTGCGTCAACACAAACTTTTCGCTAAATTGGAAAAATGTGTTTTCAACGTGACTGAAGTTGAATTCTTGGGATTCATATTATCACCTAGCGGAGTGCGAATGGATTCAAAGAAGGTCGATGCAATCCTCAAATGGCCATCGCCATCCTCCGTAAAAGGTGTTCAAAGCATGTTAGGCTTCGCTAACTTTTACCGCAGGTTTATCCCCGAATTCTCTCGAATGGTCCAGCCCATCACCGCCTTGTTAAAGAAAAACAAACGTTTTGAATGGTCTACCGAGGCGGAACAAGCTTTCCAGAATTTGAAGACTAGATTTATCTCTGCACCGATCTTAAAACATCCTCGCCCAGAACTCCCCTACATCGTTGAAACTGATGCTTCGAGCCTTGCCATGGGGGCAGTTCTATCACAAAAGGACCCAGTAACCAATCAGTTGCATCCCGTGGCATTTTGGTCCCGCAAATTCTCGCCTCCTGAAATCAATTACACTATTACTGATAAGGAACTTCTAGCTATCAAGTCCGCCTTTAAGGCTTGGCGGCATTATCTTCTGGGGGCCCGACACACCGTTACTGTGATTACAGATCACCGAAACCTGCAATATTTGAAAACCGCAAAAGCTCAATCCTCTAGGCAACTCCGTTGGGCACTATTCTTTGCCGAGTTTGACTTAATAATTACCTATCGACCTGGTACAAAAAACGGTAAAGCTGATGCCCTTTCTCGGATGGGAGTGGAAGAACATTTGATCAATCCTAAACCTGTACCTATCATTCCCGAACAAAGAATTCTAGGTGTAATCGCCACACAATCCATAGAGGAAGTTAAGGATAAAGCCAGGCTACTGGTAACTCCAGCAGACATACAGAATTGGCATCTGCAGGGAAAGGACTTTACGGTGAAGGACAACCTATTATATTTCCAAGAACGGTTATACCTGCCCAGCACAGATTTACAGAAAAAGGTAATCTCTTGTTGTCACGATTCTTTAATGGAAGGACATCCCGGTATGACCAAGACCTCGGAAAAGATCAAGCGCTACTTCTGGTGGCCGTCTTGGAAAAAAGATATCAGAGACTTTATAATGTCCTGTGGAGTATGCGCCCAAAACAAGAGTCAAAAGGAAAAACCAGCCGGCCTCTTACGCCCTATTGACATCCCGCCTCGCCCTTGGCATACGCTTTCTATGTACTTCATCACCAATCGACCTCCATGCTCCGGATACAATACGATCCTAGTAATAGTGGACCTATTCTCCAAGATGGCGCATTTCATTCCACTCAAAGGCTTACCAACAGCAGCAACTCTGGCCCGAGAATTTCTCGAGAACATCGTCCGACTGCACGGTTTTCCTTCAGTTCTAATTTCGGATCGAGGTAGTCAATTTATTCCTCATTTTTGGCGAAGTTGCTGTCGGTCGGCTCAAATTGATGTGAGACTTTCGACCAGCCACCACCCTCAAACCGACGGACAAACCGAGAGGACCAATCAAACTCTGGAACAGTATTTGCGCTGCATGCTACAACAAACTGAAAAAACTTGGAAAGATATCCTTTGGATAGCCGAATATGCCTACAATAACTCTGTCCACTCGGGAACTGGGAAGACCCCGTTTTTTCTTTTATACGGTAGTCACCCTCGAACCTCGGAGTTCGATCCACTCCAAGATCTTGGAACACCAGCAGTAGACCACCTGCATTCTACAATCACCCAAGCCTTTAAGGAAGCCGTTTCTCACCTTCAAAGGGCTAAAGAACAATACAAGAAAGGAGCAGACCAACATCGGAAGGAAGCCCCCCAATATCAAGTAGGAGATCAAGTCTGGTTATCCACCAAATATCTACCTCTAAAAGGACCACGCACATTCAACCCAAGATACCTTGGTCCCTATTCCATCACTACCATAGTAAATCCAGTAGCGGTCAAGTTGGACTTGCCCCCTCACATGAAGATACATCCGGTCTTCCACGTCTCTCTATTAAAACCCGTGCAACCTCAAACCCGACTAACTACATCTCCAAAACCTATTCTAGTTGATGGAGAACTCGAGTTTGAAGTCAAAAGCATCCTGGATTCCAAGATCTCCAAATCTAAACTATTTTACCTGATTGACTGGAAAGGCTACGGTCCCCAAGAAAGATCCTGGGAACCTGCAGAATATGTCCACGCGCCTCGTCAAATCAAAAGATTTCATCGAACATTTCCTAACAAGCCCAAACCCCCGGAGAAGCCCGGTTTGGGAGGGGCCTTGAGGGGGGGTGCTGTCATGATCTCTGCTTCCAAAAGATCAGGACTTGCCCGACTCCCTTGGAAGCAGACCCATAACGCCGGTTCCGAGTGCCAGCCAGTCCCAATTGGGACCTTTTGGACCCTGTCCTGGCGCCAGTGGCACCAGGCTCATAAAGATGCCCAGTCCCAGCGCTGGAAGCGCCGGGCTCATAATGCTTGGGTGGACTTACCTGCAGCAGACCATGCTGCTTACTTACCTGCCAGTTGAACCCCTCATCCTCTTCTGTTTGGGACTACTTTTCCTGTTGGGTGGGGCAGGAGCCACTCCCTAGGTTCAGAACACTGGAACTCTTCTGGAAAGCAGGAACTCTTTTCTTACCTAGGCGTGGCTGTGGAAGGAGACACCTAAGCACTACAGGAGACTATTTAAACCACACCCGATGGATGAATCTTGCTTTGTGTTATTCTGCATTCTCTGCAGCAGAACGCTCATCGTGTCTTCTGCTTCTGATCCTGGGCCTAAGGGAACAAAGGCTTACCATCCTGGAATCCAGTCTTCAGCAGCACCTGTAAAGACAAAGAAAGAACAGGTTAGCACTACGGTCTTCAGTGGCAGCACATCTCTTACCTGGTCCATCGGCTGTCACCAACGCCTCGCGCTGCATTCCGGCATCTGAAAGACAAAGGCTTACCTACTCTTCACATGCTCCGGAGGTCTTCGCACTGCATTCCGGCATCTGAAAGACAAAAGCTTACCAGCTCTTCGCACGCTCCGGAGGCCTTCGGCGCTGCATCCCGCATCTGAAAGACAAAAGAAGGTGCGTTTAAAGACATTGGGCAACTTTATTACTCACGTGCCATTACTCCTTCCCACGCCGAATCCAGTTGGTATTCCAGCACCCTTCAGCTTCTCTAAAGCTCCGAACTTGTACCTGCAAGATAAAAGGGACAGTTAGTGCGCATCGTGAAGCAGGCTACAAGCGCTTACTTACGTGCTACCAGGCGCTTCTATTCCTCACGCGGGTTCGATCCTCAACTCTCATCAGCCCGCCATCCGCCATCGCCGGAACCCTGCAAAACAAGAGATATCATTACAAAAGACTTTTAAGACATTTGAAGTGCCCAGAACTTACCGTTCGTGCAGTTAACGATGGACAGCAGTCCTCTGAGGTCAAGAGGCCTGCACCCTTATCCAGTGAAGAAACTGGTTACGGCACCCTGCCCCGAGGCAGATGGAGAGCTCGGCGTTCACTTACCTAAGGTGAGGGCCTTAACCTTTGGGGTTCTACAGGAGAAGAGAAAGGGAAGAGGAGAGAGGCACCCAATAACCCCAGTTCATTAATCCCATATTTTCTATCTGCAGACATCTTACTCTTCGAGTCAGACATACAGTGCACAGAGGTCCAGCCCAAAGAGCCAACCGTGTGTTACACATCACCTTTGAAGATACGGCATTCACCCAGTCAAGACCGGCGCCTCTGCGGGAATCAGGTGAGCGTTACACTGTAATGGCTATCTAAGATGTGTTTCTGGATGATTTGAACATGTTCCAAATGTGAGAGTTGGTGAGCGGGTGGAGAATAAATTCAGGCATATGGGTAATAACTTATATTTTCATAACTGTTATTTGTTTTATGTAAACAGCAGAAATGTGCCACATGGCCGTGCGACATGGTATAGACTTGGTGGTCGGCTTATCTAATTCTCCATGATTAGCTGAATCAGAAAATATGTTTATTATGGCAGTTGCTAGTAAAATTATGAACTTGTGATACATAACTAGTTTTTGATAAAAGGTTCATAGGAGAAAAAATGGTGATTACAAATGGGAATTGCCATATGTTTCTCCAGACCCCTAAACCAACCCTGACTTGGAGGCTGGGTTTGGGTGGAGAGAGAAGGGTAACGGCCCAATCCTAGATGCAGGAATTATTGCAGGGTACTTCCCCAACATTGTGAATTGGTGGTGTCATTGCTGTTATATAAGGGGGATGGCACTAGGAGGAGGGGACACGCACAAGGGAACACAGGAACATTGAAAGACAGAGAGAGAGAGAGAGAGAGAGAGAGAGATAGAGAGGGCTGTTGAAACTTAACATCTGACAGCTGTAAGGAAACACCAGAGGAGATTGCTGAGAGTGAATCTGGGTGGAGCTGTCTATTTCTAGGAAGACCTCAAAGCTGACTGGGTCCTATGATGGAGAGCGGGAGGCGATCTTTGAGATTGGAGTGACCAGATCCTTGGCCTATCTTTCCAGAGTGTCCTGAGATGCAGCTGGCTTTCTTGAACTGTAAACAGAGGCTTTCTATGTAAATAGAACTGAGCCCTGGGAAACCAAAAGGTGGGGGAGCTTCCTTGCCTTAAATCCTGTGTAGATGCTTAGCCTATTTAACTAAAAATATTAATTTAAATAATTCCCCATTTGGCAGAACACTACGGGGTCAACTTTGTTAAAATTCGAAATTAACAAAGCTCATTTCCCAGTGTGCGCTGAAAACTATAGCCTATAATTTAATTGGGTAATCTTTTTTGTCCTGCTGACCCAGATTCTTTAAGGAAGAGGGGTGTTTTTGTTCTTAAATCAGTCCAACCTTTTTTATCCAGCTTTTCCAATGCAGGGCTTGCAGTGGAGGGTGGTATGGAATCCAAAATTGACCAAATCATTCAAACTTTTCAGTCCGGCTTTCCCAACAAAGACTCCAGTGAGTCGGAGGGGTCGGAAAAACAAACCCTGTGTTTATTTTAAACCAAAAGTGTGGGCGAAATTATAATTGCCATATGTATTTTTACCAATCTTGAAATCCTACTGCTAGCTTTTTAAGCCCACAGGAAAATCAAAATTGCACACTACATGATAATTGAGTGTGTTATTGATCAGCGTAATTATTTCTTGAAGTGAAATCTGCAGAAAGTGCAGAATTGTGATTGTTTCCTTTTCAACTCACTTTTTTCTGATTTATCTATACTGAGAGAAGTTGATTGTGTTGTGCCACGGCTAAAGTGATGTTTGATATTTTCGTGCTAATTTCTATTACTTTTATTTAAATAAATACCAATATATTTCCCATACACCGGCCTGGTTCTTGGTTCATTGTTAGCTCATGGGAGAGAGATCCAAGGGGCATGATATGTGTCTGAGATAGGGCTAAAGAAAATAATCAGTTAAACAGTTTGTTGCGTCACACCTTAAGTGGGGAAGGAAGGAAATCCCTGGCTTGAGGGTGGCTTATCAATAAACCGTTACAATAGTCTGCTGTCTTGCAGACTGATCAGCAAGCACATTGCCTGCACTGTGCACAGAACCAGTTGTGTGTGCTTTTGTACGCATAACCCAGATGAGAGGTCTGGCCTACTAGATGACCCATATTTATATGCCTAATTTGTTTTGACAAGATTGGCTTGCCTTAGGAATTTCTGCATAAATTGGCTTGCCACAATTAGAGGCTAAAGTTGTAACCTCATATTACATAGTCTGTATCAGACACAATTAGAGTGGGCTTATGTGAACCAATTTGTTTTAGTGCCACGGGGAGGCTTTATAACTCACCAACCTGACCTGATGTATCCCCTTTGTTGTTTCGTTGTGTATCCTGGTGTTCAAACACATTGTTATGATTGAATCTCCTCTTTACAGCAACACAGGCAGCAGAATACTCAAAGCGTGTCCCACTTGCTAGAATAACACTTCCATCAAAGTATATGTTTGCAGACATCCAAAACGGGATGTCTGGTACTGCTGCTAGCTAGTTGTATAGACCATTCCAGTGCATACATTTGTCTGTAGCTATTCTGGTTTATAAAGAATGTTGTCCGGTGCTGTCTGTGTTGCTTCTGATCTATCCTATTTTTACAGCAACCAGTATCTTTTCTTCTGGAGAATTTTGTAGCCCAGAAACTATATAGACATGTGAGTGGTACGCTATGTGTTTTGTTTCTCCATGAATACATACTACTTATGTAAGAGTTATTGAACCAGGAAAGTGTGTCATTTCTAACTCCTTGACTCTGTTTCTGTCCTAGGGAGGACTTATTTGAGCCATCCGTTGGTAGAGTTGGTGTAGGATGCATGTGTACACTCCCTACGAGCATGTTGGACAGACGTTGGGCTTCAACAAGTCATATTGTGCTTTCACAATTGCTGCAAAGTCTGCCATATATGAGTACTCTAAATTCAAAAAAGTCAAGTATGGCCTGTAATTGCTTACGCGCACGTGGGCTTTGCAAGTGTACACATTTCTCTAGGAATTGTGGAGCAAGTCCCATTCCCTTAATAGATAGTGAAAGCTGCAGAATTATGTTTTCTCTACAGCCTATCTAAGACTTCTTGAATTTGTTTTTTTTGTATTATTTATTTTCGTATTTATAACATACAATCATATCAAAATTTCATTATTACCATTAATACGTAAACAATCACTATGTTAATTCATATTTGCTAAACATATACTAATAAACTGTGTACAAAATAAGATAAATCCTATAACTATCCAATACCAAACATTCAATTAAGAAAACCCCCCTATCCCAAATCCCAACCACCCCCACCCTCCTCAAATAAATATTTAACAAACAGAGCTAATACAAATCCAGGAATTTCCCACCAATCCTCTTAAATAAGATTTGCTTCTTTTCACGACCATAAATCACTCAATCCATTTCCGCTAGTTTCAACATTTCATTCATCAACACCTCTATTTCCGGTGATAATCTCGACTTCCAACCTCTCATTATCAATTTATTTGCAATTGAGGCCCCCCTAAACAACCATTTGTGTTGTGAGATACTCAAGTCCACCAGGGCCTCATCATCTCCTAGAATCAGACTTCTTGAATTTGAAAGATGCAGTGCCCGATTCATAGAATCCAGCGCAGAAGTAGCGCAAGCGGCACGCACTGAAAAGGAGCGTGCGCCACATGTGCGCCAGCTGTGGCGCAAACCAGCAATTGCACGGCACGCATATTCATGGTTTCCTGACGCATCAGTAGCTGTGGTGCAATGAACAGCAAGCAGCGCAAGTAACGCCCCCAACACCACCCCATGCGCAGGAAAAAGCCAGTGAAATGGGCAATGCGGCGCAAGGCCCTGCGCCATCCGTGGCCGAGCATATAGCCCCCCTCCATCGTAATCACGTGAAAAATTCAGAGCATACCCTGCTCGCACCAGCCAAATCGCATGGAAAGGTTTGCGTGTACCCCTCGCACCAGCCAAACCGCATGTAAAGGTTTGTGAGTACCCCTGCGAAATCGCGTAACCCACTCGTGCCAGCCAAAACATGTGGAAAGGGCTGCGCATACCCCCGCGAAATCGCATACCCGGCTTGTGCCAGCCAAAACGCGTAGATAGGGTGGCGGTTACCCCCATGAAATTGCATACCCGACTCGCGCCAGCCAAATCATGTGGAAAAAACAGTGCGTGCCCCATCTGCACCCCGGCAAAATCATGTACCCCGCTCGCGGCAGGTAAATCACATGCAAAAAACCTGTGCGTGCCCCGTCTGCACATCAGCCAAATCTCGTACCCCGCTCCTGCCAGCCAAATCGCGTGTAAAGGTCTGCACATACCCCTACGAGATCGGGTACCCCACTTGGGCCAGACAAATCGCATGGAAAGGGCAGCGCGTGCTGCCATCAGCCGAGAACACACCACAAAGGATCCCCCCACCACCCGTGGCCATACCCCGCAGGCAGCCCACACCACAAAGGACCCCCACCACCCGTGACCATACCGCGCAGGCAGCCCACACCACAAAGGACCTCCCCACCGCCCGTGACCATAACCCGCAGGCAGCCCACACCACAAGGGACCCCCCATCATCTGCGACCATACTCCGCAGGCAGCCCACACCACAAGGGATCCCCCATCACCCATGACCATACCCCGCAGCCAGTCCACCCGTGACCATACCCCACAGGCTGCCCACACCCCAAGGGATCCCCCATCACCCGTAACCATACCCCGCAGGCAGCCAGCCCACCCGTGACCATATACCGCAGGCAGCCCCCACCACAAGGGACCCCCCACCACCCGTGACCATACCCTGCAGGCAGCCCACATCACAAAGGACCCCCCCACCACACGTGACCATACCCCGCAGGCAGCCCACACCACAAGGGACCCCCATCACCTGTGACTATACCCCGCAGGCAGCCCACCCATGACCATACCCCACAGGCAGCCCACACCACAAGGGACCCCAATCAACCGTGGCCATACCCCACAGGCAGCCCACACCACAAGGGACCCCCAACACCCGTGGCCATACCCCGCAGGCAGCCCACACCACAAGGGACCCCCATCACCCGTGACCATACCCCGCAGGCAGCCCAACCGTGACCATACCCTGCAGGCAGCCTACACCACAAGGGACCCCCATCACCTGTGACCATATCCCGCAGGCAGCCCACACCACAAGGGACCACCACATCACTCATGACCATACCCTTCAAGCAGCCCACGCCACAAGGGATCCCCCCATCACCCGTGACCATACCCCGTAGGCAGCCCATACCACAAGGGATCCCCCATCACCCGTGACCAGACCCCGCAGGCAGCCCACCCATTACCATATCCCGCAGGCAGCCCACACCACAAGGGAACCCCCCCATCCACTGTGACCATACCCAACAGGTAGCCCACACCACAAGGGATCCCCCCACCACCCGTGACCATACCCCACAGGCAGCCCACACCACAAGGTACCCCCCCATCACCCGTGACCATACCCCACAGGAAGCCCCCCCGTGACCATACCCCAGCCAGCCCACACCACAAGTGACCCCCCCATTCACTGTGACCATACCCCGTAGGCAGCCCACACCACAAGGGATCCCCCCACCACCCGTGGCCATACCCCGCAGGTAGCCCACACCACAAGGGACCCCCCATCACCCGTGACCATACCCCGCAGGCACCCCACACCACAAGGGACCCCCCATCACCCGTGACCATACCCTGCAGGCAGCCCACACCGCAAGGGACCCCCCATCCTGTGACCATACACTGCAGGCAGGCCCCAACCCTTGTCCCTTCCACCCCCACCAGTGACGGCAACCTGCAGGCAGGCCCCGACTCATGTCCCCCAACCCCCATCAGTGATGGCAACTTGCAGGCAGGCCCTGACTCATGTCCCCCCACTCTCCAACACACTGGCCCAACATGTAATCATGTAGCATATGTCCACTAAAATGCCACCACAAGCTGCCTCCCCATAGTGCACCACAACACCCATCCATTGGTTTTACTCCCCAGTACATGCCCCATGGCATGGCAATCACAAATTCACACATGCATGTTTGCACACACATGAACAACATAGCTCAACAGCAAGTACACGTAACTGAGCCAAGGAACAATGATACATGCACCGAACCATTGAGAGCAAACACCACTTTGATTGCAAGGTATAAAAATGTATTAACGTAAAAGACAACCAGTAAAAAAAAAACATGAATGTAATGCAAATGAAAATGAAATGGAAATAAATGTAAAACACAAAAAAATGGTCCATGTCCAATGATGCCTCTCAGATTTCAAACTGAAATAATAAGAAAACCATTTCTCCATGGTGAATAAAAACGTCCCCAGAAAATGTTGGTCCGACTATATACAAAGCTACAGGGTCCATGATCCCAAAACATAAATCCAAATCCGAAAGAAAAACATGAAGAAAGAACTATTTACAAGATGCGGAGCAAAGTCCATGAACGCCAAATAAAAACAATAAGTAATCCTATCCCTAATTAACTATTTACAAAGGCAGCGGGCTAGTCCTACGACTCACCATTTCCCCCAAGAGTTTCGGCCAGGGCATCATCGAACTCTGCGTCTATTTCCCTGTCTATTTCCCTGAGTTGGGTCTCTGCTCTCCCCTCGAGGGCCCGCAGGGGCTCCAACGTGCTCCTCTCAAACTCCCTGTGAGACTCCTCAGGGAACTCAGCCCACCTCTCCGCCTGACGCAGAGTGTTCTCTGCCCTGGCGATGGTGAGTTTTGCCCCCTGTGCCCGCTGCCGCTCTGCTCCGATTTGCTGGCCCATTCGCTGCAAAACAGAAGACATCCTTGTGTCAAGTTCCACGTTTCCCTCCTGCCCGATGGCCGATACCTGCCCCCCTGATGTTGAGGGCCCCAAGTCCTGTCGCCCCCCATGTTGAGCCTGCGGCCACCGCTGAAAAACCATGTGCCTGTGCCTCCGGGTCAGCCACCAGGATGATGACAACCCCTGGGGCTGTCGTGCACAAGTCCTGCTGCTTGGTGCCTGCACTACCTCAATTGCCATTGGTCCTGTTGCTGCTGTGACCACCTCTGCTGATTCTCCTTCAACTCCCGTCTGTGGCAGGGATGTGGTCTCCACCAGACTGGCCGCCGTGGTTGGGACTGGTGGTATCTGGGCAGGTTACGGCAGGGAGGACGACTGGCGCACAGTAGAGGAAGAGGAGGAGGGGGTCACAGCAGTGGACAGCACATGTGAGAAATTTGTGACTATGAGCTGAGCTAGCCAGTTCATGAGGCGACAGGCCTCATCGTGATGATGTGCAAGCTCCCGATTGGAAGCCTGCACATCAACACGAATGGCGCCTGTAGGCCTTGCAATACCGGCTAGCATCGGCTCAACCCTGTCACAAATTGCTTCATCCGCAGGTAGTGGAAGATCTGTTTTGGTGGATGTATTCGCTACCTGCGGACGGGTCCGGCCTGAGACATGCCCGCATGTGCATACTGATTCAGTCACAGAGTCAGGGTCAAGGTCAATCACAGGCCCCTCCACGGGGACCTGCACTGCCTCCGGCCCCTGATCTTGGACTTCACCAGTCACACCTACCTCATCACCCCCGCCGGGCCCCATGTGCTGGGCTGATGGGGCCTCCTCCTTTTCCACCACCACCTTGGATGACTCATTGGATTGCCCCTGTGTGGTCTCACCTGTCCCTCCCACTGCTGAGGAGCCCACAACCGACTTCACCCTCTTGGGCCTTCTCTCAGCAGCTGCAGCCGTTGTTGCGGACGCGGCACCAGTCTCCTCGATCCTGAAAGATGTTGGTACCTGGGAGGATGACAGGGCCCTGCATCTCCACCTGGTGGAGGCATCCCTGCTGCGGGGCTCCACAGCGCCATCTCCGCCCTCTTCCTCCGTCATCGCTGTGGATAGGGAGACATTGAACCAAGCATCAGTGTACCGAACAAATGTCTGCTTGACACAAAGCAAATGCACATGAGTGGCACTGTCAAACGTCACAACCATCATCACCCTCCCCAACACACAGGTCAGTGCAAGCAACACACATGCACAAACATGCATGCCATGTGCAACAAACATTCACATCCATGTACAAGGCAACTGCGGGCACATCAGAAGAGGGGCTGAACCTCACATGCATCATGGTACATGCACATCACATGCACACACATGACCTGCCAGTCATGCATCAGGCCATGTAGACCTCCAGTCACAGGGCACTTGGGGACAACTGGGCCACATGAGTCAATCACGCATTGAGATGCTCATGTGTCATGCATCCATGGGGTTGGCCAGTCACACACTCACTACTCAGACACACGCACATGTACACCATGCATGTCCATGATGGTGACATAAGCACCCATGTGTCACACCTCTCGCATGCCTCAGTGCAGACACAGGTATGCAAACATGTGCACCTCGTTATATGCCGGTGCGCATCATGCATTGCAACACAGACACCATTGATGTGGGTCACGCTTGAATGGACTCACATGCAGCACTGTCAGGGACATGCACACAGATATCTGTACAGGAAGCATGCCAGACATGAGGCCAAGGTGCACACTCCAGCCACACGTAAACATACACATGCACTATGGTGGACAAGAACACATGAACACTTAACAGTTGACTCCAGATGGAGCACCAAATCCAAGACCTGGGCGTACAGCGCTGGGTCGATGCACTCCAGGACCCTCATCTCATCGTTGGTCAACCGGCCCCAGCGCCTCACTCGATCATTACCAGCCTTGAGGAGGCGCTGGGCCTTGTTTAGGGTCCTGGACCTGAAGTCTTCCCAGCTCTTACAGACATGTTGGTAGACGCGGGGTGCCAGCCACTCTGCGTTGATGGCACCCACGATGTCCGCCAAGATCTTACTCCGTCCTTCCTTGTCGAGTCGCGATGATCCAGGGAAGAGGGCATTATAATGCCCCAGAACTTGCTCCACCAGGATGCCAACTTCTCTAGGAGAGAAGTTGGCATCCAGGTGGAGCAAGTTCTGCCGGGGGGTTCTCTGCCGGGGGGTTGCCACTTGCCTCTGATGGTTTAGGGACAGACATGGCAACCCCCGAGGCAGGGGTGGGTGGGCAGGTGTCACGCCCCTACGTTCCATGAACACATCTCGTAATACAGCTCCCACTATCTCCACCAAAATACATGCCAGGACACACTCTCCCCTGCAGGCCTGCCGGCAAGGAATGGGACAAGGTCAGCGACGCCGGTTCTTGCCATCTCAGCGTTGGTTTCCATTCCGGCGTTGGCAGTTGCCATGGAGACGCGCCACAGGAATTCTACAACATCTCCATTGCCGGCACCTGAGAGCTCCTCCTTCAGCACTTTCGATCACGTGATGGATGATGAGAGTCACGTGATCATTAGTCAGCGTTGAAAAGGGACGCGCTGACTGCCCTTCAGCGCTTCACAGCTGATCCTTTTGGGCGCATTACGGACTACGGATTCAGATTACTACCACTGACCTCAGATTGTTCTTGGACTCTGATTCTGGCTTCTTCCTTCACGGTACCTTTGTTTGGAACTATTTTCTACTGGATTCGACCACATTTCTGTCCCTGGATTGCTATTTGGATTGCCCTTTTGTTATGAACTATGTTCCTGGATTACGCACTTTTCAACTGATTGACTTATGTTTTCTGGCTTCTACGTAAGGTGGTGATTTCATTCATACTAAGTGCTTTACCAACCTGTCATCTGGTCGTCACCCTTGCCGGCTGCCTCCGACAAACATCTTTACACCATTATTAAGTCCCGACCAACTCCTAAGGGTAAGCCCTATTCTAGACTTCTTATATATTCATATACCAGTCTGGGGTTCTGTGTTTATGACCTAACTTCGTGTTTGCCTTACAGTGGTTATAGGGGGCATCTTCCGGCATCTTCCGGCATTCCTGGTTGCGGTTGACGAAAATCACCACCTGTGGCCTCAAGGACCGCTCGGGCAGTAATTTCTTGTTTGCTCGAGTGGTGCTTGGGGACGGAGGTTTCATCGGCTACACGACCATCAAGTCTTGACAGACTGTGAAGCCATTTTTTTTTGGTCGTCCAGACGATGGAACCTGCTGCCGGGGACCCTCTGGCTGCTCTAATGCAAGCTGTTGCATCCCTTAGAATCGAAGTTGCGGCTGCCACAACCGCGATACATCATCGCTTAGATAATATCCAAAGTACCCGCAACCCTTTACCGGCAGATGCTGAGTTTGGAGATCAGGCAACACCACCACCGGGTCCTTCTGTACCTCCTACACCACCTACTCCCGTGGTGTTACCTACTCAGTTTCCATTGGCACCTCCTGAGAAGTTTCAGGGTGATCCTAGAAAATATTGCACTTTTATTAATCAGTGTAAACTTCATTTTCTTTGCTGACCACTGGTGTTCCATGATTCCACCACAAAAGCTGCCTTTTTGTTATCCCATTTGACCGGGGTTGCAGCTATCTGGGCTAATCCTTTTCTTGAGAACAACCACCCAGCCCTTTACGATTTCGATCTTCTGGTGAGCGAGTTGGCCAAAGTATTCGATACCAGGTACAAAGCCCAGTCTCGGGATCTGGAGCTCCTAGAATTATCCCAAGGCAGACAAACCTTAATAGAATACATCACACGCTTCAACCAATTGTCAGCTGAGACTTCATGGCCTGAAAACAAGAAAGCTGTGGTATTTTACAAAGGTTTGTGTAACGCTATGAAGGACGCCCTTTCAGTCATTCCTTCCCTTCCTGATGCATATCCCAAACTAGTAGACCTAACTCTTCAGGTAGACGCTGGGAAGACCGAACGTCGGGCGGAATCTGGTTTTTCAGGTAAACCCTTGCCCTCTCCACCGGATGGTGCAAGTGAACCCATGCAAATAGGTGGTCTACGAAGTCCCATCACTCAGACCGAAAGGGAGCATCGGAGAACCGACAATGCATGCTTCTACTCTGGACTCAGTGGTCATTTCGTCAAAGAATGCCCAAGACGCCCGAAGAACAAGTCCTCGGGTTTTCAGAAAGCTCGTCCTTGAGTATGGGGGACAAGACGAGCTCGATTCACAACCCCAGGGTTCCTACCTTCGGCCCAGTAAGACCAGTGGTCGTTCAGGCAGTGCTTCATCCTGATAGGGAGTGTTCACACACAGTACATATAGTTATTGATTCAGGGGCTACTGGTTGCTTTATTGATATACCCCTGGCCAAAGCATTGAACCTTCCACTAGTGACCAAGACACATCCCGAACCAGTTCAAACTGTGGACGGGTCCTCTCTCATTTCTGGTCCGATTAAACAACAGACCGCCCAGATGGACGTGATTATTCAGGGTAACCATAAAGAACAGTTGTCCTTTGATTTGATATCCACACCACAGTTCGGAATAATCCTAGGTCTTCCCTGGTTAAAGAAGCATAACCCACTCATCGACTGGGGTACGGGGCAGGTTTCTTTTGAATCAGACATTTGCCAAAACTTTTGTTTATTGGAAGAAGATTTCAACAACCCTGCGAGGGCACTTGGGGCCCTACACTTAGCCCCTGTAGGGACGAACGACCCACCCGAAACAACCCACACAGTGGGAGCCACTTTGTCAGGAGTACCCACAGAATACCATGATTTCCATTCGGTTTTTGATAAAACATCTGCCGAAATAGTGCCCCCTCACAGACCGTATGATTGTTCTATTGACCTAATTGATGGGGCATCGCTTCCCAAAGGAGGCATATATTCACTATCACCATCTGAAGAAACGTCCCTTAAAGAATACATCTGCCACGCCCTACAGTTAGGACATATCAGGCCTTCTTCATCACCAGTGGCCAGCCCCATTTTTTTTGTCCCGAAAAAAGAAGGCGATCTCCACCCCTGTGTACATTACAGACGCCTGAATGCGATTACCATAAAGAATCGTTACCCTATTCCACTCATCTCTGCCTTGTTAGACAAGTTGACCAATGCCTCCATCTATACCAAGCTAGATCTCCGGGGGGCATACAATTTAGTCCGCATGCGACCTGGGGATGAGTGGAAGACTGCTTTCTGCTCTCGCCAAGGATTGTATGAATACATGGTGATGCCTTTTGGCCTCTGTAATGCCCCTGCCATTTTCCAACGATTGGTAAACAATATATTTAGTGATATTCTGGATGTTTATGTCGTGGCATACCTGGACGACATACTGATATTCTCCCAAACATTGGCCGAACACGTCATTCATGTCAGAGAGGTACTCACAAGACTCAGGAAGAATTCACTATACGCTAAACCTGGGAAATGTCTGTTTCATACAGCTGAAGTTGAATTCTTGGGTTTTCATATTTCACCTGGGGGGCTAACAATGAACCGATCAAAGTCCAGGCTATCACAAATTGGCCAGTACCTGTTACATTGAAACAATTACAATCCTTTCTAAGGTTCGCAAATTTTTACCGGAGGTTCATCGCAAATTGTTCCTCCATTGTGGCACCATTAACCACATTGACCAGTCCTGTAGTACCATTTATCTGGACCGATGCACATCAAGCAGCCTTCGACTCCCTTAAAACCTCGTTCACCACAGCCCCAGTCCTGCAGCATCCTGACCCAGAGCTTCCGTATATCGTAGAAGCAGATGCTTCTTCCTTTGCCTTAGGGGCCGTCCTATCTCAGCCTTGTCCTACCACCGGAGCACTACACCCGGTGGCCTACCATTCCAGGAAATTCACACCGACCGAAACTCACTGCACTGTCACTGAAAAAGAGCTCCAAGCCATCAGAGACGCATTGTTGGTCTGGAGACACCATCTTCTGGGGGCAAAACATCAGACTATCGTCTACACAGACCATAAAAACTTACAGGACCTAGCGTCTCTGAAATGCGCCAATAGTAGACAAGTTCGTTGGCACCTCCTTTTTGCTGCATACGACTTCCTTGTCAAACACAGACCGGGTTTGTCACATGGTAAAGCGGATGCTCTGTCCCGTTCACCTGGGGGAATACCTCTCCCTTTATATCCCGAAACTCTTTTAGGTAAAAGCCATGTTGTTTGTACCTGTACTCCATCTCCTCCTATGATAACGGCTATTCGCCAATGGGTTATACAACATCCCCAAGTATTGGATGATTGGGATACCGTTATGCAGGATGGGTTGCCTTTTGTCCAAGGAAAACTGTTCCTCCCCACCAGTGACTCTCGCAACCAGGCCTTAGAGTGGTCCTACAATGCTCCTATCAATGGCCACCCAGGTCAGCGACGTACTCTAGAGTTGTTGGAACGCTGGTGCTGGTGGCCATCGATGCGGCGAGACGTGGAGACATATGTTAACACCTGCTCTATATGCGCACAATGCAAGACTCGGAAGGGTCGTCCACTAGGACTGCTACAACCATTGCCCATACCCCCGAAACCATGGCATACGGTATCCATGGACCTGATAACTGATCTACCATGAATACAAGGCTACGTCACGATTTGGGTGGTAGTAGACTCATACACAAAAATGGCCCGTTTTTTACCATGTAAAGGCATTCCTACTGCTCCCTCATTGGCTGGTATGTTTTTTTAATTTGTTTTCTGTCTGTTCGGTTTACTGAGTGTCATTGTGTCGGGCAGGGGGTCTCAGTTCACCTCACGTTTCTGGTTGGCTCTTACCAAACTACTAGGTATAAATGCCAGTTTCTCTTCAGCTTACCATCCAGAAAGCGACGGCCAAACTGAGAGAGTAAACCAGGTCTTGGAACAGTACTTAAGGTGCTTAACTTTGCAATTCCAGAACACCTGGCTTGAGTCTCTTCATTTTGCGGAATTTGCATATAACAAAGCCCTGCACTCATCCACTGGGTTTTATCCGTTTTTTCGCTCTATGGCCAACATCCACGTACTTTACCCTTTTCTGATTCGAATCCTGCCAATGCCCCTGTATTGAGTACCAGTACCCCTGCGGCAAATGACTGTGTCAGAGATCTCGCATCCGTCCATGCTCAAACCCTTGTCCATCTCCAGGAGGCCCAGGTGTCTGTGAGTACTGCCGCTAACAAAAAAAGGAAAGAGGCCCCGTCATATAAACAAGGCGACCGGGTATGGTTGTCTACACGACATCTCCATATACCGGGTTGTCGTAAACTGCTGCCTCGTTTTGTCGGCCCGTATAGGGTTTCCAAGGTCCTGAACCCGGTGGTCTATAGACTCGCCGTCCCCACTTCATGGAAATTACACCCTGTTTTTCACACATCTCTCCTCAAGCCTTGTCCTGATGATACACGCATTGCTCCCGCTCCTGGTCTTGTCCCTGTAATTTCCCAGGAGGATTATGAAGTTAGCGCTATTCTGGGATCCCGGGTTGTTAGAGGGAGGTTACAATACTTGGTGGACTGGTTGGATTATGGTCCTGAGGAGAGGTCCTGGGTCCCATCGTCTGATGTACATGCCCCGTTATTGGTGTCCAGGTTCCATCGGGAGAACCCTTCTAGCCCACGGGGTCGTGGTGTCACTCGCAGTCGCGGCCATCGCCGTGACTGGCGATTTCTTCCGCGTTGGAGTTTGAGGAGACGCAGAGGAAGGGTACTTTAGTCCCTTTTCTGTGTTCGCAGCCGCCGCTCCAAACGCAGGACGCAATGCTGCCGGGAGTATTTAAATCCCCGCCTCCCGGCAGGTCGTTGCGTTGCAACCCCCTCTGTTGTTTACCTTTCGACTCTGGGTCCTTCGCTCTTCCTCTGCACCCCGCTTTGGAATTACTGAGGAGTTTTCTCCGTGGTTACTTTCTCCGGTGTTCCTGTCCCCAGAACACCGCACTTTCGTTTTCCGTTTCCCTCCGCCGCCTTCCCTGGGCGGCGCTAGCTGTGCCTTTTTCTCCGGCGGTCGGTCTCTCTCTCTGTCTCTCTCTCTCTCTCTCTCTCTCTCTCTCTCTCTCTCACCCTCTTTTTTCCCTTGCTCTTTTGGGTCCAGACAGCGTGGGGTTTTCTCCCGTGCTCCCCCGCAGTGCTTTCTTGGAAGATTTGCTACCTTCACCTCAGCCGTCAGTTGCTGCCTTCTCCGCCTGCTCTTATGGCCTAGTGCTACCATTGGACTTGGATGTTTTGAGGGCCACTACCTCAGTGTTGGAGATCCTCTGCTTCCTTCTTCATCTGCGAACAACTGGCCTTCCGAGACAAGTCTTGACACCTCTTATCAGGGTTTTTTTTCCCTTGCGGGTTTTTCCCTGTATTTTCTGGCTTGATTCCGGAAAGGAGGTCACTGTGCCGCTGTTCTTACCCAGCGGCCACAGTGGCTTCTCTCCAAGACAAGCCCACGCACCAGAAAAAGGAGAGAGACTACCTGGCACGTCGAGGCCTGCAAGATACCATCGACTCGGAAAGCTCAGGTGAGGAGAGCGTGTGCACAGGGGAGACTCAGCCAAGGGTACCGTTCACGTCACACGTGGGCCTTTGAGGGGGGGCTCTGTCACGCCCCTACGTTCCATGAATACATCTCGTAATACAGCTCCCACTATCTCCACCAAAATACATGCCAGGACACACTCTCCCCTGCAGGCCTGCCGGCAAGGAATGGGACAAGGTCAGCGACGCCGGTTCTTGCCATCTCAGCGTTGGTTTCCATTCCGGCGTTGGCAGTTGCCATGGAGATGCGCCACGGGCATTCTACAACGTCTCCGTTGCCGGCACCTGAGAGCTCCTCCTTCAGCACTTTCGATCACGTGATGGATGATGAGAGTCACGTGATCATTAGTCAGCGTTTAAAAGGGACGCGCTGACTGCCCTTCAGCGCTTCACAGCTGATCCTGTTGGGCGCATTACGGACTACGGATTCAGATTACTACCACTGACCTCGGATTGTTCTTGGACTCTGATTTTGGCTTCTTCCTTCACGGTACCTTTGTTTGGAACTATTTTCTACTTGATTCGACCACATTTCTGTCCCTGGATTGCTATTTGGATTGCCCTTTTGTTATGAACTATGTTCCTGGATTACGCACTTTTCAACTGATTGACTTACGTTTTCTGGCTTCTACGTAAGGTGGTGATTTCATTCATACTAAGTGCTTTACCAACCTGTCATCTGGTCGTCACCCTTGCCGGCTGCCTCCGACAAACATCTTTACACCATTATTAAGTCCCAACCAACTCCTAATGGTAAGACCTATTCTAGACTTCTTACATATTCATATACCAGTCTGGGGTTCTGTGTTTATGACCTAACTTCGTGTTTGCCTTACAGTGGTCATAGGGGGCATCTTCCGGCATTCCTGGTTGCGGTTGACGAAAATCACCACCTGTGGCCTCAAGGACCGCTCGGGCAGTAATTTCTTGTTTGCTCGAGTGGTGCTTGGGGACGGAGGTTTCATCGGCTACACGACCATCAAGTCTTGACAGCAGGTGGTCCTGGGGTGCTAGCGATGGAATGGCAGTCGGGAGTCTTCAGAATTAGCAGAGATGGTCACAGCAACAGGATCACTGGCAATGGCTTCAGAGCAGGCACCAAAATGCAGGGCACGTGGGCAGCACATAATGGGCTGGCAGCAGCAGATGGCTCGTAGGAGGCAGCTCGAGGCAGTTGGAGGCAGGTAAATGGCCTTGTGAGCAGGAGCGTGGGTCTTCTGTGTGCTTTCGCGTGGCCAGCCAGAAACAGAGTGACTCAGCACGTGTGGAAACAGCGCGTTAGCATGTAATCAGAGGAAAGGCCCTAAGCGCGTAAAAGTTATGTGATGCGTGCTGGACGTTGGGCATTGCCGTTCAGTACTGGTTAAAGGTCCGCATAGGACAACAGTGCAATGTATGTGCTTTGCGTGGAGACAGATGCATAAGATTAATATTTCTGTGGGTTCACACGCGATTTGTTCACTACTTTGGCACTTCTTGTTTTTGCAGGGGAGTTGCCGTGCACACATGCGCGTGTGTTTTTCTTCATTTTTCCAGGAAGACGGTGAGTCGCACATGCATTTTTCCCACTGTGGATGCCCCTGTGTGTCGCGTACCCCATTTTCGAAGTCATAGTAGCCTACATGTTCCACGCGTACGCATTTTTTGTGTTTCTGGGTGCCTCAGTGTACTGCGGGATGTTTTTTCATCGCATGTGGGCTACCGAGGGGTCGCGTGCACATTTTCTTTTGTGTTTGGGGTACCTGAGCTTTGCATGACCCGTTATTTTTTTCCCCAGGGGTCACATACAGCCTTGCCGGAGCACAGTGGTACGTTTTCCATCACATACACTGCCCCCTCACTCCAATTGCCCAGGACAATTGTTGTCTGAACCTCCCATTGCGCTAGTACATCAGTGCCATGACTGGGAGGGCAACAAGTGGTAAGTGATGCAAAGCTGGGCGACCTCCCATAGGTGGCCGCTGTGGGCGAGGTGGCCAGGGTGGCCGGGGTGGCCAAGGTGGACAAGGTGGGTGACGTGGCCAGGGTGGTCCATGAGGGCAAGGCGTCCAGGCCCATGCAGGGATAGCCATACCCCCACCCAAGCGGATCAGGGAGATGCACCCGTCAGACCCAACAAGCAGTGCCATCTGCTGTCCCGAGCAGCCAGGGTGTGGAAGCTGCAGCTACCACCACCCCTGCTCTGGGTCACCCAGCCAGCACTGGATTGGTCCCGGCCCTTGTCACCAAGGCAGGTGCAGCACAGGGTCCTGGCAACAGCACCCAACTGCCAATACCTGCAGTCCGACCTTCGGTTGTCACATCATTGCCTGATTCCATTGGCCAGTCCACCTGCACTTCAGCCCCTTGTGCTGGGTGGCCCCATGGGGGTGCATGGTGGCACATAGGTAAAGCTGTGTCCATCCGTGAACATTTTAAGCCATAGGGTCAAAAAAATGTCCTAGAAAAAGTTGCCGCTGGTCAAAGTCAAGGAAGCATGACCGCGGCCATTGAGAGTTAACGCTGCCTGTCAAAGAGCAGCGCACCTACACTCCTCTGTCACGGCTTACAGTTATATTAGTCACCCAGTGTGACACTGAAGTGCCTAGGACCCTCACTCCACGGGCACCCACCATCACGACCTGTGTAGAGTGCAGACAGCCACGAGATCCTCACAGCTCTGTTTAACCCACAGATTCAACGGACAGCACCGCCACAGGTGCCCCTCCTGACGAAGGCCAGCACAAAGACAGGCTTCAATCAAGCCCCTTTTTTGGCCGAAACACACCCTGTGTCGATCGCCGTGACACAACTGCACCATCCACCCTCGTGTATGTTATATGTAAATATTGTTGTGTGCACCATGTGTAAACCATGCCTTGGACCAGTTTAAGTCTCAGGCGCATATTTCCCTGCATAGTAGGGTTTTCCTACCTCATCCATTTTGGGAAATGTGCATTCTAATGAGGTTTTGACCTCAATAACCCCAGAGGTCGACACTCATCCGTGTTACCACTATCTACAACCAGCCTTGTCCGTTTGGACTTCCTAAACTTTCGTGCTTATCAAAAGGATTGTAAAGTAAATTGTCAAGTCATCCAAAACCTTCTGTGTTAATGCAAAATAAATACACGTACACGGAATCACTTTGTTTCTTGTTGGATCTCTCCATCCTGATTATTTTTGTATTATACGTTTACCCACCTGGGTAGATCAGGACTCCGCCAGGTGCCCTATATTTTTTACCTATATACGAGGCTGTACTCGGCCCAATTTTTACTTCAATGTTGAACGGACAAGCGGAGTTAGTGGCCTTAGCGTTCAAATATGTTTTATCTGTGTTGTCTTGTGTCAACTCATTTGGGGTTGAGCAACAGCCTCCCTGCTCTTCCGCTGGGAATGTGACTTCTGTCTGTTCTCTATTATTTCTCCGTGTTGGTGTCTGTGCTGATGGTTTTAGAGTGCTAATTAACCCGCACAATATGGTCACAGACATACTTTTATCACGGAGCATTCACTTTCCCCACTTCCCACTTACCGTCCTTTCCACGTGGGGGGATTTCCTCGATTCTCCTATACTCCGTTCTCTGTCACCTGACACTGGACGCTCAGCTAGCACTCCGCTATGCTTCGCTAGATGCTCAGTTTTTGAGTAGCGAACGGAGCGGAGGCATAGCTCTCCAGTCCGAACAGTGAAGAGTGAAGAGAGACTGCTTTCCTCTCTCAATTCACTCAATTTCTCGCAGTTTTGATCAAAGTTGCAAAATGTCCAAAATATCCAATAGGCAATTGTTGTCTTTAGGCAAGCAGGCAGAATAACACGGCACACCGGACACTCAGCTAGCACTCCGCTACGCTTCGCTAAATGGGCAGTTTTTGAGTAGCGAACAGATTCGGAGGTGGAGCGTTCCGATCTGAACAGTGAAGAGTAAAGAGAGACTGCTTTGCTCTCTCAATTCACTCGATTTCTGGCAGTTTTGCTCAAAGTTCTAAAATGTCCAAAATATCCAATAGGCAATTGTCTCTATACAAGAAGGCACAATAACACGCCACACCAGACAATCAGCTAGCACTCTGCTACGCTTCTCTAGATGGCCAGTTTTTCAGTAGCAAGTGGAGGCAGAGCGTTCCGGTCCGAACAGTGAAGAGTAAAGAGAGACTGCTTTCCTCTCTCGATTCACTTGATTTCTCGCAGCTTTGCTCAAAGTTCCAAAATGTCCATAATATCCAATAGGCAATCGTTGTCTCTACACAAGCAGGCAGAATAACGCGGCACACCGGACACTCAGCTTGAATGATGAGATAGGGGTGACTAACCCGTGGTTGCAAAGGTGATAGTGTCACAGTAGTTCAAGGTTCCAGGAAGATGTGAGAGCACCATCCTCCAGGTGCTTGAGAAGGGTCCAGGGAGACCTCAAGCCCCAAACCGGCAGCAGACATGTAGCAGACAGGGTCTTAGAAATTGGGCCTTTGAGGGGTGGGCCGACTAAAGGCAGCTGGTCCACCATAGGCCAAATAAAATGCTGCCAGGAACCAATCGGGAGCAAGGTGGTCGATGTAGGTGGCCACGGGGAGCCTCCTACACATGTGAGAATGCGGTGGCCATCTTTCAGATTCATGAGGCCGGCAGAGAAGGGCTTCCTGGAATGACACACAATTCGGGCAGTGTGCTCAGTGAAACACACAGGGGCAACGGGGTGCACAAAGTTAAAATAAAAAGCAACAGGTACTTTTATCTCTTTCTTTTTTTCAATTGAAATGCAACAAAGCATCCCGAATGCACGGACCAACATTATTTCCTTGTTTTTCTTATGCTGTCAAGCACACCTCATACCTGATGTGTACAGGAGTGTGAGGGGCATCCAGCACAACCCCTGTCTTCATGTCAGTACTGCATGTTGGAAGACAGCCAGCACGGGCACCAGAGGAGGACAATATCTGTTGTTTTTTTTGTAGGGAACGTACAACCCCAACATGAGAAAGTGGGAGCCGTCCTAGATACACCTCACCCAAAACTAAAAGGGATTTGAGACCCTTTCTAGGGTTATTAGGATGTTACCAAAGGTGTATCCTTAATTTTTTGGACAAAACAGCGAGGCTGACCGATAAACTTAAGAACGCTGAGCCCCAGAAACTTCATTGGTCTGAAGAGGATGATATATTATAACACCTTAAAATAAACTCTGTGCCAAAAACCAATCCTGAAGGTACTAGACTTCTCCAAAGACTTTATTTAGCAGATGGATGCCTCTCTTACCGGGTTAGGAGCAGTCCTATCTCAAGTCTGTGACGGATTAGAACATCCCATTCTCTTTACGAACCGCAAACCCTTCCCTTGTGAAAATAATTACTCTGTGCTGGAATTAGAGGCCCTGGCCATCAAGTGGGCCATTATCTAGCTGAGATACTACTTCTTAGGAAGAAAGTTTACATTAGTCATCGATCATTCTCCCATAGTTTGGATTAGCCAATGCAAAGACTCAAACCCACGTGTCATGCGATGGGTCCTAGACCTGCAGCCCTGCTGTTTCATGGTAGAACATCAGAAAGGAAAAGACCAGGGGAATGTAGATTTCCTTTCCCGGTTCCCTGTGAAACAGATGCGGCTACATTGCATGAAGGAAGGGTATGTGAGAAACCCAAAAGTGTCTCACCCGCTAGTCTCTGGAGATCTGTCGTCCAGGTGGCCAAGACACAGTCATCACTATTGTATCCAGTTCCTGGGGGTGGACCAGTGCGGGAGGATCACCTGAGCAAGGTGTCTTCGGGAGTGGAAGTAGGACACCGAAGGGTGAGACGCTGTACCCCTTCCTTATAACACTGTTTCACCATCCTACCCGATAGGATATTTATAAGCTCTACCCCTCCTTTTCCCGCATGAACACTTTCTCACACTATAACGTACACCGGACTAACACCAGAGCCATTTACCTGACACATCCCAACACACGGGTCAGCAATTGACTAAAACCACTCACACCTGACGGCTCTTTACCTTGCCCACAGGGATAAAAGGCAGAGCTCAGAAGCACACTTCAAGAAAGGCTGAATGCACGAGGGGGCAGCGACATCAAACCAGCAGTTCAAACAGAGAAGAAAGACGGTGAGACCTCGATGGACGACGAAGGGGGAGTTGCCCTTGCCCTTCTCAACTCAGACCTACAAATCCTCTGCAAAGGAAATCATAAGACTGGAAATTGCAGCTGGCGTGCGAAGCAGCAGACGACAATGGTACACGGGGGCTTCCTGCATTGATAACGCAGGCGGAGAGGCACTCTGGCTACCATGGTACTATCCTTGACTCTGGAGAACAAAGAAGCCAATGGGTTCAGCACAGCCGGTGAGTCGGAGGAACCTGATAGCTGTCAGGATACGCCAGGTCCTGATCAGGCAGCCCGATAGAAGAACTCAAAGAGTAGTAGTTGAGTTCTTCCTACCAATGTATTCCGTTAACCTACAAAGGAATCAATTAGTCGAAAGATGGGATCACTGCACCAGCTGTCGAAGGGCACTGACACCGTTGACTGTAGAAAAGGTAAAACCTTATATCAGAATAACTTCCTAAGAACAAGTACACTGTATAACAGAGATCAAGAGACAATGGCAGGAGGTCAATACTTCAACATGGATAAACAAGGCTAGACTTACCACTGTGGTGTGTAAGGGAGGAACTACCGAGGAACTCTGCACAACCCAGCCTATCCCTGATACACGACGGCACAAGGACGCCTAAGCGGGAATCAGCAGTCTCTAGTCCAAGACCTACCCTGACAAAACGAGGACACCTATCAACCTGAGCGCCAGTAGTAACAGTCTCTAGTTCGTGCGCTTTGGAGTTGGGTAATGCAGGTTCACTCAAGGTAGTGTGGGTGTGGTAGTTAGTCCCCGCAGCTTGGAACGGGAGAGATGAATCGCTGCAATACGTCTGGTTTGCACAAATGGTTGATGCCAAGATGAGGAGAAGAAATGCAGTGGTTCCTTTTAGTATGGGATGTAGATTTCCTGAGATGGGCTGGTCATCGCACGCGTGCGAACCAACTGTGAATTAACTGCTGAGACAGTAGAATGATCAAAGAATGTTCCGGGGTCAGCAGCGTGCGGGCTATACAGTGTTTGGCAATCAGGAGACAAAAAGCACGTCTAAGTACATAAGCCGTGGTCGGTATCAGGGGAGTCAACAACAAGGTAGGATAGGGTACGGTCAATAAGGATCCAAAAAACAGTAAACACGAAACAGAGCAGCAGCACTAGCTATGGTTCAATCAAAATCAGAAGCAGTGAGTGCCGCAACCCGGAAGTGTTATAACGGGGGACCGCGACCTCGCTTGGCTCCTCTTCTCCGAGACACGATAGCGTTGCGCATGTGGAGAAGACGCCATAGTTGCTATGGTAACCTGGCAGTGTGTGTTCTGGGGCAATGAAAGCGAAAACCAGGCAGTGTACATTGCAGAACGCTCAAACAAGCGTTTCCAGGTCTACTAATGGACAGGGGATGTTTCCTTGGCGTATGCAATGCTTGCTGTCTAGGGCTGATCCTGACAGTTCCTCACTTCAAAGGAAGCCTCCCCCTTTTGGACCAAAAATCAGCAACCAATAGAGGGGCATGAATGCTATTTGCAGGTTCCCACGTCCTGTCCTCTGGACCGTAACCCTTCCAATCCACTAAGTAAAGCTGAACCCCCTATGGACCCTAGTATCCAGGATGTGGCTCACTTCGTATTCATCGGACCCTTGTACGTTGACCGGAGAAGGGCACAAGGGCAACTTAGTTGAAGGAAGACAAGGTTTCAGTAAGGATACATGAAAGACCGGATGGATATGCCAAATATCCGGTAGGTCCAAACGTACCGCTACGGGGTTGATGATGGCAGCAACCCGATAAGGGCCAACAAAACATGGAAGAAGGAAACGATGACCTGGAATATGTAGATTCTGAGCCGCCAACCAAACTCTGGAACCCACCTTATAAATGGGTGCTGGAGTCCTATGGGCGTCTGCCTGTGCCTTTTGCTGTATCTTGGCTTTCTGTAGTTGAGATGAAACCTTAACCCGAATCCTGGCCAGATCGCGTACACACGCACTGGCAGCAGGACTGGAGGCAGACAGGATCGGTTGAATGGGAAGAGTGCATGGATGCCGTCCATAGATTGCAAAAAAGGGTGACGTTCCTGTGGAAGTATGGACTGAGTTGTTGTATGCGAACTCAGCCATGTCCTGCAAAGACAACCAGGAATCTTGATGTTGCACAGTAAGACATCGTAGATATTGTTCCCGAGTAGCGTTTAACCTCTCCGTTTGTCCATCCATCTGCGGATGGTATGCAGTGGAAAAACGGTCCTCGATGCCCAAGGATGTGGTCAGAGCACGCCAAAAACGAGATGTGAATTGGGATCCACGATCCAAAACAATAACGTAGGGAAGACCAAAAAGCCTGAAAACATGATGCAAGAAGAGTTTAGCCAGAGCAGGTGCCGTAGGAAGCCCTTTGCAAGGACGAAAAGGGCTAACTTAGTAAATGTTAGTAAAATAGTCGACAACGGCCCAACCAGTATCATAACCATGATCACAACGTAACTCAACTATGAAGTCCATTGAGACCATGACCCAAGGTTCTTCAGGAATCGGCATTGGTTGTAATAAGCCGATGGGCTTAGCTGAAGCAACCTTACATTAAGCGCAAATGGCACATGAGGCTACCAATTCCAAAAACGTCCTTAGACATCTGAGGCCACCAACAGCAACGCTGCAACAATTCCAGGGTTTTTCTCCCCCCCAGGTGAGCTGAAAATTTGGTGTCATGACACCAATGCATGGCAATAGTGCGGGTTCCCGGGTCGGGGAGATAAACCATTCCATTATGGTAGGGAATGCCCTGAAGAAGGGTTAGATTCAAATCGTGGATGGTTTGTTGATTGGCCTTAACCCATTGTAGTAGGGTACAACGTAAGGCAGTTTGTATCCCACATGCACACACTACCTGAATAGGAAGGAGAACGGTACATTCGTCCACAGGACGCAAAGAGACACTATGCAGTCGGGAGAGTGCATCTGCTTTGGAGTGTCGAGAACCGGGTCTGTAAGTCAAATGGAACATGGAAAAGAACTCATGCCAACGGGCATGTCTGGCGGTGGTGCATTTCACCGACTGAAATGCCAAAAGATTTCGGTGATCCGTAAAAACCTGAACCGGTAGAGCAGTCCCTAAGAGGTGATGACGCCATACCAGGAAAGCATCTTGAATGGCCAATTGTTCTTTTTCTGTAATAGTGTAGCACCAATGGCGATGTCAGAGGCATCCGCCTCTATCACAAACGGGAGGTCAGGATTTGGGTGGATCAAAACAGGAGCGGTGATGAAAGAAGACTTGAGAAGTTCAAAAGCTTTCTGGGCTGTGGGATTCCAACAAAACGGGTGCTTGGAACTGGTCAGAGAGGTAAGAGGGGCAACAATGCTAGAAAAAGACTTAATGAAGTGCCAGTATAAATTGGCAAAGCCAAGGAATGATTGCAACTGTTTAAGGTTAGATGGTATCGGCCACTCCAAAACCGCCTTGACCTTGGTGTTACTCATTTGTACACCCTTATCTATGATGTTATAACCCAAGAATTCGATGGAAGTAGCATGGAACACGCATTTCTCTAGTTTGGCGTACAAGTGATTGTCTCGAAAGTCGTTGGAGAACAGCAGATATGTGTTTGATGTGGGTTTGATAAAATGGGGAATAAATGAGGATGTCATCTAGATACACCACCACATAGGTATCCAACACTTCTCGAAACACATCATTGATAAAATGCTGAAAGGTAGCAGGGGCATTGCAGAGCCCAAACGGCATGACACAATACTTATAAAGACCGTATTTTGTTTTGAACAAGGTCTTCCATTCATCCCCTGGACGCATTCTAACAAGATTGTAAGCACCTCTCAAATCTAATTTAGTGAAAATTTTGGAACTGCCTAACAGAACTGAAATCAGGGGTATAGGGTATTGATTACGGACAGTGACTGCATTTAACTCACGGAAATAGATACAAGGACGGAGGTCCCCTTCTTTCTTTGGTATAAAGAACATAGGTGAAGCCGCTGGGGCCCGAGATGGGCGGAAAAAACCTGTACTGAGGGCCTTATCGATATATTCCTTCAAGATGACGTCTTCTTTGGTGGTTAAAGAATACACCCTTCCATTCAGGATTTTGGCCCCAGGGACTAAATCAATAGGGCAGTCATAGGGAAGATGGGGTAGCAATACCTCGGCTCCTTTAGCATCAAAGACATCTTGATAAGCCGTGTATTCATGGGGCAAAGACATAGCAACAAGAAAGCCCACCGTGGGGGCGATGTTTATGAGGCTACGACAGGGGTTCTCACCAAGGGGTTGACGAACTTGACAATGGTTCTCACAATACTTAGACGCAAAGAAAACATTCCCCGAGTTCCAATGATGGTCCTCTTATGCAGATCAGAATATGCCTTCCGATTCTTGCCTTTCTTGCTATGGGACTACAGGCACTCCTCCCTCCCCTGGGTCATGCTTGCTTTGTATTACCTCAACCCATGTTAACGATATTGGGTTAAGTGGTGTCTGGCATCCATATAAAGTCTATGGGCCTCATTACACGGTAGGCGGTAAAAATCAGGATTTACCGGCATGGCGCTATTAGCGTGTCTGCCCTCACAGGAGACCGCCAATAGCGTACCATTATGAGTAAGCGGACACGCGCATAGGGCCATGCCGGTAAATGACCCTACCGCCATGCCGCAAAAGCACCTTACCGGGGCCAACCAAAGTGCTGATAGCATCTCCGCCCTGACTCTACATTAGCTATTAGCATCGACTGTTAAATTGCGGAACCGGAAATAGCGTATTCGCACCGGAACGGGAAAGAGCACGGCGGCCATCTTTAAAAACACAATCCATTGCCATCCTCTGCCCCCTGGACTATTTTGGAGTTGGGAGCTGTGTTGAATCATCCGTGACACCTGCATTATGCCCAAGGCCTTGAAGAAAACCTGTGACAGGCAGCGGAAGGAAAAGTATACTAACGAGGAACTGGTCATGTTGACACAGACCCTTGCAGAGCATGCAGAGGTAGTCTTTGCCAATGACATCCGCCGCGCTACCTTGCTGAAGAAGAAAGCCATCTGGGAGGAGGTGGCTGTCAAAGTCAGTGCCGTGGGCAGCAGCACGTGCACTGTGCGCGAATGCAGGAAGAGGTGGGACGACCTCAGGCTGCGGGTGAGGGGCATCCTGGCGGAGAACCACTGCATTGCCAGTGCCTGTGGAGATGGCTCCCCAATACGCCTGAAGGAATGGGAGGAGACATGCGCCAACATGATTGCCACCGAAAGCATCGAGGGAGTGGGCAGCATGGAGGTCGGTGTGGCTACCACTTCCGATGGAGGTGAGTGTACACATGACAGGATGCGGTGTGAATGTACAGTCACCCCCATATGTGAGCACAGACCCCACTCATGCATGGACACACATCCACACATGCATCCATCCATCACCATGTCAGTGTCAGACCCAAACACACACACATGCACACATCACCAGAGACAAGTCCCAAACTCAACTATGCATGGATGAGGCACTGAACTGGCACATCACCTGCATCCACAACTGCTAAGTCCCAATGGCCACAACTGCATCATTCCTGTAATTTACATTGAGTATATTGAAACGCAACCAATGCCATCTCCCTTCTCATCCTTGACAGGCTCACATACAGATGGGGAGGATGCCGCTGATGCATCAATGGCACCACCTACATCCAAGAGGCCAAGGGCACAGGGGCCGGAGGATACCCCTGCAACATCCAGGGGCAAGGGGGGAAGGCCACACCTGAAGAGTGGTTGGCCAGCATGTCGCTGAGGCTGCCAATCTCAGTGAGAACATTGTCCAGATGGTGAGGCACTCCACTGAGCGCATGGACGCCAACACGGACAGGTTATGCAATGAAATTGCAAGGCTTAGGGAGGTGCTTGTCCGCATGGCAGACACAATGGACCGCCACTTTCACCAACAAGGCCAGTCTGCCCCATCCTCGTCTTCCGGGGCCCTATATTACAAGCATTCCCCTTCATTTAGGCTCTTGTAGTTTGCTTGTCAAGTGACATCGTTCCTTCACGTGTGCAATTCCTCTTTATTGACTCGCCCGTCCCCATACCTACCAGACAATCCTCCCTGCTCTCCCCCCACATGCTTCACCTTCATCCATAATCCTCTCCCTCCTAATAGGTTTCCATGACACAATTCTTGCTTTCACTTCTGCAACCTCCTTGCTGCTGACCAGTTTACGTAGCAAGTTCCTTCCATTCACCATATGTACAGCTTGTTGTAATCTGTGGCTTTCACTGCGTGCTTTTGCTAAATGCTTTGAATGCTGACTGTACTTTTTCTTTTAACACTTCATTTGTTCTCTCTGTACCGACTGTTTCCACTTCCCCCCTGCATGCTGCCCCAAAATCCATCATCTGAACACTCCCATCCCATCCAACTCTCCTTACCTTCAAAGGGCTCCTCTGCCCAGGCCGCACCATCCACTTGGCTTCCTACTCAAGCCATAGAAATGCACCTTCCATTTCCATGGCAATCCTAACTCTTCAGGACACTGCTGCAAACAAAGCAGCGTTTTAAAGAAAATTTCAATTGCTATTAGTACCCTAAGGCAAATGCTGGAGGTGCTAAGAGCAATAATAATGTGTTCTACAGGCTTCACCGGCACGATAATGGCACAGAGGTCCAGCATTAATGCCCTCAGTTCGCATAGGCATATAACTTGGACCCCAGGGTGTTACCGGCCGTTGAAGCCCTCAAAACATGTTATTATTGCTACATTAGGAGCATTTTGCTAGTTGCTTAATTAATAGATTGTTTGTAAATGGTTCCTGTTCTCTCATTGCACTGTATATACCTCCTTGTCCAATTTTGGCAACGTGGACGGAATGGCAGGCTTATCTCCGCAAAGTAATGGATCGTTTGTTAGTTGTAACACAGAGAAAATACAATTATTACCCACTGATAAAAGAGACTGTCCAGTCAAGGTTGTATACAAATATCTACTTTATTATTATTCAACAGACAGTTCTAGCACACTACAAAATACAGCCCACCCTGTAAAGGAATGCAGAATGTTGGGAAGGGAGCGAACACGACCCACCCCCCTAAACACTTTAGAGTGAGGCGAGACCCATTGAGAGAGCTGTGATGGACCAGGGTGTAGGGGGGTGTTCCAATATTCCACACACGCTCATATTATTATATCTGATTTAGATATTGGACACATTGCATGCATGCAAACAATACCATTTTGTGTAAGCTCCAGCCAAAGCACAGGGCCTGCATGGTCACGCAGTATTCAGTGCGTTAGGTGCAGGCTGCAAACCTGCAGGGGATATCTGACTAGGCCCAGGCAATGATGAAAGAAGCGGCGCTACCAGGCACCACAGAGACCCTCCTTTGTTTTGCAAATTGTTGCCAATATGTTTTTCTTAGACGGAATGTGCCCTGCAAGGCCATGAGACAGTACTAGATGCCTCAGCATGCACGTTATCGCAGCAAGGCCAGAGCAGGCCCCTAACCCCACCCAGCCAACTATGAGTTATAGTCCCTACAACTGCCCCAGTCCCGAGACCTCTGAATTCTACGATAGTGGATGTCCCCAGACCACCAACCATAAACCATCTGGCCATAAAAGATCTGAGAACATGGCCATTAAACCTTATTCCATAATAACAACGATTTGTAATGCGAGGTACAGGGAGGAATACATTTTAGTTCAAAGCGAGGGTGGAAGCCTTGGGTGCGGATAGTGGGATACAGAATGAGTGAAGGATGTGTGGGTTAACTCGACCTTAAGACTTCTCCTGTTCCAGTCCGCGAGCCTTCCAGGTGCACTACATGATAGAGTAGCATTATTTATTTATTTCATAAAATTTTGCATTTATTTACAGCGCACATAACCCGTATGTATCTAGGCGCTAGTTTCATTGTGGAAGGGCAGGTTATTATAACACGGTCCTTTTTTCTCCAAGCGCGGTTCCGGGATTCGAACCTGTGTTTGCTCAGCGTGGTCTTGCCTCCAAGACCCACGCGTTGCCACAGAGCTAGTCTCCCGTCCTATATTGTTCTATAACTGTTGTTCTACAACTGTAGCTAATTGGTAATCCGACCTTGGTTCCCTGGAGATGATGAGTTTAGCAGACCCCATGTGATGGAAGACGGACGGACTATGCTGGGAGCAACAACCTTGCATTCCCTATGGAGTGGGCCAACCATGTTTAGGGTCGCACCAACCAGCCGTGCAGGTTTTCACTATATGTAATGACACCACGTATGACTCTGTGTCTTCTCTTAAGCTTCTGCTTGTAACTGTTTTCGGGAGAACGTTCCACATAAGCAGAGTTCTTTGCTGATGCATCTCTTTTTGTCTGGAATAAATACTTATTATCCTTGCAAGACTTTCTTGGGCCTTTTTTCCTAGCGGGTTAGATTTTTTCTAGTGTGAGCATTTAGGGGCGTGCCTTCAAGAGGACAGACAGTTTCAAAGAAGGAAAAGGGATGCACTCTGGATACTGACAAGAGGGTAGTTGGTAAAGTAATTAATCGCAATAGCTCAAGGATGCTTGGTTTCAGCACAAAGGGAGCAATGGGTCATAAAATGTCACTAGGGGCCTTTGGGGAAGGACCAGGTGGACAGAACAACAATGTACCTTGTGCTTGTTGAAGTTCTTGGTGCTCGACAGCGTCGAGTCGGTTTCAGGGTGCTTTGCAGTTTCTGTGACAGAGTTCAAGACGGGAGACAGCTGCGGGTATCAGGCAGCAGACAGTTCGGCGAGCGAGGCTTGACGGACGGCTGCACGCTGGCCTACACGGTGGCTCAGAGTCAGGAATCGTTGTCTTAGTGCTGGTTGGCGGGTCTGAAGAACTGGTCGAGGCATCTCAGACGGCGTGAGTGACTGCTGCGTGACAACAGTCAGCAGTAAAGTTGGTTGCAGCTCGAGGGGCTTGATTGCCTCGATTATTTCCTTAAAAGTGGATGCTGGTTGATGCTTGTCAGTGCACTCCTCCTAGCTTCTTCGCTGGGCTTGTGTCGTCCTTTAAGGTGGATGGCCCAAAGCTGAGGAGAGTGTTGCAGGCACAGACCTTGTCCTTGGTTTGGTTCAGAGACTCTCTGGCATTTCCCACCTAGGAAGCTTGCTTGCAGAGCCTAGCAGGGCACACTGTGTGCTGGCTGTGAACCGGTTCTGGAGCTGCTTGGAGGGTCCTCTGGATTCCGTATCTCCCACTGTTCCCTGGGAGATGTTTAGGGGAGGATCTTGCTACCCTCTTGGAAATCCTGGCCTTCCTTCACCGGTGGAAGGTGTAAGGCAGACTGTACCTTCAGGTAGGGTCCCAATGAGCTCTTGTTGCTACTCCTTGCTAAGTCTTCAGGTGATCTGCCAAGAGTTGGGCTCAACCCTCTTTTAAAGCCAAATGGGCCCCAGTGATTGGTACAGGCTAAGCCTGCGTTAATGAACCAATCCTGGGTCCCATCAGCAATCTTCTCTTTTGTGTGAGGTCATAACCAGAGTGCTTTGCAACAGGAAAGGTAAATGAGTGAAAACATGTACTACTAAGTCCCACTCATCTTCCGATCTGTTGTGGATCAAAGGGTCTCTCTGGTTAACTGAGCTCATGGTGGTTGCTGATCAAAGAGCAGGTCTCCCTTCTAGGAGTGGCGAGAACAGACTTTCCATCGCCATCAAATCACATACTCCTACCCTCTGAAAGGGGTCACGCTGCAGGGGTTGCCTACTGTAAACAGTTGTCCCAGACATGACATTTCACTGCCCTTGATACTGAGAGGTGGGAGCTGACTTCAGGTTGACACAGATGCATATCAAAAAGGTGTTGGGTTTCCTGTCTCCTTTGTCAGCTGTGCAACCAGGCCTTTCACAAGCCTGCTTCAATTAACTCTTATCAGTATACGCTGCCACCAGCAGAATTGACAAAAGACAGGGCAGATCCATGGAGCCTTTGATATTTAATTAGGCTGGCCATGGCAGGAGGAAGATTTTGCCCTCCCCCTTTTGAGATGCCACCATGTGCACCTGGGTGTCACATTCCAACTAAATGTGACAGGGAGGACGGCTCCTGTAGGCTGTCCACCCAGAGTATACATGTCTATGGGTTTTTCGTTCAGGGAGCATAGGAAAATGTGTGGTGTGGATTAGCACCACACATTTTCCGAGGTTTATCTCCAATCATTCAATTTCTTAAGAAAATATCAGAAAAGTCCAGGCGAGTGCACACCCACAGTGCGGATGGTCGAATTCCTCACATTAAGGGCTGAACATTCTAGTGTCTTGCTGTTGTCTTTCGGGGTCAGGATAGGGAGATGAGGCTGCAGATCATTTTCTGCTCTGATGCAGATTTTTGGGAGACTTCCTCGGTATGTAAGTATACATGAATGATAAGTTGAATTAACGCTTTCAGTCCTAACCAGACCATTTGCATATTTATAGACATTTTTAAAAAATGCAGCAATTAATGAAGCCATTTAAAAACACAATATGTGTCAAGCCCAGTGTCAAGTTGGAGAGCTTGGGACCTGGTGCAGCGAGGGTGCAAGGGACAGCAACATTCAGAATGGCAATGTTCCATCATCCCCTCTCCCAGACAAACTGGTATGATTCACTTGTCTGCCAGTGCCCTTTATAGCACAAGGAATCCATGACCTTCCACCTCACAGGAATGACTCTCATTCATCCACACGCACCACCCCAACTTACATAGCAGGTCAGTATTTGTTAAAAATAAAAGAACATGAACACTGCTTAAAGCAGCAGCTTCAAAAAGCTCTGATCATTAGCACTCCGATTCTGCTAAATGAGCACATCATTAAATATGAGTGCATTAAGCAGCCTGTTCATACTGTGTGACAATGCTTACTAGCACTCTGATTGAGATCCGAGCTCCCCTCTGTCCCGCACTGCTGAAACGACATCCTTGCAAAAGATCAGGCACGATCTCTGTTCTTGTTCGTTCCTCTTGCAGCCCGCTTGTTTCTTTGTTGGGCTGTGAAAACACTTGAATTAACACAACGTGCAAAAACACAACAGCATGGGAACAGACTAAGTTAAAACCTAAATTCACGCTGTCAAAAAGTCCTATACCGTTATTTTGTCACTGATCATGCGCAGACACACTATGCATGCTCAGTTAGCTGGTATAGGATTTTTTGACAGATACGTAAGGCAATATATTGCATTGGATTTTGAAGCGTCTATGTGTCAGTCTACCTGGGTTAAAAAAAACTGCTAGCAGCTATTTAGCACCTATTTATAGCCTAGGAGAGCTTGGTTGTCTTGACACAAACTGCAACATTTGGCTCCCTAAGCCAACTGGTGTGATGCAAATATACCTATACGAGATTAAATCTCTTTTTGGGAATATAAATGAGCATTAGGACATATCTAAGAAGACCTTTAACACACAAATATATACATTCACAAAGTTAGCCTTATATGACAGTTAAAGAGTAAACACTCATTTCATTTCTACAGTTTACGTTGTAAAATTCAAAGGGGTGCACATGCTTTTTGTAAGTAAACACTATAAGACATTACTATAGACCTTGAAATCCAAGCAGTTGAGACAATGTTTGTGATCCTGTTCACCCATGGGCCGGGGGGTAGTGCATGGGGACGGCTGCGGTATGGGGCTCAATCTAGTGTTTCACCCTGGCCGCAATATGGCCTGATTTGCAAAAGTGTTTTTCAATCGGATAGTCCATTCAAAAAATCTTTGTAAATCATTCCCTACATGTTACTAAGCATTTGGGTTTTCAGCTTTAATGGTACGGGCCGTTGGCCCATCGCTGTTTTTTCTCATGCTAGACACCTGTCTCAGGCGTGAGGCGTCCCACCCGTATGGCCCTGTTAAAAGCCTTGAGACGCCGTATGGCCCTGTTAAAAGCCTTGAGACCAAAAATATTGCGCATTAAGTGCTGGATGGCACCTCATTTCCTGTGCCATCAAGGGAGCTGGATTACATCATGCCAATCCTGTTTCAGCGCATGTATAATTTTTACTTCCACATCGTGGGACTAGGAATATACCACCCTAACCATTGGTTTGCAGACAGAGGCAAATCAGAATGCTTTCTTAAAGTATGTTTGAGCTCACTGATATTGCAGTCCAAGCTCAAACGTTTAAGCCTCTTGAGTGTCATGGAGGCCACAGTTGCAAAGCTCTGAAGGTTAGGCCATGCAGTCCTGGTTTTGCTTGGAATTTCAGGACTTGTAGTTTTCCTAAATTTCGAATTTGAAAGAAAAAATTATAAGTCCCAGGATACAAAGGAAAAAACAACAGGACTGGATGGTCTTCACACACATGGACACTTGAAACCTGGGAGATCTGGAATCAGACGTTGGAAATGAAGTGGTGCTTTAAGAGATGCCTATAATCCACAACTATTGGCATGGGAAGAGCCCTAGGAAAGAGATGAGATGGCATTATTAGTATTCACCCATTTACAACTTCTATTCATGCTCGCCCCTAAAACCATTCTCAACCACTTCCTGCACCCCACCTAAAACACCCCAGGATCCCTTTGAGTTAGCTCTGTGCTTTTAAGGGAAAGCCTATGTTATTTCTAAACAGTCTTATGTAACATAATGGCACATTTGCAGCTATAGACCAACTCATGGCATAATCAAAATGTCTGAACCAAGTGTGAATTCAGGCACTTGATGTATAATCGATATGTGTATCCTTGCATCTGTTCCTTGCACTGAATTTCTGTTAATAATACGTATTTGAAAAGTCAGTAGTTATGGCCCTTCTATAGGCATTAGATAGGCATTTGTCGGCACTGTCATAATTGACCCAGATGCTAACACCATTTGCCAGCTGTTGCCAATTTACGGGCAGTGTCTGGAAAACGTCTGTCCCATACCTACATAAAAGCCCAAACTGTTGTCTTTGGCAATGCTGGTTTACGAAATGAAAGGCAAGGAAAGTGACTCTGGAACTGAAAATACTAAAAGCAAAACTTTTAAATTGCAAGAAACTGGACAGAAAGTTATTTTTTATATCATTCTTATACTAACATCGACACTTAGGTCTTTTGGCAATCTTTGTGATTCTATGGCTTTAAAACTTTCAAGGAAATAATCACTTTGTGTGCTGTACACCGCCTACGACGCCCTCTGACAGATACCTCGTTTAAAACTTGAAATTCGATTTTCATCTATTATCGGGTAGTAATGGCGCCGGGTCCCCTCCGTAGCAAGGCCCCCACCCCCCCCGTACCTCAATGAGCACTCGGACACAGGTCTGCTTGCTACGGCTTCCCGGCGGCAACTGCCGAGCACAGGCTCCCCTTTCTTGAATGAGCATGTGCGACCCTCGCCCAGGCGTTGCGCATTCGTGCATAACGCTTCACTTCGTAACATCCCTCCTTTTTATAACAAACACAGTCATAACTTAACTTATCATGAGATGTTAACCTGACACACAACTCAATACACAGCATACAAACTAAGATATAGTCCCATGTGGGCAGTTACCTTCCCATCTGGCCCTCAGGGATTCGGGTCCAGAATGTAGTCCTTGAACCTGTTCGGGCATCTTCGGCCTTCGCAGCGGGGGTAGCGCAGTCACGGGGAGGTTCCTCTGGTGTAGGGTCCCCGGTGTCTTCTTCGAGCTCCGGTGCTGCGTTGTAGGTGTAAGTCTGTGCCCGCCCTTGTGAGGTTCATCAGGGGTATCCCGGGTGTTGACCTTCTTAAAGAAACAAGAGTTCCTCGTGATCGTCCCCCTCCTGTCGGATGCCGTCACCATCGACCCATTGACTTGAGTCACGCCCATGGGAGTGGGCTCATAATTGAGGGACAGCTTCCCTTCGAGGTGCCGGTTGCGTACAAGGACGGTGTCCCCCACTTCAATGTTTGCCGGCTTCAGATGTCTCTGGGCGTTTTCACGCTCATTGCGCAATAGCTGTTCTTCCAGGATCCTTTGGTCCTCAATGACCCCGGGAGGTCGTCCCTCGGCTTCCGGTATCAAACCTCACGGGCACCGGTTGAACAGGGCTTCCGCTGGGGTCACCCCTGTGGACTGATGGGGTGTGGATCGATACTCGCGGAGGAATTGGTACAGATTTCTTCTCGATTCCCCCCCTTGGCCCTGAGTGATCTGGAACACCTTATTGAGAGTGCGCATGAAGCGTTCCACCTCCCCATTGGCTCTTGGCCATCCGGGAGATACCTTCCTGTGCGTGACCCCACATTCGTCCATGAGGGCGGCAAACTGGCGGCCATGAAACGGGGGACCATTGTCCGAACACAACTCCTGGGGAAACCCATGGGTGACGAAGATCTTGTCCATCGCTTGAATGGTTTGGTCACTGGACGTGGACTCCAGCAGCTCCACCTCCGGGTAGCGGGACCACTTATCAATGAGGACTATGAAGTACATGCCCCTAACGGTCGATACAAAGTCTGCATGTACAGTACCCCAGGGCTTGTCACTCCTTTCCATAGACTCAGGGCAAGATTATTTGACCACTGGTGCAGCAGCTTGACACCAGAGGCAACAGTGGATATACTCGTCGACCCTCCTCTTGAAGTCTGGGAACCAGACTTTGGCTCTCAGTCGCGCCTTCGTCTTGGCGGGGCCCTGATGGCTGCTGTGTGCAAGTTCCAATACCCTCTCCACCAGTGTTCGAGGGATAACGATCTGCCTCCCCTGCAACAATAGGCCCTCATTGGACACAGACAGCTTGTGACGTGCGCGCCATAGCACCTGTAGGTCCTGTGAGTGTCTTTTCCTTTGCAGGGCTGATTTCCAGTCCCCGCGGCCCATGGCGGTATTGATCAGCTGAAAACACCCATCGGCCCTTGAGGCTCTGGCCAACTCCTCCATTCTGAGGGCTATCGGCATGGCTGCTTCCACCACATGCTGAATGACCTCGGCACAATCTCCTCCTGACTGCCCGGTCTGCGACCAGCTGCCCCTTTTATGGCGGGACAGGTAGTCTGCTGGGTTTTGTGTGCCTGGCCTGTACTGTAGCTACACCCCGTACTCCATGAGTGTGAGCATTCACCTCTCTATCCTCAGCGGTGGTTTGGAGGATGCCACTGTCATGATGGGGATGAGGGGCTTGTGTCTGTGACAACTGAGACTGGTTTGCCTAGGATGTAAATCCAAAAGTGCTTGCCCCACAGTATGGCCAGTGCTTCCCTTTCAATTTGAGAATACCTTTGCTCGGTGTCCATTAGAGCTTTACTGGCGTATGCGATGGGCTGCATCTGTCCTTGAAGGTTAGGTTGGAGTAGCACTGCACCGAGTCCAACAGGGCTGGCGTCAACGACCAGCTCGGACTCCTTCTTTGGGTCGAAAAAGGCTGTGGCTTCATCACCAGTGAGTGTGGTCTTGATGGCATCAAAGGCATTCTGCTCCACGGCTGATCTTGTCCAGGTGGTGTCCTTCTTTGTGAGGGCCCTGAGCGGTTCCGAGAGGGAGGCAAGGTTCTTGATAAACCTCCCACAGTAATTCACCATTCCTAGAAAGCTTTGCACTTCGGAGGGAGTGTCTGGGGGCTTGCATCCCAAATGTCTTTCACTTTCTGTGGGTCCGGTGAGATCCCTCCGAAGTGGAAAATGAATACGAAGAAGTCAATGCTCTCCTTCAGAAACTCACATTTCTCACCATGCAGGGTCAACCCCAGATCACGGATCCTCTCCAACGCCTTCTCCAGCTTGATCATGTGCTCAGCTTCAGAGGAGGCATACAACAGGATGTCATCGCTTAGGTTGGTTACTCCTTTCACTCCAGCGAGGGCACCCCATATCACATTCTGAAACACCTCTGCGGCTGAGGAGATCCCAAAACTTAGCCTTTTGTACTGGTATCGACCGTTATGTGTGGTGAAAGTAGTGATGTACCTGGAGTCCGGATGCAACTCGAGCTGGTGGGAGCCAGAGCACAGGTCTAGCTTCGAGAATACCTTGGGACCCTGCAGCTCCCCCAATACATCATCTAGCGTTGGCGTCAGGTGGCGTTCCCTCTTGACGGCCAGGTTGTCAGCCTCATGTCTACACAAATGCATACTGCCCCCGGCTGCTTGGGTTTGGTCCCCATGACTATCGGAGACACCCGTGGAGTAGGGCCCTCCACCCTCTCAATAATGCCTAGATCTATGAGGTTCTGAAGTTCTTGTTCCACCTGTGCCCGTAGGTGAAAGGGAATGTGTCGGTGCTTCAAGGCTGTTGGTCTCACCGACTCGTCGATGTGTATGTGGATGGGTTCCCCTTTTAGCTTGCCCACTCCTTTGAAAAGGTCTGCGAACGTCTGGTGACGCCTTGGATGTCGGCTTGGTACACCGAGAGTGCAAAGTGTACTATGACCAGTGACTCAGACGAGGCCCAAATCAGGAGCGAATTTGGGCTGACATTGGCCAAAAAGAACTTAGCCTTGATGGAGCGGTTGGCATGTGTGATGGATGCTGTGAATACTCCTTGGAGCGGAAGTGGATGCTCACCCCCGAACGAATATATTATAGCTTTGGTTTCAGCCAGCGCTGGAGGCCCGGGCAGCGCCTCGTAGTGTCACATTGCCATAACACACACGGATGCACCCGTATCTATTAATAACGGGGTGGGGGGGTTTCACGGATATCTACCACACACGTGGGCTGCCGGCGCTTCTTGCAGATGGGATCAATGTTCGATATGAAAAATACTTCCTCTTCCTCCTCCTCTTCAGCAATGTCTAGCTCCTAGAGATCCTGTTCCACTGCAGCCACGCTTTTCTGTTTGTGCGGGCCGCTACTGTTGGATCTACTCGGACCTCGCGAGACGCTTACTCGATTGGATGCCCGGCACATTCTGGCAAAATGGCCTGCGGTTCCACAGCACCCACATACCCTTGCTTTTTCGGGGCAGTCGCTGGAATGCGGGAGGTCATGCCCGCATTTCTGACATTGCTGTGGCAAGTCGGTTTTCTGTGGTGAATCAGTTTCTTTTGGGTCCATCTCGGGCGCTGGGGCCCATTGTTCGCTGTCGGCTTGACGACGTAGGCCTCCTCACCCTTCCCAGACTTAACTTCTGCATCCATTCTAGTGGCACGGCTGTCAGCCAGTTCATAGGACCTGCCCATATCGAAGATCTATGTCAGTGTAAGCCCTGGTTCGCGGAGTATCCGGCGCCGGAGCTTCACCGAACCTCAACCTTAGATGAGTTGGTTCCGGACCATGCCCTCTTCATTCTCCCACTGGCACGTGCTAGCCAGGTGTTGCAATCTCCCTCAGAAATGATCAAGTGACTCGTCCTCATGTTGCCTCTTGCTGCATATCACAAAGCGATCAAAGTCTTCGTTGGCCAGGGGTAGGAAATGTTCCTTGAGGGCGTCCTTCAGGGCCTGGTACATGACAGCAGGAGAGTTCAGCGGCTCAAAAAACCTGATGGACTTCAAAACAAGCAGCATACAGCAGCGTTGCCACTTTTGCATCGTCCTCCTTCTCCCCAGTGGCCCTGAAGTACATATCCAAATTCTTGAGCCACAAAAGCGACTTCGGGCACAGTTTCAATGGAGGGCCCGACATATCAAATTCTGGCATAAGAGCCAGTGTGCCCTGTTGCCTGGGAATCGCCTGACGGGAGGTTGTGCACCACGTGGAGGTGGGGTCCTACCCTTGAGCACCATCAGCGTTATCAACCATAGCTGCGGACCGCACAGGCACCTCTCACGTCCACAGAGGCCGCAAGTCTGCAACAGCAAAGATGTTCAGGAGCAGTAGCAAGTCCTGGCGAAGTTGTCTGCACTAGGCCCAGTGTGAGCCGTACCCCACCCTTGGCGTGGTATGCAAGAATTATGGCGCAGAAAAAATGTCCCTATACCAGGGAGAAGTAACTTCGCAGGCCTCACCACCACCTAGGCCTGCAGATGGCCCAACTTGCCCAGGAAGATGACGGACAAACGTGAACAGAAAAGGCAAAATTGTCCTTTGATTCCTGGTGGCACATCCAATTCACACATGCCCATAGATTTGCAGACAACCCCCTGCAAGGGCTCCACCACGATGAAGTGAAAAGAAAAATGTTCTTTTATTTTCTGCAAAATTTGCTCAAAGTACATGAAATAGTCTTTTAGATGCCTGCACAGGCTCCAAAAATCGAAAGGGGTCCTTAAATAGCCTGAAGTTGTCCAAAGAACATATGAAAGTCCTTGAAAAGCCTGTAAAGGCTCCAAAATTGCCCTAGACGGCGCAAGAGCACCCCGTGAGGGGCCGCAACCGGCAGGCACACAAGATGGCGGTCACACGTGCTCTGCGCGGGTGACGCATCTAGTGGGCGCTGAGAAAATTCTCAGGAATCGAGTCATTCGAATCCAAGCGTCTCTCCCAGCCAGCTGCGTCCTCTGCGCCAATGTTATAGGGTAGTCATGGCCCGGGTCCCCTCCGTAGTAAGTCCCCCTGTCCCCTGTACCTCGATGAGCACTCTGACACAGGTCTGCTTGCTGTTGCAGGTCTGCAGCAGTCATCAGTATCCTTGTGAGCCTTCTCCCGCCCACAGACACAGTCAGACACTGGTGTGTTCAGTTCGGGCTCCCCGGTCACTCTGCGGCAGTAGGGAACGCCCCTTTTATTTATAGGGCACGCTGCGGAGTGCAACGTCACTTCGCCGCGTACTGAAACCCTTAAAGGGGCAGCACCACACTCCTCCTTTTTTCATAATGACAACGATGAACAAAGAACCCTACTTTACTCAAAACACATAACACAAACACATAACACACTGCAAAACCCCTTTAAAAGCAACCACCCTGGATCCCTGCACCAGCTGTCGGACCCCTTGGTGTTGCTCCGAGTTCAGGTATCCAGCACATAGTCAGTGAGGTGAGCAGGTTTCCCTGGCCCTGTCCTGCCGACCTCCCGGATAGGGACTCTCACGCTAGTACTCTCTCGCGGTGGAGAAGTAGGAGGTGGAGCCACACCCCTGCCTTCATCTGGAACCTCCATCATGTCCCTGCTTCGGGCCGCCTCAGCCCGGGGCTCCCCCAGCCTCTTGAAGAAGTTGGCGTTGTGAGTGACAGACGCAGTTCCATCCGAGGCCGTCACCATCGACCCCTTCACAGCCACCACGTCCATCAGCCCCAGCTCATATGTTAATGACAACTTCCCGTGGGGGTGCCGGTTCCTTACCAACACCTCATCGCTGGGAGTAAACTGCAAAGATTCTCCTGTTCGTTTTTTTGCCTTCTCTCCCTTTCCACCTGCTGATCATCGATCACAGCTGACGCCTTCTCCCCCATCTTAGGTAACAGTCCTCTAGGGCACCGCTTGAACAGTGCTTCTGCAGGCCCCACCCCCGTGGATGTGTGCCGGGTGGCCCGGTATTCACACAGAAACTGATACAGGGTCCTTTTCTAACACTGGTATTGTCCCTGTGCGATGCAGAACACTTTGTTGGGGGTCCGCATCATCCGCTCTGCCTCGCCATTGGCCCTGGGCCACAATGGAGTGACCTTTGGCCTCATTACACGGATGGCGGTAAGGGTTTACCGGTACCGGTATTTTACCGGTACCGGTAAATCCTTACCGCCTTACTACCAGGTCCCTTTGCGGGTTGGGGAATTTAACGCCTGCTTTTTGCAGGCATTAAAAACCAACCCGCAAAGGGACCAGGGAGCTAATTACGGTACCGCAATTTGCGGTACCATAATTAGCGCCTTCACCCATTCCCATAGAGCCCTATGGGGCAGAAATGGGAATGGGGAAGGGCAATGGTGGAAGGGGGAATTACCGCCCCGCCAACCTTGGAATAGGGCGGTAATTCCCCTTTCCACCAAGGCGGTGCCGGTATTTTACCGGCATGAACCATGGCGCTAATAGCGCTATGGTTCACCGCCATCCGTGTAATGAGGCCCCTTGTATGGTGGATTCCATAGTCCTCGTCAGCTTGGCAAAGCTCTCACCTTGGAAGGGTGCTCCTTTGTCCAAGCACAGAACCCTTTTACCTTTCTGGGGTACTCCGTGGTGTGGGGCAAGTTATACCCACATTTCAGACATGAGTCCCCAGACTTGTTGCCCCCCGGGCCTCCTGGCACCCCTGCCAGCTGTTCCATGGCCTACGGCACACACCGCTACCGCTTTGCCAGGGCGCACCCCAGCTTCCCTTCGGGATGCTCTCACTTCAGATACTTCCTGGCACCGACCCAACTCAAGGATGCGAGGCAAGGTGATGCCGGGCTCCCGCAGAACCTGTCTGCGGAGCTTGCCTGATGCACACCCCTGAATCAGCTGGTCCCGGATCATTGTGTCAGGGTTGTCCCAGGCGCATGACTCAGACAGCCGGCGCAGGCGGCCATAGAAGTTATCCAATGCCTCATCGTCTTTTTGGCGAGTAGACCTCATCACAAAGTCCACATTCGCCAAGGGCAGGAAATAATTGCATAGAGCAGCCTTTGCTGCGTCATATCAGTTGTCAGTGGTCTGAAGAGATTGAAAAACTTCATGTACTGCAGGTCCGGCAGAATACAGCAGCGTAGCCAGCTTACTATCATCATTTGTCTCCATGGTGGCTCTAAAGTACATATCCAGCCGATCGGTCCACATTTTCCATAGGGGCCCCAGGCTGGACGGGGCACTTGAGATGTCAAACTCAGGCATTGACTGCAGCGCCCCTGGTGGTCTCATCCTGGGCAGAGGCTGGGGCCCTCAGGGCGGAGGTGCTGCTGCATGTGCCACTTGGTTCTGGGATCACTCATGGCCGTGAGAGCAAAGGCACCCCACCAAGTTTAAAAATGTCGCCGCAACTCACCCAGACAGTCCTCTCACAATGCCCTTGCGGCAATGATGGACCAACCTTCCAGGCGTAGTAGGGCACCTTCCACACCCACAAAGATGGTAGAGCAGGCTTCTGTTCACTACACCCCCAAAATGTCCAAAATAAACAAACACTGGGGGCCATAGACATGCATCCCAGTCCAGAGTCCAGGCAGGGCAGAATGGATTGCCACAGGAGAAATGAGACACCATAGTGACACCAAAAATGGAGATGGGTGGGCCCAGGGGAACAACAAAGAAGAAGAGCAGGCTTCCCCTAGCTCCTCACCTCAACTCGTCGAAATATTGCACTCCAAAAGCACCAAAATGACTTCAGACGTGCCGCGCATGCAGTGACAGCTGCCTGCAGCTAATGTGTCCAAAATGTAAGGCTGGATGGCGCACAGGCACCCCTTTGCAGGGCCGCGACCATCCCAGGCCTAATTACCAAAATGACCGCTGAGCCGCGTGGCCCGTCCCCTCTCCGCAGCATGAAGACAATGAAAATTTGCCCACAATGAGAACATTTTTCACCACCTTATTACCGCCGTGCCCGGGTGTTAATGAGACCTCGTCGCCACTGTTGCAGGTCTGCAGCGGTCATCGGTATCTACGTGAGCCCCCTCCCGCCTGCAGACACAGTCGTTACTGGTGTGTTCGGTTGGGGCTCCCTGGTCGCTCTGTGTTGCCAGGAATGCCCCTTTTATTTATAGGGCACGGAGCGGAGTGCAACGTCACTCTGCCGCGTGCTGAAAGCCTTAAAGGGGCAGCACCACACTTGCTACGGGTTCCCGGAGGCAGCTGCCGAGCACGGGCTCCCCTTTATTGAATGCGCATGCGCGACCCTCGCCCAGGCATCGCACATGCGTGCATAACGCTTCACTTCGTAACACTATCCACACCCAGTCTGATGTTAAGTATAAGTTCACCCACAAAGAAAGATGTTTCGATATGCACATACACCACGACATAGACCCACACAATCAGGTTTCCATACAGCGTTTTGTGTCTTCCTGAGGCATGTAAGTGCTTTTATTAAAGTGCTCCAAGTGAGCGGTCTCCCATTCATCTGTTGTGGGAAAAGATTGGCCAGAACCTGCGGGATTTGGTACCTTTACATGTACATGTACATACTTATAAAGGGAGCGGGCGTGTAGCTCGCAGCCGTAATTTCTCGGCACGAGAAAGTCCATATGAAGCTGCAAAGGTAATGTAGACATGGGCTACGGCGTCTCCCACCCATGCCTGTACAGTGCGGCACAGCTACTGCAGTCCTCACAACCTGAAGCAAGAAAGGCTCTCATACTTGCCAACATTCTGTGACCAAAAAGATGTAGGATTTTTCAAGTTTCAAAAATAATAATTTGCATAACAATAAAATCACAGGGGAATATAAAACATACATTGTCGGCACCATTGAAGCATTCTAAAATACACAACCCATCAAACAGCACAACATAGAAAGATGTTCAAATGTTCATAGCTCCCAACTCACACGCTTTTGGCGGGTGTCACCCGCCTTGTAAACAGCTGACTCACCCGCCAAGCCTCCTGCACGCCCATTCATTTCAATGGGCCTCTCACCTGCCAAAATTAAAATCGGGTGCTTTCACCCGCCTTTGAGACACAAATGGTTGAGAGCTATGAATGTTAAAAATGTATAATTCTGAATCGTAACTTTACACCAAATTCAATTACCTAACTTCATAGAAGGTAATTACACAGAGCTGGTAGGCAACGTTGGCCACTGCTTTGTAGCAGCAGCCCAGGCAGTACATATTTATTGCAAGTTGAACACTACTTGAACACAACTACTACGAAGAAAATAAAACTAATCTGCGCGCTATCTCTGCTCTCTACAAGAAAGAAATTCTCTTAGCCAAACGTGAATCCTACAATTCAAGAATAGCCCAAGCTAACTCCAGTACTAAGGAACTCTTTGCCATCCTCAAAGAACTCGAAGCACCCATCCCCATACCTGACAACTGCATTAAGGACAAACTTTGGTGCTCGAATATCCAACAAGCACTGACAGGCAAAGTTGCTACTCTTCAAACAAAAATTAAGAATAAAAAAGCCTCACTAACAATAAACCCGCCCAACATTACCACTTCAACCCTGCCCATTATTTCCGACACACTAACACGATTCAAATTTTCAAAAGTTACTATTCTCGAGACAGAAAAGACTATACTCTCACTCAAACCCTCTAACTGCCAAGGTGACCAGTGCCCTGCCCAACTCATAAAAGATGCAGCCAGAGAACTATCACCCTTTATCACTAAACTGATCAACGCATCATTTAGGTCCAACAGTATCCCCACTAACCTTAAGGAATCCTGGGTGCTCCCCCTACTAAAGAAACAAACTTTAGACCCACTAATTCCTACAAATTACCGACCCATTACCACGGTACCATTCCTCTTGAAAATCATAGATAAAATAGCCTATCTACAAATCCAAAAACATTTAGAATCTAATCACCTGTTGGGATCTAGACAATCAGGCTTCCGGCCCCAACACGGGACTGAAACTGCATTAATTGACTTGAAGGCACAGATTGATGACCTCAGGGACAGAGGCGACCTAGCTCTCCTGCTGCTTCTGGACTTATCAGCCGCGTTCGACCTGGTCGATCACCAGGTCTTGTGCAGCCACTTGGACTCGGCAGCACACTTCTCCCCAGAAGCTACAGCTTGGATACAATCCTTCCTCAGTGATCGCACCATGAGAGTATTCTCTCCCATTGCCTCAGCTGACCCTATCCCTATCTCGTGTGGTGTTCCCCAGGGTTCATGCGTCTCGCCTACCTTGTATAATATTTTCACTAAGCCCCTTTTCGATGATTTGGATCATCTGGGTATCACCTACACTAACTATGCAGATGATACGCAGATCCTCCTACCTATTACTGGTGATTATGAAAAGGATTTGGCCTTGGTAAACAAGGTTTACCTCATCATCCAGGCATGGATGGCCACTCATGGACTATGCCTGAATGATGACAAGACAGAGATCCTCATCCTGGGTACACAAATATCGTTAAAGAAACTTAGCCCAAACTACTCCTCCTTTAGCGTCGACAATAACATCATTCCAACTGCTAAGGAAGTAAAAACATTAGGTTTTTATCTGGATTCTGCCTTAACGCTTAACAAACAGGTAAATACGTTGTCCTCGGCCACTGCCTATACTTGTAAATTAATCAGAGCGGGCAGAGCTTTCCTATCTAATGACAGCTGCATCACCCTTGCTAGAGCTCTTATATTATCAAGACTTGATTACTGCAATGCCATGTATATTGGGGCCAGTAAGCAAATAACTAATAAAATCCAACTCCTGCAAAACAACGCCCTTAGAGCCGCGCTCGGAATTTCCAGGAGAAACCAAATCTCGGACACCAGAAGAGCCTACAACTGGCTGTCGACAATGGACAAAATAAAACTTAAAGTCGCCTCCCTTACACATAAATGTGTAAACAAAGCGGCCCCTAGATATCTTATGGACAGAATCATCACTAAATCTGAGACAAGACTAACCAGACAGTCAAATACTAATTGCCTCCTGACCCCCAGATTCAAATTGGCCAAAGTGGGAGGCAACAGCTTCCAGGTCAAGGCCACCCAACTATGGAATTCATTCCCTACCCTACTCAGACTAGAACCATCCTTTACAAAATTTCGCCACACCCTTATAAAAATGTTCAAAGACTCTGATGGCTAAGCGTGATTTGGCGCTCGCCCTCCTCTCCTAGATCCTACCCTCTATTATTCCAGATCCTACTCAGTATGGTTGCTTGCAAAGATTTTGTATATACTCATTTTTGTATATAATGTATAAACATTCTCTTTATATAGGTAAATTGTAAAAATTGTAATAGTGCATATTGTATTGTATTGTATACCATGTACAACTAAGCTGTGAGTTATCTTTTATGATGCGCCCGACTACCTGCGGGTTTGGTGCGCAATACAAGTAATAAACTAAACTAAACTAAACATGGCGACTGATACCCCCCTCAGTCTGATAGGCAGATGCTGTGTGATGGTGTTACACTCTGCCACTTGCCTTCACTGGTGGTTCATCTAAGGGTTGTCTTGGCAAGAGTGCAGGACAGAGTCAGTTTAGCTGTTGTGTCGGTGGATTGGTCTGAGCCCAATCAAAGTAATCACCTACCAGCACACTGTACAGACAGACTAATTAATGTGTTGCATGCTTTGTCCTGGAGCCTGCCTTAGAGTCACATAATTTACTTTCCACTGTAAAAAGGATCTGTCACTGAAATCTGTAGGCGGTAGGTCTGCTTAACAAGCAGTAGCCTACTGCCTAAATCTGTAGGGTTGGCAAGTATGGGCTCTTCTGGCAGCTGTATTTGCTGTCCCTCTGGTCTATTACATTATGAAAAGGACGGTTAGTTCAAAAGTAGATCTACGTCTAACTGTGTGTTACCAGAGTTACAGACCATTTAATTGATATGGTCGTGGCAAGCTGTTGCTAATTTTGGTTTTGCAGGATGGACGGTCCCAAGTTAAAAACGGGTGGCTTATACGTGAACGATAGCATTGCAACAATTTTCATTATAGCTGTAGCTAAAACATATTGTACTGGTAAATAGATGAGAAAACGTCCCGCGTAAAGTGAAATAAAAAAACAGCTTCCACAAGACGTATAACCGATCACTTTCCTACAATGAACATAACCTGACCAATGACATTGGATGTAGCAGTGACCAATCACTGGCTGCAAGTAGCGGCCAATCCCAACATGTCTTATATCTATCCTCCAGGAACTGTATATTTTAGCAGCTCCAGCTGTTCTGGCAGCAGATAGGCTGTAGAGCGTTCGCAGGAGCGTGCAGGCAGAAGAGGATCGAGGGAGACAGAATGGCAGCAACGGAGGCGCAGAAAGTGCTCGTATACGGCGGCAGAGGCGCTCTGGGCTCCAAATGCGTGGACTATTTCAAAGCAAGAGACTGGGTACAAAAAGTGTTGCTTCTGCTATGTATCGTCTGTATGTATGTGTTCTAGACAAAACAGAACTGCCTGCTACACGTCTTCAGCTGAGAAGACACTCTTGCTGGTGTATATCTGATAACGCCTGGCTGCAGAGAGTTAAATGCTGTTTCATGCGTACTGGGTTAGGACATTGGTCATCTCTTTTCTTTCATGTATGTAGCAGGTTTTAACGTATGGTTGACAGTATGTAATTGCTTAAACATGCCTCATCATCGACCGCTAGCGCGAATTTATTGATGTTTGTAGTTGGAGGAAGCCTCCACACATGTGTACTTATGGCACATACTCGTTAGTCTGACTTGTTGAAAATAAGCCTCTTTGATAATTAAATCTTCAGAGAGAAGAGGCTTTATAACATAAATGTGCAGTCTTTCATGAAGAACCGTGATCTTCCACTTTTTTTTCAGTGGGTGGCCTCCATAGACATGGTCGAAAATAAGGACGCCAGCGCCAATATTCTTGTGAAAACGTCTGACTCCTTCACTGAGCAAACAGACCAGGTAATTTATTATTCCAGTTGTATATTGGTCATGTTTTTTGATGGATCAAGCTTGCTGTGTTCTGTGTGAATTGAACAGTCAGGTTGGGTCTCACTTCGGTGAGGTATTAAGAAGGGTATTTGCTCTTTTACTTGCATGCAGCTCGTGAACTCTTTTTGCCCTTAGCTGTTTACTGTTGCCTATGATACTTTCAAACGGATAGCATGACAAATCTACACATCTAAAAGTATGGATGTCTATTTGTCTGCATTGCCGTATGTGTAGGGACCCGATGTGTAACTCCCAAACGGTGCGCGTGTCCGCGCTTTTTTTTTTTTAATCATATTCAAGGTTACGACAGAGGTTGGCAACCTGTTGGGCGAGCAGAAGGTGGATGCTATCCTATGTGTTGCTGGAGGATGGGCAGGAGGCTCAGCCAAAGCAAAATGTAAGTCATTTCTTCAATGGCAAGGAATACACTCTGGCCTGCTTTTTCGTAAAAATGACCCCTGTTCTCTAAAATTCTTTGATATATCATGTCTTACTCTGATTGCATTCGTTTTGCCCTAAATGTTATCCCCGGTGTATGTTGAATTCAGTTCATCTTTGATTCGTGCTTTGGGAAAGAGTGGTACTTGTAGGGGATGTATGGAGGGGTGCAGGCATGTATCATGTATGCCCTCATTCTTGAAGAGTCAGCAGGTGCAGTAGAAAACCAGCACCACGTGTTTTGGTGGTTTTCACCACACCCGCCCTATTCTGTTTATACTCCCAGAATGTTGCCGGTGTTGTATGGTATCCTGCATCCCCATGGCAGCATGAGGGAGGCAGTGTTCTGCAATCTTCAGAGCCATGCTTACTAAGTGTAAAAATGAGAATAGGGAAATACAGCGTGATACATACATACATGCAGGATACCATAGAACACCAGAACTGTGAACTAGATTCCTCACGGATCTACCCTTACTGTCCAATAATTCAAAAACGTTAGTTCAATATTCTCATTCATCCCTGTGGAGAGGCTGGATTTCTGTGGATTGTCCCAGCACTTTCTCCGACACAGAAAAAGCAGACCCAGCCCAAAGAAATCCATTGGTAGTGAGGACTGCTATATTAATTGTGGTGGCAGCCATTGTGGCGAAGATCAATACGGATTCACTACTGCCTGTGGTGAGCACCTGGCAGAAAGATCATGACCCGTGGACACAATACTGGTCTGGCTTTTTGCACCCAGATCAAGACCATCAGTAAGGACTGTGAGGAGTTGGAATAGAAATGGGAGTAGTTAAGGGTCTTATACCGTGCACTGTTGCCATTTGCGTGGTCTATTGGTGCTCTAATAGTGATTAATGGCTATAAGCACATGGATATTGGTGACCTCCTATCACAATGTTCACAATACAGTCTCCTATCACAATGTTCATAATACAGTCAATAACTACAGGGTATTGACCGAATGCCAAGCATTTTGACCTCCGAAGCAGACAGTGAAACCATGTTTCTCTGCATTCACAAACCGCAATGCAATTGCCCAGCAAGGTTTCCTTGAACAAGACTGCAATTTAACGCCTCAAAATTAAAGCTAAAATATGGAACAGTGTTTTCAGTGAGGGAAATCATTCGCGTTTACATTACACCTAATGTACATATACTCTTGATAAAACTATTTCAGTTCAACCCAGTTGACAATTTAATTTTTCTTCACCACCAACCCCAAAACCTAAATAACTATTACCACCGTGTGATAATAGCCGTTTAGACCTAGTTAGGGGACATTATCGCTGGGTATAATGACCATGTCCCCTTAATATGGACTTCAGGCCATAACTTGGCAGAGAGGTCATTACCCTTCCATGATGTCTCCTTTCTAGGTCTGTAAGGATATAGTAATCGACTTATCCCTCTGAATTGTGCGGTATTTTTTCGGAAATTAATGGCCTGTGGTACATTTAAATTTGGCCACTTTACGACACATGATGCTTTTATTGGCAGCATTTTACAAGAACTGCGACTTGATGTGGAAACAGAGCGTTTGGACGTCAGCAATTTCCAGTCATCTCGCCACAAAACATCTGAAGGAAGGAGGTTTGCTGACACTGGCGGGAGCAAAGGCTGGCTTAGTAGGAACCCCAGGTAAAATGGTAAAGCATTATGTTTTAGCGCGATTGCAGTCCGCAGTGTTATGAGTTTTCTGGTAAGGCGTCGTTTCTAGATGGCTTTGTGACTTACTTTTTGTCATTACACCACACCACTGTGCTGTGACACTTTTCCTGTAACTTATTATATTGAATTATTTGGAAATCGATATGGACTGAAATCTGCTTCTTCTCCTCTTTGTGTCGTGTTCTTGGAAAAATAAAATGTCAAGTAGCCCTCGTTTTTCCAGCTTATTTGTGCTCTCGCCACAGAGGCCAATGACTGATAGCCACGAGCGTTGTTAGAAGGGCATTGGCTGAATGTAACCATTGCTTTTAAAAAGCGTAGACTTGAGGTACTCATCCCTCTGTCCCCTCGACCAGAAGTGTAACTGGTTATGGACCGGAGCACTTAGCACTGGAAGTATTCTTCTAGATTTAATGCAAATTTCAGTTTATTAACAAAATGACATTATGACCGCGTTTCAAAGCATATTTGGACCACGTGTTTGTACTAGCTAGCGTTTATCAGTGTTTGCATATCACCTGAGGTTGTTCAACAGTCCTGAATAAAGTAGCACATTTAGGAGGCTGATTTACAAAGCGTTTTTCAATGGGGCTTTCCAATTTGAAAACTCTTTTGTAAATCAGGCCCAGTCTCGGTTAGGCTTTACGTCCTCACTGAGATGGAATTGTTTAATAAAAACAAGTATTTTAACCTTTAACGGATCCCGAAATGTATCCTGTGCCTTGCTTGGTATTGCGCAAACTTAATCCGTTTGTGTATGTGTGGGGAGGCACTGTGAGGACGTAGCCACTGCATGACTCTGCAGATTTCATAATGTGCAATAACCCCTGGTTTTGTTCTCATTCCAGCCAGCCATGGTTGAATAGCAGATACGTGTCCTGACCTTTAGCCTCCGTATGTTAAAGCCTTTACAGAGGAGTTGTCTCGGCAGAATGTGTAAGCCATATGGGGTTGTCTTTCGCAGCCTTCGATGGGAAAATAAATAACCGGACGTAGTTTTAGCAAGGACAAATGAATATAGCACTTATGACGAAGATCCTGTAGATTCAACGTTCTCTACTCTTATCATTTTCACAGTACCCGTCGCATGTTTTCCTACCCTCCGTAGTAGTAGTGTTTATTTATTTGTGCATTTATTACAGCGCACAAAACCCTCAGGTAGCTAGGCACTAGTTACATTGAGGGAAAAAGAGGAAGGGGGAGTGGGTGGGGAAATGCGTTAGGAAGAGGGATTCGTTTTAGGGAGAGCAGAGTTAGTTGAAAATCCAGGTCTTTAGGTTTCTGCAGAAGGTCCAGTAGGCTGGTTCTTTTCTGAGTGCTGGAGGGAGATTGTTCCAAAGTTTGGAGGCCACAACCGGGAAGCTCTTTACCCCCCCCCCCCCCCCCCCATCGAGAGGCGATTGAAGTTGGGGATCTTGAAGAAGTGCTGACTGTTGTACTTTGTACAAAGGTATTGTATAACAATCACATCACTGACCACTTCGTAAGGATTACTTGGGGATCTGCTTAGGAGACTTGGAGACCAGATTTTCCATGCAGTTTTGGTTGGTTTAGGGGCAACCTTTATTTTGCAGAGTTTTAGAATGGTGAGGTTAAGGGCGACAAATAGATATTTTTTTTTCCTCCCAGTGCCTTCTGTTGACTGGTTTGCAACACGCAGTCACTTTTCCCTGGTTTAAAAAGTCGCAGTCCGTACCAGTGAAATATTTATGCTGGCTCCGGCAGTGTGCACCTTCGGCATGCCTTCCCTCACAAATGACCCAGATTTGCTGCTTGTAGGGGCCGCTTTCTCTCTTCCTCTCCCTTGCTGATGATCTTGACTGCTCCACACACTGCCACCCACTGAAATTCAGCCCAGGCTCCTGCATGTCCAGTTGCCCTTGCACTGCCCTCGGGCTCCACCAGCATTTAAGGGTCTGTATCTGCAACTCTACCTGTACCCTGTCTCTCTGTACTTAGAACCCACCCTCTCCGGCAGCACTTATTGAGTTACATGCACTTTTCCGTCACCCCCACCCCACGGACACGTCTCCCCCTCCATTCTCCCAGCACTCGCGCGATCTGAATGACACAAGGCCTAGTAAAATCGTTGTTTTGGCCTCCCTCTGCCCCGCACCCCTTGTCCCTTGTGTTGACGCGCCTAGAAACAATTGTGTATAAATGACTTATCATATCAATCTGGCACCCCTCGGGATCCACAGCTAGTGTCACCCTAGACTGCTGCCTATTGCTACCTTGATGCAGACTCCACATATGCAAATAAGTTATAACACTATCCATACTTCTTAACCTATTTGAATTGTACTCACAACCCTCTGCTCAGGCCTTGAATGCTGGTCCAACTTTATCTTTAAAAGCATTGGTATAAATAAACACTTTTGATGGCCAAAGCAGAAGAATTGTCATATTTTTCCAAAAAAGTGAAATATGTGTCCCATTAAAATATGAGCTTTACAGAATGTATTTTGCGATGGCACGTTGCTGTGAGCCGAGTGCAATAGCATTTTGAGCAGTCGTGCACCTCCACTCCTGGCTGTTCTTCAAAGGGCTTTAAATTGTTTCTTCGGCTATCCCATAATACTTTGTTTATGCGGTTAGATGGATTCCCCACTCTGTGTTCTACTTTGTGTATAACCGTGGACCTTGGAGAGCATTGATGGCCAGCACAGGTGTGTTGGAGTGTTTCCTATGCCTATGTGGGCTATGTTGGGTGTTGTGCGTTGGGCCAGAGATGGTCTTCAGTCCTGCTGCATCATTCATGTTGCTACAACTAGCGTTCCAGTAAAGTAATGTTGCATGCATAACAGTTACAAGTTCATTCTATCCTACCTGATGGTTGATTCAGGAGTGTTGCTCAGGTGCGAGCGGTAGGGGTGTGTTACAATTGATAGACAGCAATGTTATCCGATCATGGTGCTGCGAGCCATGTATGCTAAGTGGCTGTCGGAGGGGGCGAAGACCATGAGATTGTTCATGAGTCCTGGTTATTGTGCGTGCTCGCTGGTATAACAACTGGCAAGAGTTTTCATATATTGTAGAAGTGTTGCTAGTTTGTGCAGTGTTTTCACTTAGTGGTCGAAACCAATGACTTTTTAGTGACGTTTGGGGGGGGTTAACCAGGCTCCAAATGCCTTCACCAATGCAGATGGTCCTGGAAGTTGCAGCTCGGCAATGGAAACTTTGCAGAGCTTGGTAGTTTTGGGTGAAAATGAATCCCCGCCCCAAGCAGGATTTTCAAAGGTTGGGGATTTAGATCCGAAGTTGTAATTTTCAGCAGAGCAGTACGCGACAGATTTCGTTTTAAGAACTAGTTTATCTGCTGGTGGCAATGTGTTATTGCAGTTGATGTGCAATCTGTTTAAAGTCACAAATCTATATGGCCAGGAACAAGGGTTTGTGATACTTGAAACGTATCTCAAAGAGTTATTGTAGGCCGTGTTCTGCTTGCAATAAGACAGGGTTCTGCAACCTTTGGCTTTCTATGTGTTTTGGACTACAACTCCCATCAGCCATCTCTAGGTATACATCACTCCAGCTTTAATGCAGACTCTATGGGGGTTCGGTAGGGAACCCCCTGTTGCTTTGTCCATAATCCATGTGTGCAGGATAATAGAGTAATGGTTAATGATTGAGGTTCATTGTAAACTGGGAAGACTTTTAAAATTGTGCCCCCGCATATTATTCAAAACTAGCCATTTGTATGGACACAGTATCCCGGATATGGAACGAGAAGGAAGATTATTTCTAGATCAGTAATCTAGTCCCTCGTCTAAGGCATTCGCCGTTCATTTGTTTTGTAATGACGTTTTGAAAAAAAAATACATAAAATGTGCAGCAACATTTGGAGCACAGTTGTGTTTTCTCTTGTGGATCAGTAACGCACTGCAAATAAAGTGTAGAATACATGAGCATCTGGTTTTTCATTCCCTTCCTTAGGAGAGATCAGAGGGTTTGGATAAATTGCTTCCGTGCTGCCATGCCGATGGTTTCAATTATTGTGCTCTTAGAATGTGCAGCAAGTCCATGTGGCTCTCATAAAGGCATGTTGAGCATTAAGAAAGGGTGGGGGAGGGGAGGCAGAGTGGTGAAATGCCTATTGCACAACGAGAGAGAATGCCTTTAAGCAAGCCCGGGTAGTTATGTCACTCTGCATCCTGCGCCACAGGGGATATGCCAGCTGGGATCAAAGGCAACCGCGGAGATCCTCTCTTCTCTGGAATATGTACCTCCTGGTCACCCCATACAATTGTCCCATTCTGTTATAATTCCTTCCCTCCCATCATTATTGGTGCTGCTGGCAAGTTGTTTAACGCATCCAAAGCTTTACCTAGGAAGGGGCGCTGCTCTCCTTTCTCTCGACTTTGACAGCGTTTTAGACTTCCAATCTCAAGGCCCTTTCTTGGAGCGCCTTTCCATGCTTAAGAAGTGCCATGTTTTGTTCATAATCCCTCTTGCTCCACTAAACGCTGTGGTCTTCTTGATTTAGACTATTACTCTTCTCACGTCAGCGGAATAGTCTGTCATGGTTTTGTGTCTCTGACCTTTGTGTGCTCCCAATTTGTATCAGATCTTTGAAAACCCACTCATCTTATGCAGATACATAGCCTCACCAGCATCAAATTGCTTTCAGATGAACACCTGTTCTCTGCTGGCCAACCGGGCCCTAATGATTCTCCTATCAGTCCAAGCAAACAAACCACCACTACTCATTCCGTTTCTATCCTATCATTGGCACTAACCTGAAATAAACCAAAACATTAATATACATCAATTTCGGAAATGGGCCTTCTCTTGAAATTGGCCACATTCCTCACTTTCTATCGCTTTAACAGCTATCGAAGACTTCCCATGTCATTCAAAGTGTGCAGTTTACACCAAGCTAATGACACTGAGCATAACTGAGAATAACACTTATTTCTGCACTTCCCAACAACCTGAAAGCCACAAAAACCTGAATGACTCACAACAAGCTGGTACTAAACCGACCAAATATAAATCCTGCTTCTAGGCTCCCATGACCGTCCCCACCCCCGTCCCCCTTCAGCCTTCTGTGCTTTTCAGCTGGCATGGGATGCAGACTGGTCAGAAACCTGGGATTACTTTCTGATACCAAGCTCTCATTCCAAAGCCACATGGCAGTATGGTAATAGCTTGCAACCATCACCTCTGGACTAGCCTACATCTTCTTACCTTTACAGCATGCTTCTCTCTTTGGAGCAATCCTTCTCTCTAGTATGAGCTGCAAGAATGCCATTGATAATAGCCTACACCAATCCTCCACTGCCAACAAAGCCAGCTGAACTATCTTCAACCTCGAACCCCATGACCATCTCTCCCAACTAAAGAGGCAACTACGTTTGGTACCAATATTTGTCATCACCTTCAAGATTCGCTGCTTCTTCCGCAGTATTTCAGTCGCACTTACTTGCATTAAGATTCATCAGCTTTCCATGCTTTCTGGTCCAGTTTCTCCACATTCCATTGCTGTGCAGGCTTCTTGTCTCTGGAATTCACTCCCTTCATTTCTTCATGAACAAAACTACCCCACCTTCAGTCATCCTGAAGAATTTAATTCTTTCATGTGTACAAGTAACAAATGAAATACTGGATATTTTCATTAGAACTGCAATTAGGAGTGCAGTGGAAAAGCATCTTGTTGAGCTCTGTAGACACGTCTCAGTGTTGTAAATATATGCCACGTGCGAAGAATTTGGACAAGTTTTCTCTTCTCTCCATAGGGGAGCCACCCCCTTTGAGGCCAGGGGGTTGAACCTGCTAAGCAAGACCCTCCCTAGGGGTCTGGGCAAGTGGAACCTTACTGGGAGTGACCCCCCTCTTGGGGACAAGGACTCCCATTCTGAAAATGAACTCCCAGTCCTTAAAACCCTTTCTGCCTAAATGGGTGTTGGAAAGACTTTGGTATCTCCTGTTATGCCTGACAAACAAAGACTTTTCTTGCACTCTTTTGGCTTCAGGTAATGCTTAACATAGCCTGAATGCCATAATCAAAGAAGACAGACACAATTCTGTTGACAAAGTGTATATGAACAGGACGCACTGCAAATGGTGGAGGGACCCCTACGGAAGGAGGAGGGCAACTGCTACGCAGAGGCGGTCCTCTGTAGAGACAACGTCTTTGAGTGGCGGAGCTGCGCTAAAGCTGCAGAACCAGCAGTGGAGTGGGGGACACAAGACCTGCAAGCTGGAGGCTGTTGCTGACGGAGCAAGAGGCTCTGGTCAGGAGAGGTACGGAGTTGGGAAAACAACTGTACACACCAGTGGTGCTGTCAAGTGATCCAATCAAGCAATCCCACTAAGTCAGTGCCCAAGGGAAGCCCTTATTTGTATATTTTTATGACAAGTTATACTCTGGATGATAAACCCTTATATAACACCCCTCTCTTTTAATCACCCTCACTGAGCCAAGAAGTAGGTTTGTTTTGCAATTTAAAAGATTTATTGAATAATTAAACAATATATATATATATCACAATTTTATAATAAATTAATATTTGATATCACACTTATGAGTATAATGTCGATCAACTACTAGCACACTTATTTTATTACTTAGGAGTTGGTATGGAAAGAACAAGGTAGGCTGAGAATACTTTTATGATTTCAAGGAATGCAGTGATGGAAAAATGCAGCATAATAAACTGATATGCGTTCAACAAGGGCTAATATGTTCACTTTTCCCCTTGTGGCAATTCATTCCCCCCCCTCTATGCAATCTAAGGAGATGGAAGTAAAGCACACAGTTTTCAGGGATACAATCAAAGGCAATTCAGTTCCCGTTCCCCCCAGCAAGCGTAGAGAAACAGGGATGATTTTAAACACAGGCAAAAGTACTTTAAATATGGTATGCAAAGAAGGGAAAAATATGCTAAAAATGATTTTAATTCCCTATAAGAGATTCGGGGTGGGTGATAGCTACTTTGTATTAGTTCTGGATCACTTTAGCAATGCTCTATGAATGATTATCAGGTTGCAAAGAATTTCAGCAAAGCAAAGCAAGAAGCTGCTATTTTGACAAGTGAAGAAATTTGAGCCAAATCGCAAATCGCGGCACTTTTTCCAAGTGCGTCGAGCGCGATTACGGAAAAAGTCTAATGAATAGAAAGTCTGTTCTGGGTTCGTTGGAAAGCCTAGAATCTTAGTTTTAAAAAGAATCTCGCTCCTACCACAAACGGTTCAAGAGATACGGACGATTTTGTGGAGGTAGATTTTCAGAAATGAAATTACAGTTTTAGAATGACATATGACAGTTTCTGAGTTCTGTGAACTCACAGAATAGACACACGATTCCTTATGATGCAGTTCTAATAGGTTAAAATAGTTTGAATTAGATTATTTTAAACTAAGAGATTGGTTTTGCACAGTTCTAGCTGAGTACTTGCACTGTAAATTTGGAATAGGCCGTCAAGGTCTGATCAGGTTTGGACTGGACTCCTGGCGGGTGGTTCTGAAGTCACAGCTCTCTGGGTCAGCTCTGCTCTGCACTTCACAGCGGTCTGGTCTCTGGTTCTGGCAAAAGTTCTTGGCACTGCAGAGTGGTCTGGTCTCTGGTTCTGGAGATGGTCCTTCTGGATATTGTCTGGTCCGGCAAAATGCGTCGCAAGAAAGTGGAAAGTGAATGTCCTGCCTGTCCAAGCAGTCTCTTTTTATGTGTTTTGAAAGTGGGTGTGTGCGGGGGCATAACTACGCCTGCCCCTCACAACTTATCATTGGCCAAGCTCTCCTGTCTCCCTTGATTGGGGGAAGGAAATGGAGTGTCATTGTGATGAGGTAGTTTATGGGTCAGAGGATCCACCCCTGGTCAATTTGCACACAAATCTATTCTTGATCCAAAAACATATTTATCTACGTACAATTTTTCTAATGTTATAGGTCCAGTTAACATATTTTCTGTAGCACCAAACCATCCGATCCCTGTCTTTGTAAGATGTCGTGTCCACTTATGACAAAATTCTGCCCTTTTCATCAAGAACACAACCTCTAAACTTTTCCAGAATTTACACAAACATGCACAAGGAATATTGGCATCAGATGATAAAGTGTCAGATTTTTAACCTACAGACATTCGAAGTAATACCTTATTTTCCACTACTACCCCCAAGAACATACCACAGAGTCCTAACACCTCTTAAAATGTGCACAGAAAAATCACAAGAATAATGATATTAATTATATAATTTTGACAAGTCCGTACTATGAATTATCCATCTTTTTAAAATTATGCTCTGGTCCAGAGGGGGTGTGGTTTCCCAAAGCACATGGTGGAATTTCTGGTTTGTTAACTTCCTCCGAATCAAGTTGCTCACAGAGGCACTGCCCCTCCCAGTTTCTCTCAAGAGGAAGCCATTTACGACCCCCCCTAATTTAACATTTGCCTGAGCCAAGGAAGGCTCATTGTTCTGTTTCCCTGCTCCCACGTGCTCCTCCCCTGATTCAATCAGGGAGGTGTCATCTACTTTTGGTGGGAACAGCAGAAGGCAGCCAGGCCTGGGAATGCAGTGGCTGAGCGAGTTTCCACTCCTGTCGGGGGTAGTTGCCGGGCAGAATTCAATCTCTTCAAGCCAGGCTTCAGCCAAATGTCACTTTTGTTCCCAGTTTTTCTTCATTCAAATCAAACTTACAATTTTTACACGTGCAGCTAGAACGCTGATTTTAAGTTGAAAACTATGACCTTTAAACAGTTGCAACCTATGTGACACTCAAAGTAGGTCACTCATATTTATTTTAAACATTTCGATTTTAGTGGCTTTAAGTCCAATTTCACTTCAGCTGCTGACATCCGCAGCTCAGCCAGTTTTGTTATAAACTTTGTTTTGGGCTCTTCATCTTTTCAGATTTTGTACGCACACAAGACTACATTCTGCCAAATGTCTGCTGGTGTTCAGTGAGATCTTTGAATATCTTGTAATGTTTAAAATAGGCATTTTTAGCTTGCATTTCAGAGAAACAAAGTGATTTCCAAGCGCTTTTGAGCTAACAGGCACTGCTGTTTTTCCTTTGGCACCACGTTTCACTCATGGCGCTTCCGGCCCACCACGCTCGCACTGGTGGGTGGCAGGTTAGGCGACCATTTTGGTGTGCGCAAAAACCGCGCGATTTTCCTGGATTCTGGCGCAATGTGGGCTTTTCGGCCATCTTGGATTTTCTAAGCCCACAGAACCAAATGTTGCAGCATAATAGTCCAAACGTGGGTCAGGACACCCAACAGTGCGACCACTGAAGAACAGTGGTGGCCCTGGCTGTGATGCTGGGAATGCATTGGAGGGACAGGGCCTCCTTGTCCTGTACCCCCTTATGTAGGTTCTGTGTTTTCTGCACAGGATTCCATCGTGGGACTCCTGGCAGTGCATCTCTACTCCTTTTGGTTGTGGTGAACGGAGACCCTTGGAATGCCCTTATGGCACTCCTGGGTGGGGGTACAACCCTGTACCCCTAGTGTATGTTTTTGGGCACCTGTGTGTGGCCCACAGAGCCGGGTATGGGCTAGTGGCAGCTCCATGCTGAATTTGACAGGTGCTATGAGTATCCTCCGTTTTGGAATACCCAGGCCCTGCCATAGGAATCGGTGGATTGCTGATAGAAGGCAAGATGGCCCTGTGGCCTCTTGGTTTCTATTACCTGTTACCTTGTTTTCCCAAATTCCTGGGAACCCCCGACCCTGTCCCTTCCCCTGACTGGCTGTTGGGTGGAAGAATCATATATGGTATTGTGGGGAAGTCCAGGCCAGACTGGCTGGAGTCTTCCCCGTATGTTGTGGGTGCACCCCTGGGGTGGGACCTGTGTGAATGGAGTGTCTGACCAATATGCATTCCATGTTATGGGTATCTGTGTGTGTGTGTGTGATACAAAGAATGAGACAGCCCTGCCTTAAACTGACATGAATGTAGTGTGGTGTGCTGAAAGGCTGGGTGCTTGGCCCAATCCCATTCCTTTTTTGGGTGCCTGGGTGGAAATGAATAGCCTGAATGCACTTTGAGCCTGATTGGCTGCCTGCATCCCTGCATGAATGCCCTTCTGACTGATTGGCTGACAGAGCTTGGCTCAGCAGTGTGAATGAGGGACCATATATCTGGGGACCTCTCACTTACCAATTTGTTCAGAACCTGAAGTTGAAACTTGAAGCCCAGCAGGAAGAAGGTTTGCTGCTGTTTACCAATGACGAAATCTAAAAGCTGTCAAGGACTGATCCAAGAGAGGACCTGGCTAGGAGATCTCTCCCTGAGCTATGAGGGAACATCGTGCAAAAGCTGATCTTCATCGAGGCACCCTGGAAGCCTGTCCCAAAAGTCTGTCGACCGGAGACGAGGTCCGATGAGAAATCTTTAAGTAAAGCACCAGGACATCGACGCTGTCGACGTACATCGTCGTCGACTGCGGTTCGGAGGATTTCCGTGACCGCTGGAAGCCAGTCGAGTCGTGTTGCCCAGAAGTGAAAACAGCTCGATGCCGTGCTGCTGAACGACTGCGGCCGCAGTGCTCCACGTTTCTCTAGGAACATTTAAACAAAGGGCTCCCTTGCCATCATAGTCAACCGCTTTGTCCCGCCGGAGAAAGTTGAGTCCTTCGATGACCGGGGAGAATCCACCGGTGGTTTTCCCGCCACCTGAAGTCCACAAAGACACCGGCAAGTGAAGATCCTGAATCCAGCTGTGGTCGAGTCCCATCATTGCCGGGCCTACGTTTGTCACTGAGTCTTCTTTGCAGCACCAAACTATTTACATTGAGGTGCACTGCACACCTCGTCTGCGCAGGACGGCAACGATCGATTGTCGATGAGCACCGCAAAGGTCGAAGCTGCTGTCTCGACAACAGTGTTCACGTTTCTTTAGAGCAATCTCGATGACCCATGGCTCCTTTTTAAAGGGAGTCCACTCACGAGGGATCTGTCGACGAACCATCGAAGAAGCTCTTCTAACTCGGGTACATTGGGGTAGTTCAATATTCTTACCAGGAAACAAGATTATTTTAACATTTATGGACTGGGCTTGTTAATACTCTTTATTACAGGTTGCCCAGGTTGGGGGTGGGGAGATTCTCACACAGAACTATGTCTGGGTAGTTGGACAAAGTATTCTGCCATTGTTTTACCTAACTTGTCTTCCTTCCTATGCTGATACACATTACTGTTTGATTTGTATGCCATTAGAACTGTCAGCAGTTGGTTCAATAAGGAGTCAATAGTTACGCGTGGTACCAACATAGCCATTGTATATATTTGCCATATTAGAATTGCCAGAGTACAAAGTGTGTAAATAATGTGTGTGTATAAACCTTGAACCTTATTTTATATAAAGAACCGTTTTAGCACATGACATAGTGTGTGGACATTCCTTTGTGGGGGCTTGGGAATACACTGTACTTAAGAACCAGCCTGCATCATCTCCTGAGAGCTCAAACCATGGTTGCTCGTCCATTGCTACAACATAGAGAACCTTGGCTGGGGTGCTTTGTGCTCCTACTCTGCCATATAGAGGGCAGGAGTACAGATAACCCCCCCCTCCAGTCTTTACAATGGCAACCGACACAGAGACCAGATGAAGGAAACGAGCCCGGGTCCCAGAGCGCCACACAGCAAGTGCCTTTGCTGTCGGGACGAATACAGACAAGTAGGCGAACCCTCCCGAAGTGATAACACCAGAGAGGGCTATGAACTTTGCCAAGGTTGCCGAAACCAACAAAGGTAAGAGCGCCTACGAAAATGGAACAGGTGCACAGGCCGGATAGAAAGAGATACAAACACTGTAAATCCGGCTGCAGAAGCTGATAATAGCACACAAGCCTTAATGAAAGGAACGGGCACATGCCCTATGTAAAAAGGAGTGAGAAGGATATGTGTGCTTTATACCAAGGCTGGGAAAGCTGACAAAGGTACGAGGAACTGATCAAACTGGATGAGCATGCGTCCTACGTGAAACAACTTGAAAGAATTATGAACACTCTGCAACCAGACTGTCAAAGCAGTGAGCAACAAGAACCTGCAATGCCTGAGTGGCCAGATGCCCTACGTTTATTAAGTCTACTGAGAATGAATAAAATTATCAAAGAGCCACAGGACTTTGGGCAGTCCATAAGCCACCCAGATGAGACACAGAAAATTGTATTAGTGATGCTAAAGGGATTTGAACATTTGTAAGAATTTTTAAAAGTAATCTAAGAATTCTTCTTTTGCAAGGGGGAAGAGAATACAATACAGAGGATTTATACTTTGAATTGCCAAAAAGACTGGAAACTGTTATTATGTGTTAAAGGAACTTTGAGACTGAAAAGAAGTAATCTACGAGTTGGGCCAGGCAGAAGCTGTTGCTAAAGCGCCCCTTTTCGTTTTAGTTAGATTTTTCTAAAGTGGTAGAGCCAGTAAGTCACCTAAGATTTGGACTCTAGATTTATTTTGGACTTGGAGCACCCTTAGTTTTGTTTAAGAAGGTAGGAAACTTCCCTCATAGCGATAAAGCAAATGTAGGCATTTTTCTTTTGCTTTAAATAAGCAACCAGGATGGGTTGTATCGTTACCCAGGAGCAAATCATCTTTCCTGCTCCACTGCACAGTCAACTCCTGGGACCAAGATACAGGGTAGCATGCTGCAAAGACACTTGTAGACTGCAAACATGTTCAAACACTGTTCACTCTGGAGAGCTGGCTTGCGAACTGGCTTGCAGGTGAATGGAAAACACCTTCACCAGACTTAGTTCAGTAGAGAACCGGCACAGAGGCATCACACAGCGCTGGGCGGATGAACGCACACTTCTGTCTGCCTTCAAAATGGCTGCTGAGGATTTTAAACCCCAGCCATTGCTATGCAATTATTTGGGACAATCGCAAGGAGGGAAGAGACCAGAATAAACAGCTAATAGAACTCTGCAAGGAAAACTAAATACTTGAGAATGTACACATATAAACTGGGCATAACCAATTGCTAAATGAGGGAGGTAGGAATCTAGGTAATATCCAATATTACACTTGGTTGACCAGTCTAAACAGGAACAACATAAAACCCCACCATACTCTCCTGGTAGCGATATTGACTGGGTTAGGGACTTGACGGAAGAGGAGGGGAGTGGGAGACTGAGCACAAGAGTGACTGAGACAGGCCAAAGAAGAACTAAGCCATAGAGCCTGCTGAGTGTTATCCACCAGGCATTGTCACAAATCAAGAGTAAGGAGAGATTGGCCCTGGAGGGTGACTTGTTGCTAGTGGGTAATATCACTGCCTGACACTATATTCCTGACACTATATTGGAGTAGAGAATTTGGGGAAAGCTTAGCATTCTCATAGTTAGGTCTTTGAGATACCCCCAAGCAACATTACCAGAATATGTTCTTTGCTTCTAGTGTGAAATCCCTAGGCCCTATAGGCAAGCCCCATCCCAAATGGTGACCGGAGCCCAGAAGTGTCTGTTGCTTTGATCCAGAAATTTTCAAAAACTCCAGAGAACCAGGGGAAGTATCACCCATTACATTGGGAACCTTGCCACGTTTGCTCTGAAACTATATTTTGCTTGTTCCTGAAGAAGAATGTCCTGTTCATTTGTTGAAGATCTGAGATGCGTATAGGAGTTCCTCCATGACCAAGCCAAAATACTATTTTGTTGAATGATACATTAGCAACCACACATTCCAAACTCCCCCATCATGCAGTTCCCCACTCTTTAACCATGCCACTCTCTAAATAGGCATAGCACATCCCTTTGGCCCCACCCCAAATGTACATTCCCATCCCACCTGTTAGGGAGATTTACTAAAGTCCACCTATGGTAGGATTAGAGAAGACTTGCTCTTAGATGTACAGGGCTCCAATTATAAAATTTGGCCTGAACCACCCAAAAGGTTTGGTAGCTATGGTTTTTCGTCACCCAGCTACCTCCGGGGAACCAGGAGCTATCCTATAGCATGACACAAATTTAACTCCATATTAGATCCCAACTATAACTTTGTGATGACCCATTATGCTTCAAATGTCTTCTAGATGTGTCCTAATGTTCACTTGTACACATTCTCAAACATAGAGTTAATTTCACATAGGTATGGTTGCATAGCGCTGTTTGGCATGGAGAGCCAAATGTAGCTCCTGGTAGATTGCAGAAATTTCAAACCCAGTATAAGTGGGAAAGGCTCTCCCTCTTAGTTGAATACGTTTGAAGCAGAATTTGATGGAACTTTGTTTGCCCTAAATCCACAGACAGTGGGGTGTAGATTTGCAAAGGGAGAGAAAGGCCCTCCCACTACCCACTTCAAGGGAACATTTGACATGGCCTGCTTTTGGAAAAGGCCTTCCTACTGCTTGGTACCGGATGTTACCTGGTGAAGTGCAGACCTTGCAAGTGTCCCTGATAATGTTTCACTTTGGGGAGGGTAGAAGGACTCTACTTTCCTCAGAGACCCTGCACAGGGTCTAGCAGCATTGCAGGAAAAAAAGAAGCTGCATTTGGCTCTCACCAATTTCAAACAACTGAGTCTAAAGCTTCTTTAAGCCCTGTGCCTTTCCCGCTTGTTGAATTGCACTGCTTTGTTGAATCCCATCACATCAGCTCAACCACCTTAATCTGGATTTGATGCACCCAGAAGCCGGGTGTGACAGTGGCAGGTCACAGAAAGAAGATATTAAGTTATCTACAGTGGTTCTGTCCCCCTGTCCCTTTTCGGTGGGACATAAGGACACTTAAGGTCCCACGTATTCCCTTTTCAAAAGACATACTTAATTAAACTTGATATTGCTGCAAATGCTGGACACCACTTCCTTCACCCCAGAGAGCCTCTTTCTAGCAAACGTCTGCAGATTCTGTGTATTTCTTTTAGTTTGTCTGTCCTTGAGTTTGATTATAGTCTTGGTTTTTTATTTATAGCATCTTGATTGTTTAGTTCTAGTTTGGCATCAGTCTTATTTTTTGGGATGCTCCCTTGCTGACTCAAACCCCTTTTGCTGAGCATAGCCTGCCCTAGCCCCATGCTACCTTGGAGGCGAATAAGGGGAGTACCATTCATGTCGTGCCTGGTTCACCTTTGATTGCGGCACTGATGGTTTTGTAGTAATGTGGGGCTTTTCTAAGAGATTACAAATCTCTACTCATCCCTGTCCCCATGCTGAACAATGGTCATTACGTCACAGAGGGATACCTGACTGATTCTAGAGGTCAAACGTAGTCTGTGATCCATCGCCTCCATCTGTAAATAGCAGCATGTAAGCAACACAAATCACAAGTATTCAGTACAGTGAGCTTTGTAGAGCTGAGCTTTCTTCTGTCAGCCTCTGGCAGGCCCACCTTGATTGAGGTTTTTCACTGCATGCATGAAGAAAAGTAAGAGTATTATGGGAGTTTAAAGGGAGGAAACAAGAAAGGAACCTAGGCATAATAAGTGATTCCTTTGCAGCAGCAACCGGTGGAGCTGTGATGAACGACCTGCGTGTTTGCTGCCAGGAATGTTTGCTTAGAATTGTGAACACTGTCCTGCTTGCGAAGATAGCAGTTTTGTAATACCAAATCATTTACCCAGTTCTTTTAGAACGACCTCATCTAAAATCGATTTTGTACTTCGTACAAAAATGTTCCAAATGCTAGCCTTATTTTGCCCATTTACACCTATAAGTACATTTTTGAGTGAAATGGCGACTGCCACTTCTGCTTAGAGATTGGTTAGGGTAAATCATTTGTTACTGTATTATCACTGTTGTAGAAGAGTTCGCTTGCATCAATCGCATTGATTCGCCCCACCATATGAGTATACAAGCAATAACCCTGGAGTTCTGCATTGTGAAAACGATGACTCCATCATGTCGTTAATGTAATACATTAACCCACTGACCTAGCTTTATGGGCCTCCCTTTAAAGCGTGGGGCACACCCTTGTGTGGGGCAAAGTTTAGAACTTTCGAAATTGACAAAGTTTATACACCTTTGCCAGCCATTTATGCATGCGTTGCCATTTCCATTGACTTGCATAGCTGCATTAAAAAACAGTGGCTACTTGGACGGTTTTGCGCATGTTATAGCGGGTTTTAGAAAAGACAGCAAAGGGATTTGCTATTTCTGCCTTAAATTAATTCGACCATAAAGCCCAAGTGCCTGATTCACAGAACGTTTATCAATGGGATTGCACCATTATAAAACGCTTCTGCGAATCGGGCCCCAAGCCTCAAAAGATTTGGGATTTTTAGTAGACCCAAACCTCGCTCTTAACGCTTGAGGAAAGGGCCATTGAACACTCATTCCCCCTTCTTCCTCAAGCCCCTTCACCACATTTCCTTTTCTTTCCTACCCACGCAGAGTGACAGTTGTAAATGCTATTATCTTCTCTCGTGTTGACGACTGTGTCTGCCTCGTCCCTGTAGGGGGAAACTGCCAATCCTTTCAGAAATCACACACTCGTGCATTACATCCATCAAGGCCAGTCTTCACTTCACTGGCTTTTCATTGCACATCTGGGTCAGTTCAGGGTAACCTGCATTACACAAACACCTTTGTTTAATTACGCAATACTTATCTAATATTTACATTCAAACACCGAGCTGACCACTGCGCATGCCGTTCTCCAACGCCCCTTTCAGTCCTTCTTTGCTATGAGCCCGACAATGTCAAATTCAGGAACGGATTAAAGGCCGAGCCCTTTCATTGCATACCGGCCTTGCTTCTTCTGCCCGCTTCCACTTAAATATCTTGTCCCTTTTTGTTCTTATCTATCTGTTCTTATCTACGCAAAGTCACTTGCATATCTTGCACCCAAAACCAATGTCTAAGTAAATAACTTGCATCTCTTTTAAACTACTTTGCTGTTCTGTCGGTCATGTAAAATGACCCACACATTTCCTCACTTACTATATATGTGTGTCAATAATCTATACTATATATATTATTGATTTATCTATAAATGTTCTCCACGTCCCAATATGTTTCTTTTTTACCCTTTGACCCGTGGGTTACTCTACTTACCATATGGCTCGGTTAGAAAATTGTATCCAAAACTAATTTCCCAGCAGACAGACTTGTTTGCACATAATTAGTCACAGCATGCCTTCCATCAAAATCCAATCAAAACCTAGCTGTCTTCCAGGGTATTTCCGACATTGACTATTGCTTATCCATTTTAATAATGTTTGTGTTTGGACAATGTTTTAGCTGCATATGTAGCGGGGGTCTGGGCTGCAAAGCATAGGCAATCATGAAGGGGTTGTGACAGACGCAGTAGTGTACTTGAGTACTAACATGAGACCAGGCAGGATGACCCTCTACCAGTGAAACGACCATACATTACCTTCAGGATCCAGAACTCGCACAAGTAGCTGCTGATGGGTATTTAACAAAGAACATTGAATGTAAAAAAGGTGTTGTTTCCTAGATCTTACTGAATATAACAAAAGGTTTATGCCAATATTTGTCCTAATCCACAAGGACCCCAGTGCATTGACAAATTACACCACATAAACTTTGGACTAGACTAATTATGGTGCAATTTTCTTTAGTTAGGCTTGAGATTCATGGTTAGGACATGAACATCTATTAACGAGTTTAACATATTTAATTGAATGCATTACGTTACAACACGCATTCTATGCACCCTGGAGAGAGTAGTGCAAACTAGATTACAGCAATGTGCTACAGGCCACACAGTTGGCATAATGACGCAGGCTAAAATGTAGTGCAATAACCCCTAAGAGTCAACATGTCCAACCTACTACCAGTTTCAGAATGCTAATGTTTTACACAGTAGTGGCCTGCTACTTATTACAGGGAATATCTCATCCTAAACTGCTACGTACATGTAGAAGCAGTCTGCAATCTGCCCCCAACACAACTCTAGACTTGAGCACTAAACAAATTAAAATAAATGCCAGTTTACTGCTACCTCATTATTAGCATGTGCAAGGCGCTGATGTTCTTCATTGGGCTTTTGACGCAAGCACTTGACTCTTGGCAGTGTCACGGTTTATTACACAGCACATGCCAGCCATGGAACTCCTTTCTCTACACTGAATGTGGCGCCCAATAAAACGCTTTTTTATTTGTAATATAGTACGGATTCCTTTGAGTAGGCCTCCAACCCGTCTCGCACCCAACGTCCACACACACACACACACACACACACACACACACACACACACACACACACACACACACACACACACACACACACACACACACACACACACACACACACACACACACACACACACACACACACACACACACACACACACACACACACACACACACACACACACACACACACACACCCACCCCCCCCCCCCCCCCCCCCCCCCCCCCCCCCCCCCCCCCCATGTCACTGAACCAGGCCGGTGTGTATCAATAAGATATTTTATTATTTAATGAAAAAGGAGAATCAACCAATGGCACAGCCACTAATGTTGTGGCAACACAAAATGCAATAATCGCTACAAAACCGCCAGGTAAGATATACTATTACAGTCCATTCTGTTTTTTTAATGGCGGAACAGAAAAAGAACAATTTACCACAAAGTGATAGCACCAACAGTTAAGCACTCCCTCCTGCAACAATGGAAAAATGGGTTTTCAATGATTCAATACTACTGCTTTGGGACAGCACACAAGGGTTCTTCGTGGCTGCTCACATTAGAGAACAAATAGGGTTTCGAAACAGACTAGCTAGCACACCTAGGAAATCAATTTTAATACAGGCAGCACATGAGAAGTAAAAGTCAAAAATAAAAGGGAATATAATTCGAATCCATGATCAGGGTAGGATGGAGGAAGTAGGATAGAATGGGAAAACGATTTTTAAAGGTGAAAAGAAATATTTAGAAAAACGAAATTGCAACTCGCACAAAATTTTGCTGGATCTGGAAATTACAGTTAAGCTCAAAATCATGAAAAACGAAGGAAAGGCAATACCAAATCTGAGCCCAGAGCATGATAGAGGAAAGGATATACTCTAGGAAAATCACTTTTTAAAGGATGAAAAGTAAATTTTAGAAAAACTAAAAGGAGAATCGCCTTCATTTTACTGGGGCTTGAAAATGACATACACACTTTCAACAATGAGAAAGACACATAGGAAAATCAGTGTTTCGTTAAAGACAGGGGCAACGAACAGGTAGGCTTTGGGCAAAGGGATTACTCACAATAGAAACAACGGGTTGCGTTTAGTAGGACAGATGCAAATAGGAATGACACTGGCAAATGAAAATTTGCTTAACAGGGCATAGTTTCGAAACTGGGACAAATTCGGGTTTCAGCTCACAAGAGGATTCATACTTTTGAGGCAACACTGGGTTGGTTTCGAATTTGAACAATCCCAATCCATGAAATTCAATGAGGGAGTTAATTGATTTACTTACAAATATACTAAGGATTTACAGTCAAATGAGGGTTTTTTCAAAGGAGATATGTGATGTATGCGAAAGACACTTAATGAGGTAAAGCTCGTTCTTTATTCTGCGCATACAAAGTAAATGTAATACAACCGGCGCCCCGCAGTGCAGCCTCCGTCCCCACTCCAACATCCCTCCAACCGTCCTCTCTCATCACGTCCCTCGTACATAAACATTCTACGAAGTGGAAGCTGCGAGCTAGAAAGCCACTCTCTTTCAATAGATAAGCTTAATAGGATACTACATGACCCCCCCCCCTAAACATATTCAACAGGAGAATGAAACTTAAAACATACAAAGCATTACAGCAACAAATCAAGGTAAATATAAAAATGAAGACTAAAGAACAAAATAGTATAAATGCATAAATGCTTACGTATGAGGCTGTGATAAGACTAATAGAATAACATCACAGCTAAATGCACTTGTAACATATATCACATGTCATAATCCCTAGACCAAAACGGCAACCTCCTCTCTCTTGAACTCCGCACACTCCTATTACCAGACATTTCAACTCCTTGTTGTAGTTGCACATTCTCCTCACCAGACTGCCTCGCCACTCCACCATTTACCACATCCATTCCATTTAAAACATAGTCATCACCAAATAAATCACTCCTTCTCCTCTCCACTTTGACGTGCACCTGTCCTGCACTATTACCTTTCCACATCCACTTACTAACTCTATCCAGATTCCATACAGATCCTCCTGCCACTCTAACCGCTCTCCTGAACACTTGTATCACTTTGACAGGTCTACTGTATTTTGAGTCAGCCTTCCTAACATTCCGTCCAAACTTGATTCGCACAAAGTCTCCCGGCATTATCTTCAATCTAAACTTCTCAGTAGGTGTCTTATGTAAATCATATATATCTTGCTGTCTGGCAGGACTCTATGATCCTGTATTCAAAGTTTTCCTCTGATTAACCCATACAGGATTTAATAACGTATTGGGAGCTCTCCCCCTCATTAATTCAAAAGGAGAGACCTCCGTTCCTTTTTTAACTGACACCCTAGTACTCCATATTCTCTCCTTAAGAACTTCATCAACCAGTATATTGTTACTCAACGCCAATTCTACTGCTTCTACAATTACACGGTTATATCTTTCCACTAGCCCAATGGTTTGTGGGTGGTATAATGATGAAAACCTCCATTCAATCCCTACCTTGGCAAATTCTTTTAATTCTCTACTTCTGAACTGAACTGAACACCGTTATCACTTATTATTACTTTGGGAAATCCTTCCCTTCTGTAGATCTGCATTAAGAATTTTACTATCTCACCTGTCTCAACTTTCTTCACCGCTTTGACTTCTACCCAACCTGAGTAATAATCCACTAAAACTATCAGGAACTTTTTTTCTCCAATAAGTTTGATATACGGTCCAATAATGTCAATTCCCAGCATCTCCCATGGTGAATCACCTTTGTCAATACTAATTGGTTTGGACTTTACAATCTTACAACCTTTATCACTGTTTTGTTTTGACATGGCCAACAATTCCTGATAAATCTCTCAATCATAATATCCATGCCTGGCCACCAATATTTCAAACACACATTATTCTTAGTACCCGTGATACCAGGATGGCCTTGGTGCGCCTTCTCAATGAGCTCACTCCAAAACTTGTGTGGGGGAATTAATTTATCTCCTCTCACCAAAAATCCATCCTCCATGGACCATTATTCCCAACCTCCCAAAATCTCCTACACCCTTCGCTGACAACCTTTTTTTTCAGGCCAACCAGACTCTGTGTATCTACTTATCTCTTGCAACTCCTCATCTTTGGCCAATTCCTCCATCCACATTTCCTTGGACGTTACCTCAAAAATGGTCGCCACTATTTCCTCATCAGAGTCTGCACTTGCTACATCACTCTTCAATGGTAATCTAGATAAATAATCAGCAATGATATTCCTTTTCCCTGGCACATACTTCACAGAGAAATTGTAATCTTGTAGTTTTAAACTCAGTCTAGCTAATCTCGGTGATGCTTTACACATCCCTTTCACCGTAAGAACTTCTATCAAAGGTTTGTGGCCAGTTTGAACAATAAACTTGTTTCCCCATAAATATTTTCTGAAATAATTCACTGCCCAAGAACAAGCCAACAATTCCTTCTCGATTACAGAATATCTACCTTCTGTTTCTGAAATAGCCCTCGAAGCATGACTGATAGTTTTCTCATTAGCCTCCTCATCGATCTGTGTCAACACTGCTCCCAAACCACTCCCACTAGCATCCACTGTGATCTTGGTCAGCCTCCCATAAACAAATCCTCCCAATTCTACAGAGTTGCAAATTCCTTGTTTTATATTTCTAACTGCCTCACTACATTCATCACTCCAAATACATTTTTTATCCTTCTTTAACAGACTCCTCAAAGGTTCTGTCGTACTGGAAAAATTCCTTACAAACCTGTTGTAATATTCACACAATCCTAAAAACGACCTTAACTCGTCCTTGTTTTTAGGTTCAGGAGACTCCTTGATGGCTTTCAATGCATCTCTTTTGGGTTTGTAGCCTTTACCATTCACTGCATGTCCTAAATACTCTACCTCCCCTACCCCAAATTTGCATTTACTTACTTCAAATTTCAACCCAACTTCCTCTAACCTCTTCAGCACTTCCTTTAATCTCCTATCATGCTCTGTAGATCCCTTACCAAACACTATTATGTCATCTTGATATACAAGCGTTCCACTCAAACCTTTCAACACATTCGTCATAATTCGCTGGAATACTGCTGCCGCAGACGCCAGACCAAACGGCATACGTTTGTAACGATACAACCCATGTGGTGTAACAAATGCCGTAATATCTCTACAATCTTCCGTCAAAGATATCTGATAAGCGCTAGATAGGTCTAATGTAGAAAACATATCAGCATTATCAATACGATTCAGCATTTCAGATATTATGGGAAGTGGAAACACATCTGTTATGATGTTCTTGTTGACATCTCTTAAGTCTACACAAATCCTAGGCTTGCCATTTTTCTTTAAAGCCACCACGATGGGGCTTATCCATTCAGACGACTCAATTTTCTCTATAACTCTTTCAGCTTCTAATAAAGCCAATTCCTGTTCAACCTTTTCAGCAATGGCAAACGGAATGGGTATGGATTTCGTGTGCCTGACTGGCGTTGCTCCTTCCCTACGGCGAATCCTGTGTGAAAAGTCTTTCAACAAACCCAATTTAACTGCTTTGCCCTGTTCCTTTTCCTTGGCTTCCTTGTCCCCACCTGCTTGACTCTTGACAACCAGGATCTGCTCCTCACTACTTGGATACAACCTGATTCTGAGTCCAGCTTGATCTCTCCAACCCAAAACGTTTACTCCTTTTTCTGCTACGTATACCTTTACTTGGGACCTTCTGTCTTTGAATTGAACAATGCTCGAGAACCATCCAATCATCTTGATTTTGGATCCCTCAAACCCACCAGGGTTTAGTATGTCTGATGCTTCCATCTTAGTCTCGAGGCCACGTATTACTAAATTCTTCCATGTTTTCTTGGTAATAATTGTCCATGGCGAACAATTATCCACTTTCACCTTTGTTTTCCGGTTGTCTAGGAACACATCACAACTTGGGCATTTAAATTCTCCATCAGGTGGTTCTCGTATAAGAAACACCCTTTCTTCATCTGACTCATCTTCTTCTTCCATAATGACAGACTTTCTTCCTTCTTCTACACGTGACTGCGAAATGGCCTCTTATACCACAGTTTCCACACTTTTGTCCCAATGCGGTCATTGTCTTGCATAGGCATAGTGACCAACTCTGCCACAATTGTAACATCTGTCCCCTTCCTTCTGCTGGTTGTACTGAATTCTCTGTTCATTTTGAGGTCTGGGTTCATTTCTCGCCCAATTTGTTCCTCTATATGAATTCCCTCTCTGCTCATGACTCCTTGTTCTGTTACTCCGGCCTGCATTGACTTCAACTTTGTCTTTGTTCTTAATATTTGTCCCACCTCTGTCTTTAGGTCGAATTACATTGACCTGAGCTTGTTCTTCCGTTTCCTTCTCTTATATCTCCTTGGTGCTCTGGCTATGTTTTTGCATACTTTGTACAGCTTCTTCTTTCTTGTTCCTCATTTCCTTCGAGCACAATTGAGTGTGTTCTACTCGTTTTGCTATCGCAATGGTTTCCGGTAAGGATGGATTGCCCAGCATCCACAATCTGTCCTAAATTATGTTATCTTTCGAGTGGATAATGATCTGGTCTCTGATCAACTCATCCAACGTGATGCCATTTCCAAATTGGCATGTCCGTGATAGTACTCTCAATGCAGAGACATAGTCTTCAATGCTCTCATGTTCCTTCTGTACTCTAGTATAGAACTTGTACCTGTTTATGGCCACGTTGGTTTCTGGAGCATAATACTTGTCCAATTGCCTTCTATCTTCTTGTGATGCAGGTTTTTCCTGTAAACCTTATTAGGCTAGAAAACATTTTTTTTGAATTAGTGTGCATCTTTATTTTCTTATAGCACTTTCCCCAAAGTACTCTGAGGAGGAGGAGTGGATCAATGTCTACTCTTCATTCTGCCTGGATGTCAGGCAAATCATGTGACTAGTCCTCTTGTGGGTCTTTTTTTTTTTTAAGCGTGCCACTTACAGGACACGCAGCTTGTTTCGAGGGCGGGGAGGGCTCTGTACAAACCAACGTGGAAACGTCAGTTGGAGCACCCTCCCCTCGCCTTGGCCCCGCTAAGGACCCGAACTGCACAAACCAGCGCAACCTTAAAGCGCTAGTTCGGAGCGACTGCTCTCCGTGTCAGCACAAGCCTGCACTGATAGTGCAGCCGCTCGGAGCGTCTGCTCTCGACAATCTCATGTGGCCGGCAGCGTCGGCACTTTGGTCCTAGTCAAACACTGCTGCTGCTCTCGCCTTCACCAACCCGTGGGCTCTCAAGGCGCCGGCATCCTCGTCGCCATTTGATGTATGCGACAGACACTTAATGAGGTAAAGCTCGTTTTTATTCTGCGCATACAAAGTAAATGTAATACAACCTGTGCCCCGCAGTGCAGCCTCCGTCCTCACTCCGACATCCCTCCAACCGTCCTCTCTCATCACGTCCCTCGTACATAAACATTCTACGAAGTGGAAGCCACGAGCTAGAAAGCCACCCGCTTTCAATAGATAAACTTAATAGGATACTGCAATATGCTAACATACACAGGCAAACAATAGATTCTAGTATGAGGAGATGGCTGAACCACACTGGCAATTTGGGGTTTTCAATAAGGAAATATTGGATGCACTGTTACAAAGAATTGAAGGGCTTATGCATTTTAGGGCTGGTTTACTTACATAGCAAGCCATGGTTTAAGATTCAGGAAAGCCAGCTGTATCTCAGGACACTCTGGAAAGAAAGGGCAAGGGTCTGGTCACTGCACTCTCAAAGGTGGTAAGTTTCAGCAGCCTTCTCTCCGACCTCTTTCTGTCTTCCCTGGTTTTTGTGTCTTGAGTCCTAGGACAGTCCTCCTTATATAGCAGAAATGACATCACTAAACTTCCAATCTAGGGGGAAGTACCCTTCAATAATCCCAGCCGCCAGGATTGGTCAGTCTCTCTCTCTGCCCCCAGTCAGGATTGGATTAGGGATTTTGGAGCAGCCTCTGTCCTTTCCCCTTTATTACCATCTTTTGTTCTCATTTACAACTTTTTGGCAAAAACTAGTTATGTATCATAACTTCATAATTGTACTAGCCACTTCCATATAAAATATATATTCGGTCTGAGCTGACCATGGGGAATTAGATGAGCCGATGTACAACAGTTATGAATATGTAAGTCATACAGCATATTTCCAATTTCATTTTCCATCTTTTCACCCACTTTTACATTCGTCACATGTCCAGATTAGCCAAAAACCTAGTCTAACTGGCCATTACAGTTCCCAGAGTCCCAGGTAAATGCAATTTATATCCCCAAAACCGACTGGAAATTATATGAACCATGACATAAAATTGAGATCAATCCTCAGTCTGACGGCTGCGCAAAATGCCTAAAACAAAACAGTCTTTTAACATCAATTGGGAGTGTCTGTTCAGCATGCGGGTGGACCACTTCATCTCCCACAGCCATCTGTCTTCCTGGGCTCAGCCTGTGACCAGAGTTATTTTTTTTTAATGAGTTTCTTTGAAGTGGTGTTGCACCCACTTCAAAAGAGCCCACAAGGACTCAAATATTTTTGTCATGCCTTAGCCAAGGATTGCCTTCTTTTGAAATCTCTGCTCTCCTGCCGACCAGTCTGAAGAATAGAGAAGTTTGACGCCTCCAACAGCATCACATTTTATTGCAGGGTTGTTGGCTGGGAGGTGCGACGTAGGACTGGACAAGTCCTGCTTGCAGAAGCTCCCCAGATAATGGCAAAAATAACCTTGCCTCATTTTGTCATATGCACTGTTAGGGAGATTTTCCATCAGCCCTGTGGTCAGGCTAATCATGAGGTACTGCTAGTGATTACTTCATCTCACTAGGTTCTCCAAGTGGTAGTCGTGACGGAGCAACCTCGGCCTAACTCTCAGGTGGTGGAGTGGGGTGGTTCACGTACACACTTTTCGTTTACACCCATTGAGAGATCGTCCACACACTTTTTATGAGAATATAATCATTATAGAAGAAAAGGCAAATAGAAAAATGAATACATTTTACGATAATTGTTGATTTGCCGTTCTTTTCAGTAAGTGGCAATTATCCTGCTTGTGACAATCTCCCAATGTGGTAGCACACCTATACAGTCACACCATATCTATGAAATCTATTTCTAATCCTAATTAGTACCCGTCGAGAGCCAAGGAGAATGCAACATACATTCTGATTGGCTCTCGCCGGGTCGTTACCCAGCCGGGAATCCATTGTTTACAAGGCCTTCTGGGGCCTTCGGCCTCAATACCTTCAACTCTCACTTCCTAAATGTCTCCCTTTTCGAGCTCTTCGCTCATCCGCCTCCAACTCCCTCAGGGTCAGTCGCTTCTCCAAGCAACAAGTTGGTGGTAGATCTTTCTTCGGCTGGGGCCTCCCTCTGGAACAGCCTCCCTGCCTCCCTGAAACTTGAGGAGAATCATCTCCGGTTCTGGAAGCACCACAAAACCTTTCTCTTTGCTTCTGCTTTTTCTCCTCCTCTCCCCTGCTGACTTCCTGGCTGAAACTGATTTTGCACTGGTTACCTGGCCACCCTCTGATCTTGGGCCCAGGTCCCCTCCCCCTGCCAGTCGAATCCCTGCACTGCCTTCCTGGCAACCCCTGCACTTGGGGACTGTTTTTTTGTATTCCTAACAGTCCCACTACCACCTGATTTCTGCACTTATCCTTGCACTTGCCACCAGCGGGCCATATTTTTACTTATTGTTATTTATTCTTTTCCCATTTACTGCACCTTCCTCTCCCCCTTCCCATGCATTTGCGCAATCTGAATGACACCTGGCCTAGTAGGTTTGTTGTCTCTGTCTCCCCTCTGTTCCCCCCCATTGTCTCATCGCGCCTTGAAATACTTGTGTATAGGCGTGTTATAAATGCCATATCATCATATCACATGATGAACATGCCGCTTATCGGTCAGTATATTAAAGCTCTTTTCAATACCATTTATGCGAAATTACTTTCTGATTGATCAATAGCAGATTAAAACCTTTTATTTTCTCCAATAACAACAAGTATTGGTATTGGATAAAGGTTACATAAAATAATTACATTTGTGTACACATATTTACATCAATTCGTCCTCCAGTATAAATACAGGGTTGTGAATTTCTAATATGTGCATGATATTTAAATGTAGACTAATACTGGTTTGCTGCAGGTTTGGGTTAAGGAAGCAATGTTATGAATTCAGACCACATGGAATATCGATTCACCCATCTGACAGTGGAAAATGGTGTTGGGATTTTCTGATGCAGGGATGGGTAACCCTCCCATTTCACTTCGCCACCCGGGTCAAACTGCAAGCTCAAGAGCGAGGAGTGGATGAAGTTTACATTAGTGTAATTTTCTATGGGAGTGGGAGTGGAAATGGTACAACTAGGCTCCCTCTCATTCTCAAAGTATCTATGGCTTTCACAGATCACACATTAGCTTGTGTGTTTGCAGACATAATGCACGCCTTTTCAAACTTTGTGATGTAGGATTGAATGTTGATTGTCGCGGACCTGCAAGTCCAAGTATTGTATCTGCCCAATACTTAAAAATGTGAAAGAGTTGTGTGTTGTGGACGACTAATATCGTGACAAAATAGGTTAGTTGTCAAGAGAAACGTCACTTGTTTTTTGTAAAAAAAAGTAATTTCAAAGTTTATTCAAATAGATTGCATATAGAGTTCATTTTCGTACAGGTTTAGAGTTTGTCCAAAAAGATTTTTTCCTATTATTCCTTAATCCTCTACACGTGTTTCATCAGTGTTTTCGGGTACTGGCTCATCAGGAGGAAATTGGCAGATGATTGGAGATTTTATAACTCAAGTGCCATATCAGTATATTGGCTTTTTCCAATGATCTCCCAAAGAGTTTGATCTTTCTAAAGTAAATGAAAGAAAGACAAATCTTTATAGTAAAAGATGATGTTGAGAAAAACAAGTGACTATTAAACCAATAATAGCAATAATAAGAGAGGAAGTTTGAACAGAAGGTTGGTTTGAAAAAACCAAAAAAGAGAAAGGCATCAGAGTTGTTTTTGTGAAAAGAACAGTGTGGAATGACAAGATATTCCTTTTCTTCTTTGTGATTAAGTGCTTGAATTACAAAAGCCACACTTACCCTTACTTTGCATTATGGGCGTTTTTATGTTTTTTGTTGTAGATATTGGTGAACCTCATTTTTATTCTAAGAGTGTATTGGTTAGGTCTGTTCTGCTTATGAGCGTGGATGAACTGTTAAGCTGATCACAAAAAAGTCATTTGCACACTATTTAAGTAAAACAAGCGATGACGAAAAGGTATTTTTTTTTTTTTTCAACATGCTTGAATTTGCTAGGCTGCCTCCTCTGTTTTTCCTGTTAGTGGGAGCCCAACAGGGTTTTCACTAATACACATTTTAGACGGGACAGCTATACATTTCAATTGCTCATTAAATTAATCCCAATTCTTATTCAATTCGAGGAAAACGAAGGTTGTGCCAGTTGTAAAATGCATTGCTGATCGGTGAGCTACTGTGCTTCTCTAATAACGGTATAACTGTAATACGTTTGTCAAGCTTGTCTGCTTACCTTTTCGTGACATTTTGACAAGTCTGGCAAAAAACGCTGTCTTTGGTCCTCCTATACGATGCTAATAGAGTTGATGAAATTGGCGGCATGTTCTCGTGGCAAAGTCTTAATGGGGAAAGTGAAAGTTATCCGACTTGGATTATTCGAGCGCATGATCAAGATTGTTGGTAGGCAACCAGTACGGCTATGTAAACAAAAATTAAGAAATACTACATACGCAGCAGTTTACATTAAGCCCAAACACTAATTGGTACCATACTCACTGTATTTCTCTCAAATAAGTCATTTAAGCAAAAAAAAGTGAAAAGATTATGAAAACGCTGAAGTTGTTTCAGTGTTACAAGATGTAAGTGCTTCAATGGTAACAGTGAATAATATTATATGCCTAATTTGCGCAAATGCAGGTGCACACATTAAACAGAGATGACTGTGATGTCGTCCTGAATATCGGTGCACAATCTTTGTCAGTAGTATACATTGTTCTCGGGAGGTAATCTAAAGCCTATATTAAACATTAAGATTCATTCGAGAAAAGTTCCATTTCTCTTCTTACAGGGGCTATCCATTATTTTAAGGAAGCCTTTACTGTATGTTGGCGGTCTTGGTTCTTTGTGTGGTGTGCCCTGCACAATTTCTGTTACGGTCCATGACTGTGCACAGAGCTTAATAGGGTTGTGATAAAATGATTGTTCAGTATGCATAATTGGATCAATTTGTGGTAATGGTGAGAAAACCAATGTTATTGAGTCCTGCTAAGAATGGCTCAATATTCTTGATGTTACCCATCGGGGTATTGACTATTGGAATATATTACGGTAGTGCTTAAAGTCACAGTAAAGAGATGAAGAAAGAAAAAGAAAAGTTTTCAAAGAGATATGGGTACCTTGAGCTGAGGATAATGTTAAGGTTCCCAAATGGTACGCATTTCAGTAATTGTTTCACATATAAATAGTGTAGACAAATATTTATATTTAAAAAAAAAACAGCTTTCCTATTTGACACATCATGTTGATTGATGGATTGAAAGGACATGAGATCAGTTATAAGTAATTACAAGATTCATTGTCTTTATTCAAGCCTGACGGGCAACCGTCCATAGAGAAACTCCATTTCGCTTCTCTTTGTCTCAGTAATTTTTCTCTGTTCTCACCTCATGGTGGCATTTCTAATATATCCATTCCCAGGAATTTAAGTTTTTTGGAATCTTCATTAGGATGTTCTTCGATGATGTGTAGTGCCAGAGGATATATCTAATGTTTTTATTGTCTATGGTTCTTAGATTTTCCATTAGTCTTATTTTAAGTTTCCGGATTGTACTTCCTAAATACCATTTGGCACAGACACATTTTATGCCATAGATCACAAACTTAGAATTGCAGTTGATCATGTGGTGAATTTTTGTCCTTGTACCATTGGGAAGAGCTATTGGGTTTTTGCCATGCATCATATATGCTATGCATTACAGTTGCCACATTTGCAATTGCCTTTGATGGCCGGTAGTCCCCAGATGTCTGTAAGCTTTGAAGGTTTTTTGTCTGTTCTCATATGGCTTGGACACATTTGATTTCTAATCGTTTTGGCTTTACGAAATTTTATGCATTGGTGACGATCCAGGAAATGTTTTTTAGAATGTTCGTAACAGGGCAAGTATTGGAGCTGTAGGATGTTATTAGTCTGATTTTCTAAAACGAATCAGGTTTTAGGGCCCTTATTAATGAGGAGATCTGTTCAATCTTTTGTTTGTACCCTCTTGTCTGTTTTTTGTAGAATTCTGGCCCGATATCATCTTTACTTAAAATTGTGTAACATTTCCGTTTTGTGTTTTTCAAATTCGATTGGATCACTACAGTTCCTTTTGATCCTAAGAATTTCTCCGTAGGGAATGTTGTGAATGATGTGATGAGGATCATTGCTGCAGGCATAACGTATACTGTTGCCTGATGTTTGTTCTTGGTAAAGTGAAGTTTGCACAGTAATGATTTCAATATATAGTTTTAAGTCCAGAAAACAGATTTTGTTTGAATTATAAAATCTCCAATCATCTACCAATTTCCTCCTGATGACCCAGTACCCTAAAACACTGGTGAAACACGTGCAGAGGATTAAGGAATCATAGGAAGAAATCTTTTTGGACAAACTCTAAACCTGTACGAAAATGAACTCTATTTGAATACATTTTGAAATTACTTTTTTACAAAATAACAAGTGATGTTTTTCTTGGAACCCAACCTAGTCTTAGCCGTCCACAACACAACTCTTTTTCACAGATCACACATTATCAAGACAGTCTTCACTAGTGCGGGCTGCCTTGGACCTACTTGCCAATGTTGCATATATCTGTAAATAAACATCCATCTCCATTGCACCCAATGCATTGTCACAAAGAATTGAATTTATGCACAGAAGTGCTGTCGGTTTTGTACTGCGTGCACAGCTCAAATGTATTTTTGGTTTGAATTGAAATTGCATATCAGTTGTTCTCAGTGTATTTTAGTGGCACCCTTGCAGCCCACACACTGCAGGGATTTAACAGAAAAAATGGTTCTTGAGAACATAGGTCATTTCATTTGAAGTATTCTCTTTCTGAATTTGGACTGATCCTTTCAGTTCTTGGGATCACTATGGATACTCACAGCTCTTGGGTAATGTCCCATTCTGGTCTGCTGCAGTGAAATTGGACTGGCCTCTGATTCCCTTCCCTATGGTTCCTTCGTGGACCAAACTTACCAGGCTTACTTCCTTCCTGATACTATTCAGGGTCAGCGCTCATCCATTTGAAAGAGGAACTCTCCCTTCAGCAGCCCGTATGGAATCCCAGTTCATCAGTTAGCCTCTCTCTGATTAATCCCTTCATCCTTTGTGTGTTATATTATCTGTGATATTCCCACATTTTGTCATGGATAACCTTGACCTTTTAATTGGCTCACGTACTTCCATTGGCCAACTTAATCATCGACAATCCCAAAAAACACCCCCGATCATCATTGGATGTTCATATGTCTGAATTTGAAACCAAGGCAAGGGCCTATTTGGTCTCTATTTCTTTGGATGCAAAATCAGATTTTGGGTACGTGGATGAGCAGTCAAGGCTTGGTCTCAGAAGAGTCTGGGTGGGGTCAGGTGCCCTAAACGAGTCCACAAAGTATGGTACAGAGTACATCAATTTAGATACTGTATAACAATACAGTTCTTTATTATAGGCCTTCTGAACACACTGGAAAAAGAATACAACATGTATTATTGCACAACAGTCTATGCTTCAAATATGTGCAGTCACCTTAGGCACAAATAAACATCAAATACCTTATTCAGCAAAGCAAGTAAATATTTCAGATGCAGTGAATGATGGAACTAGATCACAAGACCATGTCCTAACGTAAGGATACTAGTAGCACAAGCTGGTTGACCATTGAAGTTCCAAACTCTAATGCAGAACTGCAGCACTTTTCGCAACAAGCCCACGAGAGAGCTAGTTATTCCAGGGACACTTCCAAAAACTCAAGGGCTGGATCCTCGAAGTCGTTGAGGCTATGTGTTTCCCACAAGTCCAAGGGCTGAAGCACCACTCTTGGATCTTCCGAGATCAGGCAGAGGAGCAGGTCTTCACCGGGCTGGCTACTGAAACGGATGCTGGGCCACTTCAGGAGTTATCTCCAGTGTGCTGCTCTTCTTTGAGAGATTATTTGCTCCAACGATGATCTGAAGCAAGTCCAAGCCCACCAATGGTCAGTATCTGAACCATCCAATCGGGGACAACTACTGGTTTCAAATTTGCCTCACACTCAGTTTCTCTTTCGCTCTTTCTCTCTTTCTCTCTTTCGCTCTTTCGCTCTTTCTCTCTTTCGCTCTTTCTCCCCTCTCCCCAACATAATGCAAAAAAAGGAACTGCATCTTTAGACACACCTTAAAAGTATCCAAAAAGCTGGGCTGATACAAGACTTTCGAGAAACAATTTCCTTGGACTGATCATCTGAAGGACTGATCAGATTCCCCATAACAATGGGAGCAAGGGAAGCTTAGCTGACTGCTTTCCTTCCCTTCATAAGGCTAAACAAAATAGAAACAGAGCAAAATGAACAGGATTCCACAGGAAACTATGGAGGGAAAGTTGCAGACAGACAAATCTTTCCTAACAATAACCTCTCCCCCCCCCCTCATCCTACATTGTATCATTTTAGAGTTCTCTTAAGTCATTTTTGTATACCATCAGCTACATTTTTACATCATGCCCCTATTTAAACTGTGAACGTAAGATGGTGTGTTCAGCACAGTGACTCATGTGAGCAACTCTTTGTATTCTTTTCAGACAATAATTGATTTGAGTAATACGACTGGTCTTCTTTGTTGCCTTGCTTTAGGCCGATCACATGACTGACTAAATGGGATGGCATGGTCGAAAGGTGACACACTAATGGTTTTCCTTTAAATTTCGAGAGTGGGGAGAGCAGAGCTTTACCCATGTGGCCAGTTAGGATTCTAATCTCTGTAAACCAATGGATTTTAGCTTGCTGGAATGTATAATGTTTTTTATTTAAGAAAAGCCTCTTGAAATGAGAGTCCCAAGGGTGTGGGCTTTCTCATTAAATGCAAAGGCCGGTTTTATGCAGCTCTTTGTTCGTGTTTTTCAGCACTTGCATTCTAAATCCTCTCACGACCGAGTCAGAAGGTTTTTATCTGTTTTATTCCCCCTACCCTTGCCACGCACGCCCTTCCCCCTCCTCTCTTGATCTCATACTACAGCACTTGCAAGTTCCGAATGTTTCAAGACCTTTTAAGAACCTTTTTGTTTTGTCCCTTCCTCATCCCTGGGGTGGATCACATGGGAGGGGACACTGTGGGATGTATTTACCCATGCATCCGAGCGCTACCTCAAAACTGTGCAGTACTGACATGGAAAACATCATGATGGCCAGAGCTTCCCAGAAAATGCACAGGGAAATGCATGAAGAATAGGCTGCCACTCATTTTTGCCGATGTTATGGGCACAGAAGGACACTGCCTAAAACCACCAGTGGACTACCCACACAGTAGTCTGAAACCATTGGGAGTGGCAATGCTGATTGCCAAAAGCAAACCCATAACTGTTGGGAATTCATTTTCTTAAATCCCAAAAAGGGGTGCAGTACCAGTACTCACCACTATCCAAAAGCCGGCGTTTTAAAACAACACCAGATTTTACTTTTTGTAGAAAACTGAATAAATGAACCCAAAACATGCCAAAGAAAGACATTTTAAGAGGTGGATCCAATGTAAAGTTATATTCTGAAGTGACTTGAAGGTTTATAACAAGACTGGCTGAGCTGTGGATTTCAGCAGTTTAAGTAAATGTGGACTGAAAGACACTAAAAAAATCTAAATGTTTAAATTGACTGAGTGACCTACTTTTGAGTGTCACATAGGTTGCAATTGTTTAAATGTCATAGTTTTAAACTTAGATTCAGCATTCTAGCTGCATATGTAAAAATGTTTAGTTTTATTTGAATGCAGAAAACTGGGGAACAACAAGTGACATTTTATCTGAAACCTGGCTTGAGAAACTGAATTCTGCCTGACATCTACCCCCATCAGGAGTGAAACTTGAGTCACAGCTGTGTTCCCAGGCCTATCTGCCTTTTGCTGGCCACACTAAGGATATGCCATCTCTCTGATAATTGAATTAAGGGGAGCCCCCACAGAATACAGGAGCTCTGAACAAAGCCCTGTCCTGACCCAGGCAGATGGTTTATTGCAGATGTCGTAAATGTAGCTTCCTCCTGGAAGGACAAAGGAGGGGCACTGCCTGTGAGAGCAAGCTGGCTTGGCAGAACTGGAAAAACCAGAATTTCAACCTTGTGCTGGGGGAAAACCACACCCCTTTGGGGCCAGAACATAACTCTAAAAAGATGAATAACTCATAGTACGAACTTGTGAAAATTATTTAAATGACACCATAATTCTTGTGATTTTTCTGCCCACATTTTGAGGTTTTTAGAACCGGTGGCATGTTCAGGGGGTTTTAGCGGAAAAGAGGATATTACTCAAAATGTGTGCATGTGAAAAATCTGACACTTCATCAACTAATGTCCACACTCCTTGCGCACATGTGTGTAAATTTGGGGTAATGTCCGGTATTGCAAACCAGTTAAAAAGTGCAAAATATTGCCATTTCTGAATGCAAGCTCCCAGGAAGAGCAGAGTTTGAACAGGGGATACCTCCTGTGATAAGTGAGGGGTGCATATGATTTTAAAACAATATGTACCTCTGCAAATATGTATTTGGTTCAAAGTTGACAGGAGGAGTGGACTTTCTGCAGGCTGTAAAATGACATCACTCTGACACAATTTAGCTCCCCCAATCAGGGGAGAAATGAAAGCTTGGCCAATGATAAGTGGAGAGGGGCTGGCTAGTGATGCTGCTCACACACACCCATTTTCAAAACACATAAAGCAGAGAGACAGGACAGATAGGGACCTTCAAATCCATTTGCTGCGGGACGCTCTGCTGGAAAATCCATACTTTACCTCCATCAATCTCTAGAGAAAGCTGTGCAGAAAGATCCAGACTTTAAATCCCTCAATCTTCAGAATCCAGAGAGAGAGCAGACCCAGATCACTGTGAAGTGCAGAGACCAGAGTCCAGTCTAAAACCTGACCAGATCCGTGGCGAGGCCAATTTCACTCAAGAATATAGTGTGAGTACCTAGAAAACTGTGCAGAACCAATCTCTTAGTTAAAATAATATAATTCAATCCTATTTTAATCTAAGTAGAACTGTCTCCTAACTGTCACCTGTCATTTGTAAAGCTGTCACTTTCTAGTTGCAAGCTGCACTTTAAAATTTCAAATCTGAAAAACGACCTTTATTTAATCGCTCATATCTCCGTGACCGTTTGTCCTAGAGACTTGCAGTAACTTTCCTCAGAAAGCTTAGAATCGTGGCTTTCCTACGAACCGCATTCCTACCCCCTAGAGTTACGCCGTAATCGTGAAAAACGCACTCGCGAATTTGCCGCGATTTGCAAATTTCTCCACGTGTGAAAACAGAAGCTTCTTGCCTTCCATTTGCCAAAAATTCGTTTAACCTGCTAGTTAATCCCTGAATCATTGCAAGAGTGAGCCTGGACTAATATTAACTAGATACTACTCACCCTGAACCTCTAGAGGGAATTAAAAGCATTTTAGCATATTTTTCACTTTATTGCCAGCACATATAAAAGCATTTTGCCTGTGTTTTAAACTTCTGTAGTCTAAGTTGCTGGGTGAACTGAATTACATTTGAATTGCATTTCTGAGAATTGTGTGCCTTCCTTCCATTTCCCTGCATTGCATAAAAGGGGGGGTGAATTGTCCAAGAAAGTGATTACATTGGCCCTCATTACGACCCTGGCGGAAAGTGACTGACCGGACCGCCACAGCGTAAATAGCGTTTCCGCCATTTACGCCATTGCACGATGGAGCAAAGTGCGGCCCATTCCGACCCATCGGGCACGAGCACCACGGCATGGCGGAAGTGCAAAGTCCGCGATGGTGGAAATGACCCCAAAACGGCCCACACCGCCGCCGTACGGCGCCCTAGGTGCAATACCGCCACCCATCTTAGCGGACACCGCAGTGAGCGCCAACCGGAAAGTACGGTGACCGTAAATATACGGAAACGGAAGTAAAAACATGGGCCCGGAACGGGAAACAACACGCCGTACACCTATAAAACCACAAAATCCACACAACCACTAAAAACACTACCCTGAGACACATCCCAACCCGTCATCCACCCTAGCGAAACCAAGAAAAATGGGAAAAGTAGCGAAGAAAGCGTGCGACCGCAAGCGGCAGGTCCACTTCTCCCGTGAGGAACTCACCGTGCTTACAGAGACCCTCCAGGAGAATGCCGCCGCCGTCTTCTCCACGCAAATGACCAGGACGGCACTTGCGAACAAGAAGGCCATATGGGCCCTGGTGGCACAGCGGGTAAGTGCGGTGGGGACCGCACCCCGCAACCCACAGCAATGCAGAAAGCGATGGGACGACCTGCGGATACGCGTCCGTAGCATACTTTCTGCCAACCGCAACATTGCCACAGCCACCGGGGGAGGATCGGAATCACCCATCAAGTTGACCCCCTGGGAAGAAATCTGTGCCTCCACCATTGGAATGGAGAGCATAGAGGGAGTCGGAGGGATGGAGAAAGGAGTGCAGACATCCGGAGAATCCGGTAGGTGGCCCAAATAAAACCATGCCAAATCCACAATGTCCAATCATGTGAATCACATGTGTCCACATAGCGCAACAGCAACACATGGCCAGGAGAACGTCCACACACATTGGCCTGATAGCGCACTTTAAAACTCACAATAAATACATAAATAATTAAAAACCCCAAAAACACCCACTACACGTGCAGCAGGCACACCCTAACTGCAGGCTGCCAAACAACTGCACCCTCACTCCACACACAAATGAAAGCACCTCCAAGGCCCCGATCCAAATCACCCTCAGGTACCACCCCAATGCATGTGATACATTGCCATTCCAATTCCCACAGACCCATTAATAACGCTCGCCCTCCTTTACTCCACCACAGGGTCCGATCCAAACGACGAGCTTCAGGACACCCCTACCAGCACACCTGCAAAGAGGGCCAAGACCAACGGCCAAAGACCCTCCACCTCAGCTGCACGCATCAAGACACGGCAGCAGCACAAATCAGGTGGCAGCACAGAGGAGGGAACATCAACAGGCACCCCAGCAGCCAGCATGCCCACAACAGCAGCACCACAGGTCCCCCCAATGGATGCCACAGAAGGCACTGCGTCTGGTGGCAGCAGCACCATAGGTGACACCCCATTAATGGCAGCATGCTCCGACACAGAAGACGGGGATGTCGAAGTCAGATCCATCCATGACCTGTCCCAATCCCCCTGTCTGTTCCATCCCGTACACCATGAGGATACCACGCAGGGGCACCCACAAGACGACGACTGGCCATCCCCCACAAGCCCTGTGGCAGGGCAACATGAGGCGAACAGCGACTCTGTGACACCACCGCAAATGGCCATGGCCCAGCAGAGGCAACAGTCCCTCGACCAGTTAATCGTGCAACAGCAGCAACTGGCCACGCTCCTCAAGGACCATGCCGATGAATGTGGGGGCACTAAGGCAGACATAGAAACATCAACTGAGACACTTACTGTCTCTGTACTTCTCTCCATTTCTGCCCTAAGGGCACAAATGGAGAGTAGCACCGAGTGCCTGAGAGTACAAATGGAGAGTAGCACCGAGAGCCTGAGAGTCCAAATGGAGAGTAGCACCGAGAGCCTGAGAGTCCAAATGGAGAGAAGCACCGAGAGCCTGAGGGGGGAACTGCATGCGACGTCCAAAGACGTATGTGCCGAACTTGCCGCAGTGCGCCGTGTGCTCACTGAGCTCTCACAAACCCTTAGGGACATGCATGGACGTGAGCAGGCAGAGACATCATCCGTTGCAAGTTCCGTCCAGGGCAGCCCCCAACGTAGATCTGGGAGGAACCTGCGCTCCACAGGCAGGGGTGCCCCTGATACCCGCAGAGGGGGCTTGCAATAGCGACTGCCCACTGACAATGAGCATCTTTGGACACTGGTGTTCGGGGGGGAGGTAGGAGGGTGGAGGGGGTGTGTTGGGCTCACTTGGGTGGCGGGTCGATAGGGTGTTCAACATGATATCACATATGCCATAAACAATGCACGATCAACCAATGAGATGTGTGGACAATGATCTTTGTGTACTAGGCCATCATAGGCGTACAGTCCATATTGTGCATGTACCAGACACACACAGTGCCACGAGTCCCGTGTCCATGTATCAGCCACCAGGCGTGAGTGCTAGAAGCATGCATCAATGAGATGCTGACGAATGTCACGGCCCTCCTGTGCCTCGCGGACTCCTTGAGGTGCTGCCACATCCCCACCCTCATCATGACCATCTTCAGGTGCTTGCAGTTCTGCGTCAGGGGGCATGGGCACATTTCTACGTACGCACATGTTGTGTAGCATGACACATGCCATGACCATCTTTGCAACCTTCTCATGGCGGTACAGGAGTGCCCCGCCAGACCTGCTGAGGCACCGGAAACGAGTCTTCAGTAGGCCGAATGCCTGTTCAATGACTACACGGGTACGTGAGTGGGCATGGTTGTAGTCCTCCTCATGCTGGTCCCGTGGGTTCCGGACTGGTGTGAGGAGCCATCTCTTCAGTGGATATCCGGCATCACCTGTATGTGGACGATAAACGAATTATGTGGAATGCCATTGCTACGTACGCACACCCCCCCCCCCCCCCCCTTCCTGCCAGGTCATTGCCGCATCACATACCCCACATCATCATGCATGAAATGAGACTCACCGAGTAGCCAGGATCTGTACCCTGCGTGTCGCTCCATGTAGCGTGGTATTGTTGAGTTCCTCAAGACCATAGAATCATGGGTTGATCCAGGGAATCGGGCACAACAATGTGTAATGATCCTGTTGGAGTCACACACCATTTGTACATTCAGAGAATGAAATTGTTTTCGGTTGCGGTACTGGGCCTCCATGGCATGTGGGACGACCAATTCCACATGGGTGCAGTCGATGGCACCAAGGCAACCCGGTATGCCGGCAAGTGCATGGAATCCCACTTTTGTGTTGGTAATTTCCTGCTCCGAGCGTGGTAGAGAGATGTAGTCGTCTGCGTGCTGCAGGAGGGCATCGAGCACTTGCAATAGTGTCCGTGAGAACAGTGGCTGAGAAATGCCATGCAACTGTCCGACTGTGTGCTGGTAGGTGCCTGTGGCCAGGAAGTGGAGTACAGACACCACCTTCAGTAGGGGTGGGATGGCGGTTGGGCTATCTATCATGCTGACAAGGTCAGCCTGTGTCATGTCCACAATGGCGGCTATGGTGTCCCGGTCCAAACGGTAGAGGGTGTGGATCTGCTCATCAGTGAGGTTGAACGGATGTGCTCGGAGGCGTGGGATTGCGGGCTGCCTGCGTGGTGGTAGTGGCTGTGCTGGCGGCCCTTGCTGGCCCTGCCTTGCCCTCCTCCTCCTGCGTCTCCTCCGTGCGGCCGGTTGTAGTTGGTGTTCGTCTTCTTCTTGGAGTTGGAGTACTTGCAGTGCTATCAGGTCCCCCAGGGCCAACATCGCGAGTCCTGCCGGTAGCATCTCGGAGTGGGTGTGGTTGTGGGAGGAGACTGGGTGTGCAATTTATGTGTTTTCAGGCTGTATGGCCTCCACCTGTGGTGATTCATTCCACCTGTGCAAGCTGCTCTCCCCTTTGGCCGAGCACGTCCCGCACACAACGCTGCAATTCGAGGAATGGCATCTTGCTATTGCAATCATGTATTTGTACCCGATGGCCGTGTAACATTGGTTGATATGTTCATTCGGCTATGGTCCCATTGTTTCACATACAATCTTTGCAGTCGCGAACAGACTTGTGAAGGGTCAGTGGAACGTAGTACTCGAGTAACGGTGGACCCTCATGCATCACTGTACCGAGTTGCAACGACGGGCGGGGCGTCCCATTTGTGAGTGAAGGCAGTTGCCATTTTCACACACAGCCGCACTAGATGGATTAATTTGTGATTTCAAGCGGCCACAGATGCCTTTTCGACGTGATGTTGCAAATGAGGAATTCTAAGGGCGGCGCTTTCGGTTATCAGCTAGCGGCGAGGAGATGCCCACAGGTCTGACTGCAAATATAACGTTCTATTGTTCAATGTCCTTGGGACAGGGGCCATGGCGAGGATGCAATGATTGATATGAATAGTTTGGGATGCGCAATAGCGAAGTGGACGGTGAGGCCGGACGTTCCCAAATACATGTTACTTCACAACACTGGAATTACGGGCTGGGGCACAGTGGATTTTGCAGGCTGCATAACGCACAGACTCAATGGAATTCTCACATGTTATGTGAGTATGGAAACAGGCGTTATCATTACGGGATGAGGGAATGATGAATGGATGCATGGACAGATGATTTGATACAGTGTTTGCCATGTACAGGGCTTCTTGGAATCTGTCCGCCTCCCCTGCGCTATGTGATGCAGGGCTGCCATAGTGGGACCATCGTCTATCTGGCCTTGTTGAGCCCTCCCTGTCTCGACGCGCCCTCAGACACTTGTGTCCATGCACGTTACCAATCCCATCTGATGGATTCTGTTTTCACAGACGCATGCACAGGTACACTCGTTTGTGATGGTGTTTACACCTCGATATAGATAGTTATGAGTCGCAAGTGGTTTTGGGGTGGTGATGATCCTTTGGAGTGGGCTAGCATGCATATGGCTGTGGATTTAGTGTGATCATTGAAGTGAGTTGTTCGAATGTAGTTCTGATGGCCATTCTGTTCTTTTTCTTTTCTTTTGGTTGACAGGTATCTCCTCCCCTTTTGCCACTGCCATCTGTATGCCACTCCTGCAGATGGCTTTTACTCCCGACACCTGCTGCTTCGTGTTAATCAGTGGAGCAGCATTACGATCTTATGGGACGATCGCCAATGGGCCACATGCCCTTACGCAGTACTAGTGGCTCGGAGCAACATTTCGGCCTTTCAGCTGTACTAGTGCCTCCCCATTGGGACGGCCCTGCGGTTCTGTGCGCTTCCATGTTGCCTTTTCGTACGAGAATGTGGCCCTGTGTACCATGAAGGAACAGGGCGTCACACAAGAAGTAGCTGGTCATTTCTTGCGGATGCAGCCCACAATGGTGAAATGTGTTTTGGAGTTCATGGCCTAATGGCTGTATGGGCTTGGTGTATTTGTTGTGCATTAAATTTCTATTCTGATATGGGCCGTGTAGCGTTCTTCTTTGCAAGTGATGTGGCATATTCCTATTTGGGGAGCGATGTATTGTGAGGAGATCTGCATTGGGTTCCAGCTTCGGAGTATAGTTGCGTGGTACTGTGCTGGGCGCGTTTGCCTACGAAGCCCAGTGAGGTCAGGGATGAGGGCTGCCAATATGACTGTTTGAATGATGTCATGCTCAGGGGCGGGGGATTAGGTTTTGTGTAACAGATGCCGGTCAGCCAGGTGGACTGGTGGAATGATGTGATTTTCGGAATATTGCTGGTCACAGGTGCCTGTGTTTGCGTGCGTTTCTTGGTGGGGGACTGTGGTCATGTCCATTGGAATGGCTTCTGTATTCGTGCCATCTGTGCCCTGCAGCTCCTATTGGCCCCTCTTGAGATTCTTTTGTTCGTTGGCATGCATGGGTGACTTGTACATTTCACTGGTTGCATTGTGACTTCCTTGCACCTACGGGGAGTTGTACTATGTGGCCAGGGAGCGGTGTACAGGCACTCAGTGGGGCCGTTTACGGTTGATTCGCGATGCCGTACTTCTCACCATGGCGGAATGGTACTTTCCGCCGTGCTTGATGGCGTTAGGTACATGTCCGCTAGGGTCGGAATTCGCGTACCCTTGCGCCATGGTGGTATTTACGGTTTGGCATGACGCGCGCGCGTACTTGGTGCAGTTAGCGTTGGCGTTCACTACGGTGTCGCTAATGGCATCGTACTTTGCGGTGACGGGTCATAGTCGCACCGAGCGCTATTCGATGGCGGTATTGCATTTCCGCCATCGTTTTTCGATTTCCGCCAGGGTCGTAATGAGGCCCATTGTCTTTTGCTGAAATCCTATCAAGTTATTTTCTGTACTGCATTTCATTCCACATTGCATCCATTGGAAACCATAAAAGTATTGTTGCTATCTTATCCATTTCATGTCAACTCCTTAGTGATTATAAAGAAGTGTGCTAGTGCCAGATTCTCCGTTGTTAATCTTTATCATATCAGATTAAGTGTGATATACAATTATTAATTTATTATAAAGAGTGATATATATATATATATATATATATTGTTTAAATTATCAATTAAACCTTTTAACTTGCAAAACAGAACTACTTCTTGGCTCAGAGGGGTCAGGAGGATTCCAAGAGAGGGGTGTTATATAGGGGTAGTCATCCAGAACGCATGAACTGGACATAAAGATATATCAATAAGGGTTTTCATTCAGTATTCTAGACTAGGCGTTGACTTGGCTGTAGTGCTGAATTGAATCCTCTTACAACACCCCTTAATGGATTAGGGATGACCTTTCCCAGAGAAGGTGGTATAGCCCTTCTCTTCCACACCCCTCCTCTTCACAAAGTCCAAGTCATTCTTCCTCCTTACTAAAGAGCTCTAACTAACTTTACTGTAAAGTTAGTCCATCCCATAGGACAGACCAGAGTAAGACGCAAGGAAATAAGGCATTTGTTTCATACTGTCCCAAGTCCAGCACTGGGATGAAGAAGAGGACTTGGAGGATTATTCAGTCGATCCATACTGAGCTGTCTAGTCTTCTGCAAAAGCCTATTAGCGCTAAACAATACCATCAGGAAATGCAGGAGGTTAAATATGGCTCACCTGAGAAGCCAGGAGAGAACCGGTGGCAGCGGGGAGCGCTACCCCAGCAGACCCAGAAAAGGAAAGCCAGGCGCCAAGCACTGAGGGCGGAAACAGGCAGCGTATGGTCCAGGACGCATGGCCTACCCGAATCAACCTCTGGGCACCCAGGGGACTTGAGCACAGCAATTGGGAGAAGAAAAGCTCCACAAAGGGCGCAGAAGGCGGCAGAGCAGCAAAGAACTGCAGCAAGTCGCAGAATGCTGCCGGAGCCTCGCAGAAGCCGTCTGCTGCTTGGAACCTGCACACCAATAAACAAGGTACGCGGGCAGACCGAGGGGGCTGGTGGTCTGGGAAATCTTGAATGCAAGTGCGAAGTACAGAATAGAACGATCGGGACCCTGTTAACACTGCGAGTTTTGGACCTGCACAGTTACGCCAATAAAAGACTGAAAGGGTCTGGGACCCTGAAAGCAAACAAAACAGAAGGAAAGAGAGTGATTGCTTGGCAGGAGAGTAAACCATTGTGCCCTGAGAATGACGGGACCCTGAGTTACAGAAGGGAAGTACACGCTTGGCAGGAGAGTAAACCAAGCTGTGTTGAAACCTCTGTGCGAGTCTGGTACCCGCACCCATATAAATATAAAAGAATAAGAGGGTCTGGGGCCCTAATGGCTGAAGAGAAAGACCAAGCGAGTCAGAGGCTTGGCTGGCGAGTAAACCAAGCTCCCAACATGTTGCCTAGAAAGCCAGAGTCTTGGCAGGAGAGTAAACCAAGCTACTAGCATATTACATTGCGAGCCTGAGAGCTGCAGAAAAGGTAAAATCCATTTGATAAAAGGAACAAATAATTGGAGACTGTTAGAAGTCATTTGCTGGGTAGTGTTTGGCAGGAGATTGATCAACCTCTGGTCTACAGACCTATCTGCCGGTTGTGAATCGGGAAAAGGGATTCACAGGAACTTTCATTTCTTTTGAACCTTTGCGTTACTGTCTTCCTGGCTGTTCTAAGGTAACATCTGCCCTGGCTAAATGAATGTCCTGGAAGAAGCAAACGGATGAATAGCTTCTTAAAGTGGGACCAGAGACAATCAAGGGGAAAGGAGCAATTCCCTGGACGCTGGAACATTATATTATTGAAAGAACCATTTGCTTTGTCCATCTTTTTATTATAACCATAACTATCTGGAACCTTCCGTTGGTGAAGAACTGCAACCATCACTTTAGGAGAAGAGTATATCCCTACACTTTTTTTTTTCGTTATTGGTGTTCGGGTTAGAGATAGGTTTTGAACATGACCGTGACTGACGTTTCAGTTGACATCCTGACTTATTCACTAGATTGGTTTGAGGCACGTAAAATACCTCTTAGAGTTAGGGACACAGAGGCTGTTTTCTAAGTTTATAACCCAAAGAATGTCGCCACTATGTCCGAGCCTTTCTTCTGCACTCTTACATATCAAAGTGGGTCAGGTTGGGGAAACTGATTGCTTCATGACCATAACCGTGGGTATCATGGTCTTCCCAGAGGCCCCGTAACTAAATATCACAACTTTCTTTTTTTCAGATAACACCTGGTTCACATCTCAAACTTGCTTTTGTCAAACTCAGTCTGGGGGAGATTGCACCCTGCTTACTTCTTAGACCTTTACCAGGAAGTACTTCTCTCCCTTGCTTTAGAGTATGACAGGGAAGGATTTATCTTTGTCCCAGGCTACCCCTTTGGGATAGTAGAACTACAATTTACCACACTCTTAGCAATAAGCATTTTTAACTACTTGCTTATGTTTTTTGTCACTGCTATATATTTAAAAACATTTTTTACCCTCCTGTTATGATTTGCTCTCCTGGGTGATGTCTCCAGGTCAGCGGTTGGATCATTCTTTAGGTCTTTTGTTTTGGTTACTCCCAGCATCTGAAATGGCCATCATCAAGATCGTAGATTGTCTCTTAAATGGTCTCCCAGTGGTTGACCCTTCTTTTGTGTCTCCTCCTTTCACTGCCTACAGGTCTGCAGCGTGTAGGGTAAAAAAACAAAAACGCGCTTGTTTTGAGTGTCTTCATTGCTCGTTAATTGATTGGTTTTTACCGGGACCAGCCCTTTTCCTACACTGCATTAGTTATTCTCCTTTTGTCTGTATTTCCTATCAAGTGTATTCTCTTTTTCCTATAGGTTTTGGATGTCGGTCTGGATTATCCCCTTGTTGTTAATGGCTATTAAATGGGTATTGTGCAGAAGTGCAGGAAGTCTAAGTGGTCAATAGCCATTTGTGAGTTCTGTGGAATTTCCAACATGGCAGATCGGTGCTGCACATCCATGTCTGCTTTGCCCTGCTTGGCTGTGGTGCAGGAGAGGGGATAAGCACCTTCAAATGTATTTTGCGAGTTGTTAGAGAAAGAAGTGTCCAAATTGCAAAGAGCAGTCTGCAGGAGTATCCATGGATTTCAGAGATTCCTCTTGGGGCAGATGCGGCATATAACATTTGCTGTTATAACCAGAAAACTCGACTGTCTTACTTGATATAATGGATATCTAGATTGAAGGGACTGTGCAGCCTTTACCGATATTGATTAAATAACACATGGGGGGCGGGTGGGAGGGAAGAGGAAGAGGAAGAGGAAGAGGGATATATATATATATACATATAATTATCTATCTATATCTCTGGGCCACTTGTTTTTGTTCACTGACATATGTAAGCCAGGCGGTTTTGTTCACTGACAGTCAAAATATGAACATTAAAAAGGTGCTATATATCTTGATGTTAACCTTGTATGTTAAAGTACTTTCCTTACGGGTTGGTCTCAGTTCATGGTGCATATATATGGGGCAATAAACGGGCATCAAACGCAATTCATTTGTAATAAGTCTTCAATTACGTATTTATTCCATGTTTAACATTACAAAACACTGATAAGGTAGCATCTATTATTTTACTAGCCAAAATTACCAGATTCCAAATATTTCACTTCTATGATGCATGCTGCAGCCATTGCATGCGTTTGTATGTTTAGGTTCCTTTATTAACAATAACACTCCCATATAATATTTTGTTTAGATGAGTACATTCTTTAATGCATCCAGTACTTCAAGATGGGTATTCTGATCACCTCTGACATCTTGTTACCAACATTATAAACCCAACACCTTGTAAGAACTTTTCATCAAAATTAATTTCACATGTGATGTCATCTTCTGTCATGGGTGTTGGTCTTAGCAGTGCATAGTGGTGGCGTGAGTTATGGTTATTTAGCTTACCATAACTGCTGAATTCTTCTGCATTTTGTTCGGTTTTACTTGTAACCATAACATCCCTTTAACAACGTTTATTCACTGAATTTCATGGGTTTTTACCAGTGCACCCTAATTTGCTACAACTTAGATTGTCCAAATTATGTGGAAACATTTGTTTGTCTGGGCTGGGCATGGAACCCCTGTTAGGCCAGTTGGAATTATGGAGCTGTCATCGGTTGGGAATGCATATTCAAGTCCCCTACCCCCTTAAGCGATTTAGGTTAAGGAAAATATATTAAGGGCATGCAGAAATGAAGAAGTGTGGCGGTGATGGGGAGGGAGGTGACCAATAGGCAACATACGGGTGGGGATAGGGGACTATACAGTAGTAGACTAGGCGTTGGGAAGGGGGTGCACTTGAGGGGTGGGGGGGTGAAGGAATATAGCAATTTGTATTATGAATGGAGGTTGTGAAGCCAGCCCCTTTCTGCAGCAGAAAGCACTTAACCAACGTCATTTTAAGATTTAGGCCTAGAAAGGCCAGGCACCAGTACCAGCAAAAGCAGATCCTGGCTTTCAGCATCAATACACTTTCCAATCCCTGTTCCCAGCTCAGGCGGCAGACTAAAAGGCCTTCACACCAAATAGATACAACTATCACATTTGCAGGCTGATGCAACCAGAAAGAAATGTGAATATTCAAGCGCGGGCGTGACTGCGCCTGTCTCTGAAGGACGATCTCCTGCAAGCCAGGGCAGAGGTCCTGAGCTGCCAAAACAGCCCAGTTTTCAGATGTAGGGCTCTGGTGCCCCCATGATACTGGTCGCTCTGTTTGAATTACCAGATGCCCACCGTTAGAACTCCTATATCCCTCACTGGTTGACTGATTGGTGTGGTCCGGTGGAGCCCAGGTGAAGGTCTAAAGAAGGGGACAACTGCCAAGGGTGAGGAGCACAGAGCAGGATATCTTGTAATTTGTACTACGAGGGGCACAGGGTGAGGATAACAAATTTAGATCCATGCCGGGGAGGCATAGTGGGGGCGCCTGCGCGTCTGGGATCCAAAGAGGCGCCTTTCATTTCTGAGGGACAGTTTGACCTTGAGAGTATCCACTCATCTCATGTCTAATTACCAGGTGCACATCATGTGAGTTGTCTGTGGGGAGAGCCACATCCTCAATTTGGGACCAATCATGTCTCTGGAACCCGAAGTGGCAAGGCCAAAGACCACGTGGAAGGGAGAGTGGAACAAAGAAACCACAACTGATCACTCAGCATCCCATAAGGAGCGAGCTGTATGTACATACAATGAGTGTGGGGAATGAGTACTGTATCTTGCTTGCATCATGCGTGTCGAGAACTCCTTTTAAAATACATTGTCCTGCCTTGAACTAACCAGTTCGCTCAATGGCAGTTAGGATTGAATGCCTCTATTGCCATGTTATTTCCTTATATGAGAAATAAAACCTTGTTGTTCTAGCAAGAGGTGCACCAGTGTCTTACTTGTCTGGTTGCAGGCGGTCAGCCCTTCACATCAATCATTATAAAAGCTGCACACAAATATAAATGTAGCATACAACGGTGTGGAAAAAAAATTACATGTGTACAGACTATATTTATTGAGAAAATACAAGTGACACACTATGGTTTACAATATGCTGTTTAATGGTTTCATGGTTCTTTACTTTTTATTCTTAAAGAATATATTTACATCTGACTTAATATAACCTGTACATGTTTTTGATTGTGTCCAATTTTTCTTTTCTTGTATCGCACATAGTAGAAAGTTGATTAAGCAGCGAGAGCACTGAAGGAGGTATTTAACATGTAAAATGTGTGTTATATAATTTTTAGCCTTGAATTTTACATTCACTTTAGGGAAGCTATATTTGATTTGTTGATCAGGAAACCACCTGTTCTGTTATGAGAAAGCACCTTGTCACATGGAGATCTTGGTCCTTGTGGGGGAGTTTACAAAAGTCCACTAATAGTAGGACTTGTAACGACAATTGGGACACAGGGCTCCAACTCTTAGTATATGCCTGAACCAAACAAGTTGTCTTGGTAACAATGGCTGAGCAGCCAGGCTTACTTTAGGAGGGAGGATGGGCTGTAGGGAATACAAAGAGCTTAGAGTATACACATAGGCCAAAGAAACACTAACACACTAAAGGCTATATAAAAAATGTCATGTGTTTTGTTGTATATACACTAAGGTAAGTAATTCTTCAGAAAGGTAAGTACTATAACATACAGTAAGTAACTTTAGAACAACTTCTGCAATCTTACAGTAAATCATTTTTGTAATACTTTTAGAATGGCAGTATGCAAAATCACAGGTAAGTAAAACCTGTGTATAACTTTCAGAATATCCGTTTCAGGTAGAAATAGATGAAACAAAACCAACATAAAGCAGGTAAAATAAATACATGTAATTATGTTCACAGAGGCCTAACACTTCAGAGGTTCATCTCTATGTAGTTATGATTGTCTCAGAGTTCGATTGGAGGGTAAAACAAGTAGGCACACGCTCTAGAAAGTTCAAAAGTTCCAGAGAAAGTCTTCTGTAGCAGGAAAGTAATATGGCCCAGAGAAGTCTCCCAGTAGGCTCACAGGCATTATGCCTGGGTGAACTTGTATGGGGAAACTCCCAAACATGCAAATCAGCACTCCAGCAACACAGGAAAGTTACTCTAGGTAAGTTCTACCAATAGTATCACAGTACCTTAGGAGTGAAGAAGCGGATGCAGCACAATGCCCCAAGATACAGCAGCCGCAGACCCGGTCACCAGATTCTTGGTCAGGCATACGAAATAAGGGGCACTGTAATGGATCTTGCAGCAGCAGTTGAGTGAAGAAACCTCAGACAACGGATTCTTTGGGGTTCTGTGATTTTGGTGTCCTTTTCAAGATGCCAATGAAGAACGATTACCGCCCTGGCGATTCCTCACGCTTTCTTGGTCGAGCACTCTGGTGAGGGAATCTTGAATTTGGAAGTCCCGAAGAAGCCCACGAAAGTATCGGGAGGATTCGATCTTCGAAAGACTATACACTGCACAGTGGCCACTGGTCGCAGGGCATTGGCAGTTTGCAGCCTGTGAAGGTCACAGCTCCTCGTGGGATGGCTCAAAATGCAGGTCGTCTCAAGACTAATTAGTCCGACCATTCTAAAGGAGAGGGTCGTCCTCATAGGGGTTCTCCTGATGCTTAGAAGGGTCAGACTGCAGCGATTACACAGACAGCATCTCTGGTCATCTGGGAGTGGCTGTGGACATCGCTGCTCTTACTCCTCATCGGTTCTTCTGTTCCAGGGGTCAGCTTGTAATCAGCCTGAGTATCCATGCCTCTCATGCAGGAACCCAGCCAATCAGCACCCATGCACCATGGAGTTTCGGAGTCCTCCCTGTTTCCTGTTCTCAGACACACTGGAGCCTTGAACCAGAGTGCTGTGTGATGCAAAAGGGAGATGCCATAAAACCTGGAGGAAAGTATAACTCCACAAAAAAGGTATAAAATGAAATACAAAGTATCACGAGATAGGGTAAAAGAGTGAGTGTGCAAAAAGGTTCCCACTCACTCGGGAACAGACCAAAAATCCAGTAGCCCAGCAAAAAGTGCTTGGGACTTGCATGTAGAGTAGAAATGAAAATCTACTACCTAACAGACCTCGCCTAATCTTCCCCCAGGTTGCAGTGTCTGCTGTCATCCTTTAGTAATAGGTGAATTGGATCTTGAAAACACCATCGGTTTGCTTTTTGCACACTGATCCCTAATCTGTATAAAGCATTTGCATATGGGTTTTGATGCAACTTTTACTTCCGAGCTTTGTGTTGTACCTCCCCTGATAACAATTTTTCTGTAGTTAGTCCTCAGTCCGAGGTTACTAAAACAACCTCATACCAAAATGAGTGTTGGTCCAGGATTACCTCATCTCCATATTAGCTTCTCCTTTCTGTTTTGCAGCTCGAAATCCAACAGCCCCCCTGGCTATGGGTTTAATTTATTCTCCCTATTTGGCTTTCTTCAATCCATAATCTGAATTTTGCGAGCTGTTCCAATTGGCTCTGCCTTCCCTTTCTATAACTTAATAAAAACATGGCACATTTTGCTATTTTATTAGGGATTTACAAGCATGCCACATTTTCGTTTGACACACAACTGCCTCTGATTGTTTTAATAGTGTTTGCAGGTTTCTAGCCCGTGTAGAACACATGTCTTGCCTGTGATTCCACTTTGGAGAACATTTTATTCTGTTGCAGCCCAGTCTAGTCACTTAGACTTGCAACAGAAGGGGGTCGTCCTGTTGTCTGTAATCTAAAGTTTACTTTCTAATTTATGTAAATGTAATACTATTTTGTCATGTTTTACACAATCAAACTAATTTTGTGTACAATAGAATTGAAGTGACTAATAGTCAGACACTAATTCGAGCATAGACAGCATTGTATTATTTTGCAGTTAATAACTGTCGAAGAGCCATTCACCTCACATCACTTAGGAGCCATAATAGGCTCTTTACACATATCAAGTAATATATAACCCTGGAGCAGATGGGTCCAAAGCCAGAAACAAAACATTGGGGTTTGACAAATGTACAGATGATGTAGGTACAGCTACAAAAGTTTACCTCCCCAGGAAATGTTCAGTTGTGAACAATAACAATGTAAAGATTTTTAGCTCTGAACAAGATGCTGGTCGGTTCCCATATTCCCATTAAACCAGGAGAGGGGTCAGTTCAGTCTAGAGGACTACAGCAGAAATATAAAGGTTGCTAAGAGCTACCACAAGTTATTAATCTAGGTCCACAAAGTTAAAACAATGGGCACCAATCGGTAACCAAGAGAACACTCTGGTGCTTTCTAGGTTACCAAGATGTAACACCTAACACACATAATAGTAAGCCATAAGGCTAACTGTCCAGTGCACATTAACTACAGAATATTTAAAGTTCTACTCATTATCACCAAAATAAGGCAAACAGGATTGCAATTCCCCATTCTCTCCTGCCAACATAGTTTATTTTGGCTGCGGACTAAAATAAAGTATATTGCCCTCATCATGAGATACTGGAAAAACTAAGGAAAAGGGCACAAAACATTGCAAAGGCACAGAAGTGGAACCATGTAAATCCCTCAAAGTGGTTAGCAATCGAGGAATGAGCTCCAACGGTAGCAAATTAGCTTGTTAATCAAGAAAAAGGGATGGAGTGGGCAACTGGTGCGCTTGTAAAAAAAAATATCGATATGATTTTTGGGGAGAAAAAGGGGAATTGATGGCACCCTTTTTTGACCAGACTCTAAACCTGTTGATATATGCCTCCCCAGACTCTCTACTAGACTCGTTTAATATAAATTAAATGGCTGCATCAGTTGTGTGATAACTTCTGAGAAAGTGATATTCATTCAAAACGTGTATCCTCGCTTGTTTTTGTTTTAAAATAAAGATCTTGTGTTCTTTAACTTCAAAATGAAAACACATGTAGCATTCTTCTGTTAGGAATGACAATAGGTAACCGTTTTAAACATTAAGGATTGCATTTTTCTAGTGCTTCTTGCTGGATTATCCTCATTCTAAGATCAGTAATGGCATATAAATGTAGGCCAACTCAAAGATATCCCATATATCCATCTATACAGCCTCTACAGCTGGGAATTGAACCTGTGACCGTAGGGTTCCCAGAGTATCTTGGTTCACGGAGTTATGGTATTGGTGATTGCAAGTGTTGGCTACATAGATTTGCTTGGGAGACGAGGCATTTTGTTTTGGGATGGCACACAATTGCAAATGTTATAAAAAAAACATGTAACAAGAGATTACCCTAACATGCATATTGCTATAATATTTGCTTCCACTAAAGTATTTTTTTGTTGGGGCGTGGCTGATATTATGTCTTGCAACAATTCATTATGTTTGCTTGACTGTCAGATTGATGTGTGGTGTTTTTTTTGTTTTTGTTTTTTTTTCCCTTCTGGTTCATCATTACATTTCTTTGTTTTTCTTGTCTTTTTTTCTCCTTTGTATCCTGCCTTTTGTATGCCAACTTTACTATTGTACCACCTCATGAATTTGCGTAAAGCACCGTCATGAAAGTGCTATAAAAGTAATAAAACAATAAAAAATTCAAATACATTAAATTTGTATACAGAAATCTTTTACATTAGGGTAGTCATTAAAATGAAATGTGCATATTCTTTTTTTTTTTTAAATTAGGGATGATTGCTTATGGCATGGCAAAGGCAACTGTGCATCAACTTTGCCAGAGTCTAGGTTGTGAGAATAGTGGCCTGCCTGCTGGATCTGCTGCTGTGGCCATACTACCGTAAGTGGGAAATAATTGCATGCTCTTTATGGAATAATGGTAACGAAAGCTGGATGCAATTTGGTAGATTATTGTAAGTGATATGTTCCCTAGTCTGTCTGATATAACAGCGGGATATGTTTTTTTTTCTTGTTTTTTTTTTTTCTTCTTTGCTTTGAATTTTACTGCAACAGTTAATTTATGGGTACTTGTTTTTGCAACCAAATTAAATTTATAAGGGAATTCACTTATTCATTAAGCAAGTTAGTCACAAAACATTTCTACGGTTGTGTTGCACCTTTGGGGAAGTTTTCTGGTATTCACCTTTTGGTTTGAAGTTGGTTAATTATACTAAGCCCTCGCAGGACAAGGCCACAGTGTTGAGCGAGGCAGGTGTGCAGGAGTCGCTGCCCGATTATACGTAGCATGCTTCGCTACGTCCACCCTTCCATGCCTACAAGAACCGAGGTACGGACCTTCTGTGGCAAAGACCTCGCAGGACAAGGCTGTGGAGATGAGCGTCACGAGTGTTTAGCAGCGAAGGGGTATCGGTGTAGACAGCCAGTGCTGCCGCAAGGTAAGAAGGTGCTGGGACAGTTAGCTTGATACTCTCCCTGCAACCCCCCACTGACCTGGTGACCCTCTCACTCTTGCACACACGTTTCTCCGCGACCGGTTCTCGCGTAACCGCCTCCCCCCCAAACCCCCCCACGCCCCCCGATCCCCCCCCCCCCCCCCCTCGCTCGCTCGCTCCTCTCCACCTCCTGGTCTTCATCGCTGGCCTCACTATCGCTGATATCTACACCAGTGCTTCCCCCAGACAGACCCTCACTGACATCCTGTTTGTCGTTCCCTCTTCTGCCTATGCCCCCCTCCCTGTTCCCCATATGGTCTCTGTTCTATCTCCTTTTTCCTCTTCTCCCATTAACAGTGGCACCCAGTGGGAGGCCCTTTTGGCCCCCTTTCACCCCTCCAAGACCATCATTAATGTCTACCTAAACGGCATCGTCTTGGTACAAGGCCCTCAGGCCAACCTCCTCTTTTTTGATAGACGTTTCCCATGCCTTATCAACTTCTTCTCCTCTCCTGCTATCCCTTCCTGCCCCTCTCTGGCTCCTCTGCCACCTCTGCAGCTCCCCTGCTGCTTCTCTGGCCCCCCTGTTGCCTCCTTCCTTCTCCACCCCTCTGGCACCCTCTTCCTCCTCCCAGGCTACCTTGCCTTGTCCTTTTCCCACTCTGACACCTCCAACACTTCCGCAGGGCGTACCTCTGACCTTTACTCCACCATGGAAGTCTTTCAAAGAGACAAACCTGTTCCACATTTCTACTCTCAACTCTCGCTCAGCTGTCAAACACTCCTCTGACATCTGCCGTCTCCTGGAAGAACTTGATTTGGATGTACTCGGTCTCACTGAGACTTGGTTCACACCCAGCTCTGTCATGAGCTTTCACCCTCCCCTGCTGGATGGCTTCAAGATCTTCTCCGTACCCAGAACCAGCCGTCCCGGTGGGGGTGTAGCCTTGATATTCCCGGAGTAGATCCCTGCTTCTATCATTCCTATGCAGAACTACTCCTCGTTTGAATGCCTGGTCTGCAGGCTCTCTCCTGGCCTTCTCTCACTGTGGCCACTATCTACAGGCCACCTAGCCACGCCGCCCTCTATCTCTCTGAGTGTGCTGACCTCTCCTCCTCGCTCTACCTCAACTTCTCCTCCTCGGGGACCTGAACATCCACTTAGATGCTACTTGCCCTTCTTCAGGACTCTATCGCAACCTCTGCATGTCTCTCCCTCTGGCCTGACTCACTCTGCAGGGCACACCCTGGACGTTCTGCTCTCCTCAGGCCAAGCCGACCCCAGCTCTGCCACCTACCTTTTTGGTCATCCGACCCATGAAGCATGTGTCAGCTGAGGCTTTCACCACTACTTTCTCTCCTCCTTCTGCACCTTTTGGCTGACTCACACCCTGACACAGTCCTATCTAACCTTCATCTTTCTATCTCCAACACTCTTGATGTCCTTACCCCTGTCATGAGGCTCGGCTTGAAGCCTAAATCCAGGTGAAACTCTAGGTATGACTCCAACCTTGTCACCCTTAAATGCAAGTGCAGGGGGGCTGAGAGGAAGTGGAGGGCATCAGGTGCACCCTCTGACCAACTGGCCTGCTGCCTGCACCAAAGGCAATACAGACTCTGTCGTCGCCAAGAAGAGAGCCCACATCCAAACCTGCATCTCTGCGGTATCTAACAACTATGCCAAACTCTGCAAGGAGCTGGCCAACCCTGCTGCAGTCTACCTAGAAAATTCCACACGCATCCATTACTGCGCCACAAGAAATGTTGTTCGAGACCAGTTTAGTTTGATTTTTTTTAAAAGCATTGTTTCGTATGCTTTTTTATTTTTGGTTGTAGCCCATGTTGATGACACGTGTTTCGGCACTCATTTGCCTTTCTCAAATCTGGGCATTAACTTTCTATACAAAAATAATAATATCCACATTCATCAAGAAAAAACAATTTACATGATTATTTAAAAGAAAAAGTCTACCTCCCCTGTTCCCTCCCAGGCCCTCTGCACGGCCTTGGCTTCTCATTTCATCACTAAAACGCAGGACATCATGTCCACCCTCTCTTCTTCTACCTCCTCCTCCTCCTCCTTCACTCTTGGTCCGCATGTGGCCGTCTCTCCTCCTCCCTTCTCTTCCTTGTTCACCCAAGACAATGTTTCTAGACTAGTCCGATCTACCCGTCTCGTCAAAGCAGGTTCTCCCCTGCTCATATAGAGCCATCAAGGACCACATCGACACCCTTGCTCCAGCCTTGGCGGATTTCTGCAATCACTCCTTTGCCAGTGGAACCTTCCCCTCCCCCTTAAGCACTCCCTTGTGCACCACCTTCTTAACAAGCCCTCTGCCGATCCTTCCTCTATGGCTAACTATCGCCTGATCTCCACCACTTCTTTCCTGGGCTAACTCTTGGAAAACCTGGCAATCTCCCAGCTTAATCGTCACACTGAATCTGTTGCTTGTCTCCACAACCACCAGTCTGGCTTCAGAGCTGCTAGAAGCACGGAAACTCCTCTCCTGAACACCCGTGAAGACCTGCTCTCGAACCTTGACTCTAACTTTCTGTCTGTCCTCATTCTCCGATCTCTCTTCTGCTTTTGATACAGTGTACCATGCCATCCTGCTCAATCACTTCTGTGATAACCTGGGTATCACTGATCAGGCCCTCAGCTGGCTGACCTCCTTGAGCTCTTCAACCACTACCTGGCACCTCTTGCCCACTGCATCGCCACTTTCTGCTCCACCTTTTAGAGTTATGCAGATGACACCCAGCTCTCTTTCAAGCTCACTTCAGCCGCTTCTTTTTCTCTTATACCAGTGTCTGGCTGCAATTCAGGAATGGTGCGCCACCAATGATCTCTGCCTAAATGCCAGTAAGACCGAGATCCTCCTCCTCGGAATAGCAGCTCCCTCCTTTCCTCTCTCTGGCCGCCCACTCTGGGCCCTCTTCCTGCTCCTACCTGTGAGGCTAAGAACCTTGGGGTCATCGACTGCACCCTCTCCTTCTCTCCTCACATCTGACATCTCTAAGAAGTCAAACTATATGCTGCCTCCTCCGAGGTATTCTTCCTTTCCTCACTTTCCCCCAGAAGCTCACTGTCTCCAGAGCTCTGGTCCTATGTAGGCTGGACTACTGCAACAGCCTCTTTCTAAATCTTCCTGCTTCTACTCTCCGACCTCTACAACTTATCCAGAACAGGAATGCGAGACTTGTCCTTGGCCTCCAGCCCAGGGATCGTATCTTTCTTGCTCTGAAATCTGTTCACTGGCTCCCTGTGAAAGTTTGGATAAAGGTCAAGACCCTTTGCATCGTCCACAAGCCTTTCTCGGGACTGCGACTGCACTACCCACAACTCTCACTTCCTAAACATCTCCCTTCTCGAGGCCTGCGCTCATCCACCTCCAACTCGGAGGGTCACTTTTCCAAGCAGAGAACTGAGGGCAGATCTCTCTCTTCGGCTGAGGCCTCCTTCTGGAACAGCCTCCCTGCCTCTCACATACTTGAGCAGAACCACCCCTGGTTCCGGAAGCAACTGAAGACCTTCCTTTTAGCTTCCGCTTTCTCTCTTCCTCTCCTCTGCTAATACCCTGACTGCCCAACACACTGGTCACCTGGCTACCCTCTGAACTTGGGCCCAGGCTCCTGCATGTCCAGTTGCCCTTCACACTACCGCCTGGCTCCCCCAGCACTGTGGCCTGTTTCTGCAACCCTACAGCCCCCCCCCTGCTCTGCACACATAAGCCACCCGCTGGCTGCATCTTTTTATTTTTTTTTTTATTAATTTGCTTGTGTTCCGCTGAAGCCCGCAGGCATCAAGGCACATAACATAACCACATGGGAAACACAGAACATAAAAGCCATGAGACAACAAAAAACAAAGAGCTAAAACCTAGGTTTTCTACAGGATGGTAGGGCTGATATTAGCTCACTTCTTACCCCCCCTCCCTCCACCCTTGCCACTTCTCCCCTTCCCTGCACTTGCGCTGTTAGGCAAGATTGTATGTAGTAACCCTATGGGAGACTACACCAGCCTTGTCCTCTTGGCAATAGGGAACCCAACTTTTGGTATAGGCTTGTACTACACAAGTTGGTAGAGTGACTGAGCAGCCAGGGTTATCTCAAAAGGGGTCGATGTGAGCTGTAGAGATGCAAACTAGGTCTTCACAGTGAAGTATTCAAATAACGCTTATACTGAAGGTTTCTTATTAAAATTATGTATTCATTCAACAGCCAGTTTTTAAGTAAGCTCTTTTAGAAAGGGCACGTTGCAGCTATTTATTTGTTTATTTGTATAGCGCCGACCGCCCGCAGGCATCGGGGCGCTCACATAGAGACAAGGACAAGACTCCGAGAGAGCCTAGAAGGTGCAACAGGACAGATACGAAGATACTGGAAACCTAATTAAGTGGTTCTAGGTTTAGAGTTAGTTAAATAGCTCAGTTTTAAGCTTTTTACGGAAAGCCGTAAGGTTTGGCTCCAATCTGATGTGCTTCGGCAGTTTATTCCAATTGGCTGCCGCTCGGTTGGGAAAAGCTCTACCCAAGCCGAGTTCCTTCTTGTATTTCTAGGGAATCATAAGTCCGTTTGCTTCAGATCTTAATGTCCTAGGGGGATAGTAGAAGGAAAGTTTGGATTTCAGATAGGCTGTTAGGGCCTGTGCCATGATATCAGACAGTCTATTTCTGGTTGGGTGGAGCGTTTACTGGACTGAGCGGGACCCGCAGTGAATGGTTAATTGTCTTCATCGATATCCTTCGGACGTTGCCTATTATCTATTGGGGAGGGTCTGGTGCATTACTCCTGTTTATTAGATGTTCTTAGTTGGGGGTGGGTGGGTGGATGCCTGGGGTGGGGTGGGGCCGGGGGGGAGTCTCTGTTTCCTTAATTTCTCTCCCTTTGGATTCCCCTGAGCTTCCTTCTCTGGTCTAATTGTAAAGGGGCTGCCAGTTTCTCCTGTTCCTTAGTAGTTCCTTTTTGGGCGATGGGAGAGGGCATCTCCGTTTGGGTCTCTTTCCAGTCCTAGCCCTCATTCCTGTTACTTTTGTGGCTCACATCTCTTTTTCAGTACTAGGTCTGTAACGGGGTGTGCAGGTGCGCTGTTCAGTCGGTTTCATAGTGTTTGGATTTGAGGAGCCAGGTTTTAAGTATTTTTCTGAATTTTGTGTGGTCCTCCATGTTGTGGATTTCCTTGGGAAGGGATTTCCATATTGTGGCGGTCAAGTATGAGAAGGCTGATCCACCCAGTTTTATTTCTTGGTGTATTGTTTGGGTTCCAGGCAGATTAGTTGTAGTTTCTTTAGTAGGTAGGCTGGCATTCAGAGGTATATGCTGTTCGCATAATCTATCCTGGACATGATGAGGGATATGATGGCTATTGTTTTGTGCGTGAATGAAAGGAATGGTAGAATTATTTTTGGAAGAAGCACTTCTGGATTATTGCGTTTTAATTCGGGGCTCTAGTGTTAATTTGTTAATGTTGAGTCCAAAGTTTTTTTTACTGCTGCAGATGGTGTTGGTGGGTTTCCCAGTTCAATGGGTCACGGGATCCGCTCATTGTTTCCTCTTACTTCAGGTGTGATCATGATTTTGGTTTAGTCTGGGTTAATCTTGGGCTCATTGATGTTCATCCATTGGTAGAGCTCCTTGAGAGACTCTATTAGGGGTGCGTTCTCTTCTTGTATGTCGCTGTATTTGAAGATGATTTGTGCATCGTCTGCGTAGTTGTAGCATGTTAGTGTGTGTTTTTTTTAATGAGGTGGATTAACGGTGTCATGTAGATATTGAAGAGTAGTGGTGATAACGAGTAACCCTGGGGTACGCTGGAGGTGGTGTCCCGTTGTGTGGATTTTAACAGTTTTAGCCAAACTGTTTCTGTTTTTCTAAAAGGAAGGATTTGATCCAGAGAAGCACTGTCAGTGAGTCCTATACCTGCCAGTCTTTTTATTAGGATGTTGTGGTTGACTGTGTCAAAGGCAGCTGAGAGATCCAGTAATATAGGTACTGAATTGGTGTTGGAGTTTAGTCTCAATATGGGACAATCTAAATATGAACGCAGAGTTGTCTCAGTTCCTCTCAGTGGTCTGAACCCTACTTGCACCTGGTGCAGTAGATGTTTCTTTTTCTACGTGCTCCAGTAGTTGTTCATAGACGTAGGTTGCTAATAGTTTTGCTGGGTATGGGATGTTTGAGATAGGTCTATAGTATGTGAAGTCTTCTAGGACACCTCTTGTGTCCTTGAGCAGAGGTTTGATGTAGGATGTTTTTAATGCCTTTGGTACTCCACCTGTCATAAGTGATTGGTTGAAGATATTTAGGTAGTATTCTGATGGCGTGTCCTGCGCGAGGATGGATTTATAGGTGTCAGGAGGGCAGGGGTCCATTGGGGAACCTGTCTTGTTACTGTTTTTAACCTAGCTTAGTAGTTTTTCTTGTGACATCTGTTGGAAGCAACACATTTTGTTTTGTGGTCCGTGTGTTGGTGGCGGCTGGTGGATTGCTTGGTCGATTAGTCTGCTTTGTATGACTCAGTGAATGTTGGTGATTTTGTTCTTGAAGTGATCTGCGATATCCATTGCATAGTTTTTGGGAGGGCACTGGTGAGTTGTTGCACCCGGGTGGGTTTCTTATCTCATTTATGATGTTGAGTAACTCTTGAGTGTTGGTGGGTTCCTGACCTGGTCGTCGTAGTGCTTCTTTTTTGCTTTGAGAACACAGTTGGTCTAAAATCAGCTAGAGCTACAGTATAAGTGTCTAGGTATGAGAAAGAGCTAGCTAGCACAGTTGATTTAGAATAAAATAGGATTGGAAAGTGGGTCGCCTAAGAGTGAAGCATGTAAAAGTAACAAAACTTGCCTTAGTGCGAGATATGGATAACTAGCACAATTTGCCTAACTACAGTAACGTCTAGCTTTTTGAAGCCTGGATGTGGGGGGAATTGGCCTAAAATGGGGCACAACAGTAAATGCAGGGACCCGTAGAGCTTATGGATGGTTTAGAAAGCGATCAAGTTAGGTGTGGGATTTGGCTAACTAGACACAATCCGGCTGAACGCGGAGTATGTCTGACTAAAATAAACTATTGTAAGTGTGAGATATTGCTAACTGGACCCAAGCTGGCTAAATGTGAGATATGGCTAACTAACACAGTTATGGTGAACAGAGAGACACTGAGGACGAGCCAGATCCACTCAAGGTAAGGTAGCAGAGTGGCAAAGCTTGGTCTCAGGGGGGCTATGTGTGTAGTCTAGGGCTACATGGTCTCCATACAGAACAACCCACATTTAAAAATGTGTATTTTTTTGTATTTGTTTTCCAACATTTAACCATCCAACAAATTAAATCGTTTTACAACTTGATTACTCTTACAGTTACATGTTACCCCTGACTCAGAACTCCCTTGACCCCCCCCCTGACCCTACCCTCCCCTCTCGCATCGCTCTTCCACTCCTTAGGACTCTTAGTATTGTGCGCCATTATTCCTCTCCACCGGGCTGCCCCTCTCCAGCTTATCCCGGTCCTATATAGACAGTGTCGCTACCAAAGGTCTCCAGGCGACCAATGATACAACTCCCGCATCTGCCTCCCCCTTTGTCATCTCTTGCCATACACTTGCTTCCGCATTCGCCCATTTCTTTAGGTCTTTCCACCAGCCGTAGGCTGACAGTCTTACGCGCGCCTTCCAGCTCATTGCTATTCTGCGTTTGGCTAATATATACGCTAGGTCTTTGAGTTTGCTTATATGTTTAGCTCTATGCGGTCTCGGGTACCCCCCTAAAAGGCATGCCCAGTGGGTGGTCACATCTAGATTAATCTCTGCATCTGTCATGATTTGTTTTGGTAACCACATTCTTCCGTTCAAAAGTAAGGGGTGCTTTCAGCGCTCAACAGTTTAGACTCCAGTGTTAGTTCTTCTGATAGCCACCTGGATACATATTGGAGCTGGTTAGCCAGATAATATACTTCGAAGTTTGGCAATCTGATGCCTCCTTGCTCATGAGTTTTGTAACTTCCACAATGCTATTCTATTCCTTGAGTTATGCCAGATGAACCCCATTCCCCCCTCCCCCCCCTTTGCATATGCTCTGTAGTTTCGAGAAGAAACGTCTGGGTATTGCATGTGGGATGTTTGCAAACTAGTGTAAAAGCCTGAGCAGCACTACCATCTTTAGTGAAGCTGCTCTCCCGATCATGGACAGTGGTAGTTTGACCCAAAATGCCATACTCTTTTCAATTTTAGTTGCCGCCTTTTCGGTATTATGTCTGTGTTCTTCTACAGGATCATGATACACATCTATACCCAGGTATCTAAACATAAGTTTCCCACAATACCGGCAGTTCATCTTTAGACGTTCCTACATACTTCCCTAGGGGAAATACACTTGACTTTTGTGGGTTAACAGTTATACCAGATAGTGGTTCTCTTCTGGGTACTGCAGATACAATAGCATGTTTTCCGCATACAGTGATATCAAGTGCTGCCCTCCTTTGGTGCTGATCCCAACCTCCCCATATTGCTGCCTCAGATACAACGCTAAGAGTTCCAGCGCTAGGATAAAAAGCATCGGGGACCACAGGCATCCCTGTCTGGTGCCCTTGCTTAACTGCCATTGTTCTGCAATATTAGAGCCTGCTTTGACACATGCTACTGGCGCACTATACAGTAATCACACCCATCTCGGTTATATTGGCTCCACTCCATATTCCTCCACAACCGCCAGTAGCCAGGGCCATTTCAAAGAGTCAAACACTTTCACCGCGTCGAGTGAAATTATTGCTGCCTCTTGAAAGCCCCTCTGGTTATGGTCTATGACATGGTGGAGTCTCTGCAAGTTGTCAGTTATGTTCCTATGTGGGACATACCCTGTTTGGTCTGAATGTATCAGTTTACTTATGACTGGTCTTAGTCTATTAGCCATCACTGCCGTCAGGATCTTGCTGCCTTCATTGAGTAATGAGAGGTGTCTGTAGGACCCGCATTCTGTATCTGGTTTGTTGGGCTTCAGGAGTGGGATAATAATCACCTCCCGTAGGGTCTCAGGCAATGTGCCTGTGCTGAGCGCCTCGTTGAGCATCGATGGCAGTGGGGGGGGGGGGTGTATCTCCGTCCTATAGGCGTTTGTAAAATTCACTTAGAGGCCTTACTGGGGGGGTGGGGGAGTGTGGCTAACTGCCATGTAGAGCGGACGTGTCTCCTGAGAGCTCTGTGCTGATGTGCCATGATAAGCTGTTTTAAGTGACTTTAAAGTGCTCCGGAACCCTACAAGTTACACCATCCGCCGCAGAACCTCCTCAGCAACTTTTGAACCGTCTCCCAAGCGAAGAAGAGACGGCTAACACCTCTACCCGGCGTGCGAAGAGGGTCGCTAAGCGGATTAAAAATGGCGGCTCCCGCGCCCTGTTCCCTCGAAAGGCCGGAGCGCACTATCACTACTTGCGACGCTGCCTGCCGGTGGGGGAAAAAGATCCTGAGCTGCCGACTTGTGCCGGACCTGGAGGAGGGGGCTGAACAGTTGCACTTATCGATCGAGAGGACCGACCCGGACGCCCCTGCCGGTCTGTGCCCTGCCCGCGGCGCGTGACTGGGCTGAGGTGTGCCCTGGATAGTCGCGAGGGCCCCCGGCGTGAGTGGTGGCCGACCGGTGCCCCAGCAGTAGGCGGCCGTGGTGGAGGACCAGCCCGGACATCCACATTAGTGGCTGGGTGCGGGAGGCAAGGGGCCGCGCATTACCCCCTGCGCCTGACTTCGCCGGTGGTAGCAACGCAAGAACTTGGGCTTGCCTCCCCGAGGCGCTGAGACCCCGGCTGTCTTCCTCCCCCTGCCCCCCCCGCCTGCTGAACCTTCATCGGGGGGAGGTGTGGGTGAAAACACCTGGCCCCTGCCTGCAGACTGACGCCCCGGCGGACCGTGAGGCCCACTCCTAGGGCCCCCACCACTCGACAGCCGACAACAGGGGGGGCCGTCTGGCGCACAGCGTGCCTGCTTGAACTGAGATACCTTTTGTTTCCCGAAATTGGCCTGCTACCCCGCAGCTACATACCATCGCCCTGCGGCGGAAACGAGAGTCTCGCCTGCTGCTAGCGGCCTTCCGATTGCGCCCCTGGCATTCTCGGTGCGGGGAGGCCCTGTGTTGATGACATGTCTGGCAGGGGCGGCAGGCCCTAGCAGCAGCGCCAGACCGCGATGGACACCTTCGCAGCCTGCGAATCCCCAAATTCCGAGGGCACAAACAAAGTGGCCTCGGACGTTCAATCTAACCCCACGGCAGTTGCGGATACAGAGCCGAGTAACACCCAGATACTGGAAGTCATCAAGCTTTTCCAGGCAACAATGGAAAACAAAATCGTTGCCACAGACCTGCGCCTCCTGCGTCAAGATGTCCGCTCCCTGGCCGGCAGGACTGAGGCGCTTGAAACACAAGTCCGGGAAAACACTGAATCCAAAACTCGCCTTCTTCGAGATGTCGATGAGCTTCAGCAAAGGGTCAAGAACTTGGAAGACAGAGCCGAGGAGGCGGAAGGGAGGGCTCGCCGGAACAATATACGTCGTCTAGGACTGCCAGAGGGTTCCGAAGGCTCCGACCCTACCAACTACATAGAGAACCTCCTGCTACAAGAGGTGGGAGCTGGCAAACTCTCCCAGGGCTTCACCATCAAGGGGGCCCACAGATCCCTGGCTAAGAAACCACCGCCGGGGGCCCCACCCAGGCCGGTGATAGCAAAAGTTCTCAAGTACAGGGATCGTGAAGTTATTCTGGCCTTTTCCCGAGCTGGCGGCCAAATCTAACAGGACTCTGCTAAAATCGCCACATACCCTGATTACACCTTCAGGTCCAAATGAACAGAGCGCAGTTCATACACACCAAGGCCAGATTGAAAGCCGCCGGGCTGCGTTATATGCTCCTGTATCCTTCTAGGCTTAAAGTGCTGCATAACAATAAGGCGCACTTGTTCGACACTCCGGCCCAGGCCAGGGACTGGATGGACGGTTTACAGATCCCTGATATTGAGGAAAGGAAACAGAGACCGAGATAACGATCCTCCTGTCATCCTGGGGGGGGAACTATACTTGTTTGAACCTCTACACAGCTGAATGGATCCTCCTTGCGGAGACCCGGAGTTCACTCCACCTCCTGATCGTTTCTTATTTTTTGAGTATATATACACCCGCCCGTAGGGCACCTGGAGACCAATGCACGGTCTGACGGAGCAGAAACGGGACAGTCATAACGAGGGTAACCTCGCTGGGCCAGTTGTCTGTTTGGAGATTTTACAGTTAAGGGGGAGGGTGGGAATAGGGGAGTTTTTGGACAAGTTGGGGACATACACTGGGACATATCGAGACCACGGGAACAATTCACATGCAATGTAGCACCTCCAAGACCCCGAGCTCCACCCGTTACACACAATAAACCACACTACGCCTATGGCTGACACAATAAGGGTCGTTACTTGGAACGTCAGGGGCCTGAACAGCTTCGTTAAACAACGGCATGTCCAAACCTACCTGAAAAGATGCAAGGTCGGAATCACCATGCTGCAAGAAACTCACTTAACTCCCAAGAAACTGGAAGCCCTGGCCAGAACTTGGCATGGTACCCTAATAGGTTCGACTTACTCCTCCTACGCCAGAGGGGTTCTGATTTGGACTGCCACTAGCACTAAAACAGACAACAAAGGTAGGATGGTGGTGGTGTGCGGGTCCATCGAGGGCAAAGAGGTATGCTTGGTCAGTACTTAGGCACCCAACCATGACGCGGTGCCTTCTTCCATTCCCTTCACACGCAACTCAGCCCGTATGTGGACAGAATTATGATATGGGGGGGTGACCACAACTGTACCCTTGACCCTCTACTAGACAGATCAGAGAACAAACGCGATTGACCCTCCCCGCCAAAATACTTTCCAAACTAATCCAACAGTTGCAACTCAGTGACCTTGGAGGGTCTAGCACCCTGAGCAACGTGAATATTCCTTCTACTCCCGACCTCACGCCGTACACACCAGGCTGGACTACCTTTTTCTCAGCCTAACGCAACAGTCCATATTTGTTGATGCGCGCTACCTGCCTAGGGTGCTGTCTGATCACTCTCCCCTTCTGGTAACCTGGGAAATGTTCCCGCCCAAACCCCCTATACCCACATGGAGGCTGAGGGCTGAGGCCCTACTTGACTCTATTCAAGGAACGCATAAAAGATAGCACTGAGGAATATTGGCAAAATAACCTGCATAGCGTTAGAAACTTGAGCACAACTTGGGAAGCATATAAGGTGGTCATGAGGGGCGGGATGATTGCAGCAGTTGGGGGAGCTCAGAGATCTATTACATCCTTGCTTGAGCGCGCAGAAAGGGACCTGAGTATGCTCGAAGGCCGGGCTGACCCATTCCCTGACCACTTACAAAAAATGGCCAAACTTGCCTAACTCATTGGGAATCACTCTGTAAACTGAGTTACGCCAAGCACACAGAGAGAATCCATGCTCTGGGAGACAAGCCCGGGAAACTCTTAGCTTGGCTCTATAAAAGGGAGACCCCCCAGGCCACCCATCTGCCACATACTCACTCCTGACGGCACAGCTGTACATACCCAATAAGAAATCAATTCGGTCTTTACCGATTTCTACCGTAACCTGTACTCCAAAGCCCCGCCCCGCTCTGACACCAGGATCGAAGACGCCCTTTACGTCATCGACCTACCTAAATTAGACTCGCAATTGGCTGAGACCCTTGACGAGCCCGTCGCCCCCTACGAGGTCAGGGTGGTAATTAGATCGCTACCAGCTGGGAAAACCCCGGGTTCGGATGGGCTCACGGGGGAATTTTACAAGACCTACGAGGAAACACTCGCCCCAATATTGGCCCAGGTCTTTAATGAGGCCTTCGAGCCTGGTACCCTTCCGGACTCCATGAGTGAGGCCGTGATTATACCCTTACTTAAACTGGGGAGGGACGGGGCAGATTGTGGTTCATACAGGCCCCTCTCTATGCTTAATGTAGACTGTAAGATCCTTACTGCCCTGCTTGCGAATAGACTGCGCAGAGTTATCCCTCTGTTGATCCATCAAGACCAAACTGGATACGCCCCGGGGCGCTCCATCATCGAGAACCTGCGCAGGTTACATCATGTCATTTATAGCACTGAGGGAAGGATGCAGAAACATGCAGTGGCGTCACTAAATGCCACCAAAGGTTTTGATTTTGTGAGGTGGGACTGGCTGTATGCCACCATGGCCAAAATGGGAATAGGCCCCGTATTCCTAAAGTGGACCCAGCTAGTTTATGCCAGCCCCACTGCGAGAGTACGCACCAACAAAACCTATTTCGCTAAATGGTCCCTACACAGGGGCACCCGCCAGGGGTGCCCTCTGTCCCCCATGTTATACATTCTTGCCGTGGAACCGGTGGCGGCCTACCTGAGACAGGAATATGGGGAGGGAGGCATTAAGATAGACGGGGTGACCCACCTCATCTCTATGTACGCTGACGACACCCTATTGTACCTTCGAGACCCTGAGCACCTCCTTCCCTACATCTTGGAAACCCTGGACTGCTTCCACAAGCTCACTGGAATCCAGATTAATAGGAGCAAATCTTGCCTTTACCCCCTCGCAGCACTTTACACTGATGAATACAGATCCCTCCCCCCCTCTAGATCTCGAATGGCAGGCAACTTCTTTCAAATACTTGGGGATAACCATACACTGCAACCCAGGCACAGAACACATCCTTAATATCGTAAGGGCCAAAGACTCTCTCACGAAATACATGGAGTTCTGGGGTCGGCTCCCGTTTTCGATGGCCGGGAGGGCTGGTCTCCTTAAAATGGTCGCCCTTCCCCGCCTACTACATAACTTCACTAAAGTCCCCTTCAACACCCCCCTTCCCCCCCTCATTCTTCAAAGAACTCAACAAACTCTGTAGGGGCTTTCTCTGGCAGCGAGGTAGGCATAGGGTGGCGTTGGAGACTCTCCAAAGACCATACGAAAGGGGCAGACTTAAGATCCCCAACTTTGAGCTGTACTTCCTCGCCAGCCAGCTGAGACATGTCACGCAATGGATGGCCGATGAGAGCACGACGGACACTCGCCTCCTCCAACCGGCCCTCCCCCGGTTGTTACTAAGAGACATACTGTGGGCCGGGAGGGTGCTACGAGACACTGCCCTTACCTCGCCAAGCTCGGGATCCGGCTTTGGAAAAGGGCCTGCAAACTGGTTGGGTCGGACGACCCGTTCTCCCCACAGATCCCCATCGCTGCACTTATGGCTAATCACTCTTCGGGGCAAATTGAAACACACAATGGGAGCCCCTCGGGGTGGCCACGCTTGGGGACTTGATTCAAGAACACGAAATTCTAACTTTCTCAGAACTCTGTGAGACCACGGGCCTCCCGGCAGGACAGTTCCTGTTGCACACGGTGGTTGTACAGGCCTTGTGCATGAGATGGCCGGTCGCTGCCGACCTGACTGAGGAAAATGAATGCATCGAAATGATACTGAACTCCGCTGAGGGGGGCCATGAAACCTCACAAATCTACGAGGCCCTGTTGTGGGGTACGACCAGGGGAGCCCTCAAATGCAGGAGTAAGTTTGAAACTGAACTGGGCCTTGTTTTTGAAGACAAAGATTGGGGTGACATAACCCACTACTCTTGGGGTTTGGGGTTTTTTCTTGATATGCTTGATCAATCACCAATGATGTTTGTTTTCTTTTTTGTTTATCTCATGTTATTAAACCAATAAACAACTTAACAAAAAAACAAAAAATAGGAGGCCTTACTGGTGGGCAATAGCTTGATGACTTGCTCTAACTCCTCTGATGTTGTTGGGATTTCTAGGCTTTCTCTTTCTGCTTCCTCGAGTTTGGGGATTGTAATCTGTTAATGCTTCTCTTATATTTATATCTTCCCCATTTCTGGAAACTGCATACAGTCGCTTATAGTATTCCAGATAACATTGACTCCTTCCAGAGTTTCCCATAGCTGCCCATCCATCCCTTGCATCGCTCTAATAGTCTGCCTGGTGATCTCGCTTTTGTATAACCAGACTAACAGTCTGCCTGGTTTATCTCCTTCTGTATGCTACCTCTCCACATATTCCTGGTAGCTCAGGTTGCCTAGTCTCTCCCAGTGGTTTTTGCACTCCTGCTGTAATTGGGTTATAGTCCTAGCCTCCTCCTGGGGTTCTTGTACTCTCCGGCATCGCCTTTTCTAACTTAATTTCTGCATTATTCAGATTGCGTGTTATTTAATTTTGCAACCCCTTGGGTTTAGCCATTGCCGCTCCCCTTATTACCACCTTAAATGCATCCCATAATGTCCCAGCCGAGTCTACGCTTCCCGTGTTGTGTTTAAAGTACTCCTATCTCTTCCCTCCGGTCTTCCCGGTACACCGTATATTTTAATGATTCCACCCTGAGTCTCCATGTTGGGATCCTGGCTCTGGGTGGCCTGCTCCGCCATGTCACCACTAGCGAGGCGTGATCCCACAGGACCATAGCTTTATATTCTTCTTGCGCCGCATCCCTTATTAAGTCTGTATAAAGATTTTGTGGGGCAGAATAATGTGAATATTCTCTATCGTGTGGGTGGCGCAGCCTCCATACATCTACAAAACCGAAGGCTTGTAATAAGGTATTTAGGGCTTTCGTGGCTGACACCTTCTCCGCCGACCTGTCCATCATTGAGTATAAGAGTACAATTAAAGTCACCACCCAAAAGAACCGCTCCATCAATGTACAGGCTGATCTTTGTATATAGGGTTACTCCCTATTTTTATTTTTTAAGTTGGAGTGAAATATTTTTTTTTTGTGGATGAAAAAGTAATTCCCATTCCCAATGAGGGTATTTTTCATGGGAGTAAAAAAATAATATTTTAAGGCTCAAACAGTATGGGCCTCATCACGACTTGGACGGTAAATGTGGCGGATTATCCGCCGGACCTAAATAGCGCTAACGCCAAGGCACCCGGCGGATAATACGCCAGATCACGACTAATCATGCACGCGCCCCGGCCCAAGGCGTTAGCGAGATTAGTGCGAACCCTTAAATCAGGCGCACCGTGCGCTACTGCCACATCGCGCTAATAGCGCGTGGGAAACGCGTCACCGCCGGATCGCGAAAATGAAGTGGCGGCCATTTTGGAAATCACAATCCGTCGGATATCTCAGGCACTGGAAGCCATCCACTTGATTCGAAGGCAGAAAATGAGTGAGGAGCGCACCAGGGGCAAGTCTGCCATGGACAGGGTCAGAAAACCCAAGTTTAGTGACCAAGAACTTGAGGTCCTTGTGGATGAGGCACTGACTCGCCATCACGAGCTGCAGCAGCGTAAAACGAGCGCCAAATCTGGAAAAGTGTTGCACAAAGGGTCAGTGCAGTTGGCCCTGTGCCCTGGGATGGGGAAGACTGCCGCAAGCGGCTGAATGACCTGCGGGTTCGAGTGAGAGGCATCCTGTCCCAGCACAGGAGTGCAAGCAGGGCCACAGGAGGAGGCCCCCCATCCCCCACCCACGACCTCACACCATGGGAGGAGAAACTGATGGGCCTCATTGATGTCGGGACCATTGAGGGCATCGGTGGAGCGGAGGCAGGGACTGGCATTGATCCAACGGCATGCGAGTCCCATCCCCCAATACATGCATCTGAATGAGAGTGAAGACATGTGTCTGAGGCACTGCATACACCCGTAAGTGAGGGCCACATCCCTAGAACGTCAGTGCTGCCTAGACGACCCTGTACGTGCAGTGCATGAATGACAGGGGCAGGGGATAGACTCCCATAGCCATAGGACAGCTACCTAGAGTGGTACTGTGCATCAATACAACCACAAAAGCCTGAGCGCAGTCCACCCCAACCACGCTTTCCCGTGTAGTGTCCCTCCATGCACATCCACAACAAGCACCACATGTTGACTAAACGGAATGCAAGTTGAATGCGTCATTGTCACTGTCACACTTGTTGGCATGACCTGCATCACACAAATGTATGTAGCATTGTACTCAAACCACCCCCTATGTACCCCACAGGCACACGTCGATCCCAAGAGGCCGTTGATGATGTCGATGAGGCCACACCGGCAATGTGCCCATGACACCGTGCCTCCACCAGCACCAGCCCCCCCCCCCCAAGAGGCCGCACCCACGGGAGAGAACACCGGGGAACACCCACCTCACCCCGACTCAGCCCGACTCGGCCCCGCCAGACAGCAGCGGCAGCCACATGGCCGCAGGGAGGCTACCGGCAGCTCACCGGAAGCCAACATCCAGAGCCCCGCCGCCGAGGGAGAGAGGCCGGAATCGCAGCCCAATGTGGTAGTAACACCTCCACGTGGGCATCATGCCACCGCAGTACACACCCACAGCAGCACACACCCACAGCAGCACACACCCACAGCAGCACACACCCACAGCAGCAGTGATGGGGAAGGGGCGTCAACACCCCATGGAAGTACAAGCACAAGCACAGGCAGACAGCAGGCAGGGAGTCGGCATGTGGCTGTGCGTCGCTGCAGCACACCCCAGCCCGATGTGGACACCCCGTCGTATGGGATCCCAGAGGGCCATCGTTCAGAGCCAGGAAGCCCAGTCCAGTCTGGTGGCATGCCACCATGCAGCCGTCCCCCCCCCCACTCCCTCCGACAGCGCCCAATTCGCAGTCCACCACCTGACGCGCCAGGAGAGGGCCTTGTCACTGGGGCAGCAGTCATGGGCCGGCTGGACATAATAGAAGCTAAACAGGCCCGGGTGGAAGCAATGGCCAAAGTCCAGAGCCGGCACATTAAGGCCGTGAGCAATTTGGTTAGGCATGGTTGCAAGTACATTGCCCGGGACAATGCACGCACACGCCATGTCGTGCAACAATGCACTGCTGCCCTGACAGGCTTTGCCCAAAGGGTACGTGAATTCACGGAGGCTGTGTCTGCACTAGCAGAACAACACGAGGCAAATGCCCTCATGCGCCAGCACATGATGGCCAGCGCTTCCGTGCCCTCAATTTCAACCACACCAACAGAGGGTTCACTGGAACCATCGCCAAGGCGCCGGTCCTTGCGCCACCTGAGGGCACACACCGGAGGGTCCTGGGGGAGGGAAGCGCCCGCGCCCATCATAGCAGTGCATGGCATCATTGGTGTGGGCCTGATCAGGCAACAGCACAGTTGGGGGTTGTACACTGGGGGGAGGGGTGATTGTTGGGTGCTCACTGGGGGGAGGGGGGATTGTTGGGTGTTCACTGGGGATTGTTGGGTGCTCACTGGGGAGAGGGGGGATTGTTGGGTGTTCACTGGGGAGAGTGGGGATTGTTGGGTGTTCACTGGGGGGAGGGGTGGTTGTTGGGTGTTCACTGTGGGGAGAGGGGGATTGTTTGAGGGAAAATAAATCACGTTACAAAAATCACAATGCATGGACAGTAGTGATTGTTACGTTGCAATTTAATGTAGAAGTCACCATTTATCTATTACCCATTTCGAAAAGAATCCATCAATCAATCCCTGTCTGGCCAACCTCCCTTCCCTCAGGCCCACTCTTTGTGCATGTGCTACACCTTCTGGCACTTCATCGCCCTCACTACCATCCTCAGGTGGCTGCACATGAGCATCCGGGGGCAGTGGCACATTTCTGCGACAACAGATGTTGTGCAGCATGGCACATGTCAGTAAGATTTCACAACTTCTTCTGGTGCATGCATCATAGCACCTCCCGTGCGGTCGAGGCACCGGGAGCGTGCCTTCAAAAGTCCAAATGCCCTCTCCACGCAGATCCGTGTACGGGCAATGCAATGTTTTCGTTCACATGATTCAACAGTGCATCAAGCACCTGTGCCAGCATGGCACTGAATGTGGACTGGGCCATTCCATCAAGGCAACGGTATGTTGGTAGCTGCCAGTCCCAAGTAAGAGAAGCACAGACACAAGCTAGGGGAGGTACTGCCGTGCTGGTGGCTATGCGGCTGCATATGTCACCCTGGATTGTGTCCAGCAACTGGGTGATGGTTGCCCTGTCCAGCCGATATTCTGTCACCAACTGACCATCAGTTAGGGCCCAGGGTGTTGGCCTGACCCGGGGGGGTGGCTGGGCGCCTTGCTGCCGCTGCTCTCCTCCTCCTTCTCCTCATCCCCACTGACCCCTGCACTCCCAGGGCCCTGGCCTGGTTGACTGGCCTCTGTAGCTCCAGGCGCAGCAGGTAGAAGTCGACATCAAGGCTCCCGGCTCCAAATGGCAGCATGGTTTTGGGGAGGGGGTGTTGTGCATGGATGGGTCCTTTGTAGGCCTCTAGATTGCATTGCTTACACCTGGGCCCTCATTGCTCTCTCCCCTCCCTGCTCCTGCTGGTGTAATGGGGTTGGGGAGGGGGTGTTGTGCATGTGTGGGTCCTTTGTAGGCCTCTGGATTGCATTGCTTACACCTGGGCCCTCATTGCTGTGGCCTGTGTACTGTTACCTCCAGCTTTTTGCTGGAGGTATTTTCGGTGGATTTTCTGACGCTTTTATGGCGCTAATAGCGCTTACGCCGGACTCCTGATCGATGATGTTTTAGCGCTAAAGGTTCCTGGCGCTCTTGTGGCCGGCGCTTGTACAGCTGGCTGTCCTTGCGCCGGCTGTTATTGCGCCGGCGGTATTTGGAGTCGTGATCCGACGGACCCTTAAAATCGGCGCTATGAGCGCTACCGCCGATTTTAAGGGTTACCGCCCAGGTCGTGATGAGGCCCTATGTTTTGGAATCCTTACTACTTTACATCTAGTAGTATTGAGATGCATGTTTACATGTCTACAGATCTCTTTGGTTCAGTGGTAAACAGAGGGCAGCGCCTCTGTGTCAGTAGTTTCAGTTGCTTCCTATTTCTTTTGTTTGAAGTATTTTTGGCCCCCTATTTTCTTAAGCAATCAGGCACATTTCAACTTTAACTCCACTAAGACTCTCCTTTACCCTAGTCCTTTGCACGCTGGACCACTGGTCCAGCCTCCTATTCCTATACCCTCATGGACAAGGTACTGAACTTTGGCACCTAAACCCTCTTAAACCTCTCCTAATTCTTACCCACCTCTGCATAAAGCTTTCATGTGGGTGTCTGTCAATGCGCTTTTGCTAGCTCTTTAAATTCCTTGTTCTTGTCCTGCGCCAGCATCCCATTCCCATTAACCCTATCTGCTTAACACCCATCTCCCTTCACTCACCCGCTTGCGCTCTGAGAACTCCAGCCCTACTTAGCCTAGCCGCTTGTTTCCTGTCCTCCCTTCCCAACCTCTCACTTTTGCACCTTCACCTTTCTTGCACCTACCTTTTTTGAGTTTACCCATCCTCCTGATATCCAATCCATCCCCTCTTTATCAGGATTTAAGACTGCCATAAAGAGGCACTTTTCCCCCCGAAGGAGCATCAAGGTCACCTAGGCACTTGAAATACAGTAAGTCATCTCTGTATACGTCCGTTTGTACTCTTGTATGTTGGTGCTGTCCCTTCTTGGTGTCCCAATGTCTCCCTTCTTTGCACCTTCAATGCATGTTTCATTCTATTGTAAGACACCAAAACGTAGGATTGCCTCTTTAGGTCGAATGCCATTATATACCAAGCTTCTTGTTGAAGCTCATCTCTCTCTTGAAATAAATACATACATGAAAATCATTTATTGTTTATTTTGCTTTTTATTAACAAAGATGTTCCACCTAGTAGCACAACTATAGAGAATGTTTCCAGGATGAGGCCTTCATACAGTTGGATATGTTTCTGTGAAGAGTGCATATTCAAAATGATGCACTGTTCTCTAATGTGAGTGTAGTGATGGTAGAGAGCAGTCCAATAACCTTGCTGAATCATCTTTTACTCTTCCTGTGGAATGGGTGACTAAGGCAGTCTTTTGCTCCTGGCATTTCCTTGTTAACTGGAGAATTGCAGCGCTGGTCCTGTGCCCATTAAACATCTGACTACCTCCAACTATGCTTTGGCCCCAACCTCATGTTATTCTTTATTCTGGCTAATATCCTTCCTGGTGGGGCGGGGAGTTATGACGAAATGACTACTGGTCTGCAGGGAAGAGAAGCATCTACAACATCTATCCAACCAATACTACTACACCAGCATTCATACCATTCATGAAGGTGAAACAGGCACTGCCTAACAGGTGTACCTCCTACAAGTCTTTTGTAAAGGAGGCCAGGTCTATACACTTCAGGATTGGTGTAATCTGGTACAGAAGCCATCCAAACAGTAGTACGGTGCTACCCAAATAAAAGATTGTTCAGCCTAGGTTCTATAAAAAATAGTACTGTTAATAAACTGAGGCTGCACACAACCAAATAAAACACTCAAAACCACCCCTGTAAAGGAACCATGGAATGCAGACGTTGAGAGCAAAGGGGCAAAGGGGCAGGGGACCATTCTGGGGGGAAGATCTGGGTGCATGCAATTGATTTGAGCAGCAATTGTCAAAATGCATTTAAAATGCAAAAAGTGGGGTGTTATCAGGTATTGGGGTCCTTTAAGGAAGGCCATTTTTGGCTTGTATTGGCTTGATAGTCGTAGAGCAGGGCTTCTTGGTGCTCTTCTGTAGTCGAAACAGTCCACTCGCTTTGTTCCAGTGACAAGTCGGCGTTCAAACGGCTTCGAGACAGAGCTCTCTTTGAATCAAGACATTGTTTGAGACGGGTTGAGTCTATGGCTCCTAACAAGTCTAGTTGACGCTTAGAATGAGAGTCTGGTGCTTTAACTGCAGCAAGCTGGCAGTCGAGTTGCAGTGACACATCACTGTGTATAGTTTTATCTGGATGGCTCGAAGGATCAGGTAAGCATATCGAAGTTCTTAGAATGCCAAAAGCGGCACTGCAGGTCCTAGTGGTTTGAAGTGATTTGAGCCGGCACGAAGAGGTCTTGGTGAATAGTGTTCTGAACTGCTTCTGAGTTGTTGGGAGACACTATCCAGGGACACTGTGATTCCTTTGCTCAGCACTTCCAGTCCAGGAAGATTGATTAACACCTCCTGAGGTTCTTCACCTCCACTGAGCTGAATCATGGTTCCACTACATAGGCAGTAAATAAGCCTTGGTCCTCAGCAGTTTCACCCCAAATGTGTCCCCGAGGTTGGTAATGAGAAGAGCTTTCCTATTCCTTGCAGGCTTCTGGCTTTACCTCCTATGGCAGAGGGCTTTGGAATAGAATGTATCCCCAACTGAGTTGCAGGTGAATCCTTCTTAACTTAAAACTCCAAAGATCAATCGACTAAGGGGGCCGGGTGGGGGTATGGGTGGAGGTAGGGGGCGGGTTCCCCATTATATAAAGGCAAAATGCTACAGTGGATTGGTTCAAAGCAAGCCTGATTGCAGATACATCGAGGCTATGGTATCAAGTGTCCTTTGTCTAATGATATACCCAGAGAATGTTCTGTGCTGGATGGGGGGATTGGGGCCAGGACGTTTTGGAAATCCCAACAGATTTCACGGTGGTTGAACCTATCTCTGGGCTACTCTATCTCCACCCCTTCCTTTGCCTACCTACTTGAAAAGGACGTGAGTGATTAGCGTACTGGAGTGAGGGCCATTACTCTTTCAGGATTGCCTTTGAAGCACTGGCTCCCTGGCGAACTCCCGGGGAGGTTTCCTGTCTCCTGGAAGAAGGCATCTACCTTCCTCTGAAGCGGTGTAGAGGGCATCAAACGCAGAGCTTCCTGGGCTGGATTCCACATGATTTTTGTGGATACATGCAGGGCAGATGGCTAATACCTCACCAAGCTGACAACAATGCAATTCCAATACTTGTGACTTTCTAATTAGTTTGAGATGGTATCTACTGGGATCATACAGCCATGGCTGCTTATACCTATCACCCCTGCATTGGGGGTTGGGACATGCCCGGTAATGGCCTGCCAGCCCGATCCTAGGCAAGCCCCAGCAAAGCACTGGCTATGGATTGTTACCAGTCATGTCTGCTCCCCGACAAGGGGGTAATGGGCATTTGCACCGTGGGGTTCATCTGAGTGCAAAATGGTACATCTTTTGACAGGGGTTTGGTTGCGGGCGTATAATCTCCTGTAAAAACCAAAAAACAAGATGGCCACCACCACAGAAAAAGAGACTTAGTCCCTTTTCCATTTATATGGCGGCATCCGCAGGCAGGAGGTGTGTCGTGACCGGAGCACAAAGCTCTGTTCCAACAGGTACGTTGGAAGGGAGGGAGGGAGGGAGGGGGGTGGGGAAAGTGTAATGCTTTTTTGAGGTTGAGGGTGGGGCCATGGGTAGGCAACAGGGAGATGTTCTCTTCTGTCACCCATAGCCACAATGCTGTCACCCAGGGGAGGGCCTCGGATGACTGGAAGCAGTGGGCGGTACACTGTTCCAGCCACCTGTTTGGCTGAGCGCCCTTCTCCAGGTGCGAAATGTAATTAATGCATTGCTGCCAGGCTAACTATCGGCACACTATTTTATTTTGGATCAGCGTTGCTTGCAGGTATAAACAACCCTGGCTTGCTGGAGCTTTGGATTCCAGCAACTGAGTTCAGGAATGCAGAGGATCCTTGAACCTGCCCTGTTGTCCCTGCAGGGCAACTGCTAGAAGAGGTCAGTAGACCGTCATAGCCAGGAACATGGCACACTAGCTTTTGGTAGAGCTTGCTTTCAGGGACCGAATGACCTGCATCGTTTTATTTCTCAAAATCGAAAAGGTTCATGCTCTCGCCCTCACCAGAAGGCATCCTGTCATAGTTAATAATTTAGATTATGCCTCACACATGCAGGGGTTTCTTCTCCCCTCTTTTCATAATCTAGTAATGTGTTCCTTTTTTTTCCCCCCAGTTTCCCTCAGCATGACAATATACTACCATCTCAACCACCACGATCCCGCCCCTGTTTCGCATCTTTTCAGGCCCACAGAGTTGATGGTGGAGATTTAATATAATTCCACATTCAACTCAGACTTTCAGGGAACTGATTCTTCTTCTTTAACTTTGCCTGCATTTGTGCCTATTGGTACTGCTCTGTCAGCTTCTACTGTGTTCCTTATAGTTCTGATCTTTTCATAACGTGTCTGCTAGCTGCTGTGCTAACCAGTGCTGCCCCTCCTTGCTGTGAACGACATTTGGTCAAAATTGAGCGATATTGGTGCCTGGCCCTCCTCCTAATTTGTGATTGGGCTAATACTCTCCACCACCAAATGTAAGCATGCTCGTCATGGTAACTAGTAGGGCAGTGAATTGTGGGTGTTTGGCGAACGGTAAAGCACAAACCTCGGGTAGGATACACTAAACTGAGATAATGAGGCACAGTCCCAGCTTGGTCCACCACACTGATTTGTGTTGCAACGTTTTGCTCTGTCTGGCTAACCTGGTGTATGAGAGATCTGTTTTCCTATCCTGACAGGCAGTGTTAATATCCTCTCGGATTTGCAAAAGCTCAACCCTCCGTTTCCTCTATCAGCCCTCGCAATAACCTCTCAATATTCCTTCTCACCATATACCACTTCTATATCCGCAGCAAGATTACAGCAGTGTAATGATGCCACAGAAAGTGGCCTAGTCCCTGAAGGGGAGATATCCGCAAATGTGCAGGATGCAGTATTGCAAAATCCAGCATACCACCACTACCTCTACCGCCTAAATTTTCAAGTATCCAAACGCAATATGCAGATATTGACAGATAACCAATTCAATGCTTTTGATCCTGCAGGTTTCCCTGACGATACAAGACGTGCAAATAGCCCGTTGGTTTAGTGGGTTGCCATGTCTGAAGTGTTAATTTAACACCTTCCAGCCATTGCTTCAGTTCGGTATATGCAACCTGCCCTAGACAGATGGGTGTGGGTGGTTGTAGTGGGACTGCCAGAAAACACGAACCAGCTATAATCTATCCTTGAGGGAAGTACTAGAAAATGTTTTGAAGCAGACAAATAAGTGGTTAAAGCAATGATTTTGCCAGAAAGGCTAGCATTTGGCAGCACACCAAGGAATTAGCAGAGGGGAGGCAACGAGATAATACAACAAACCAGCACCTGATGCACCCTCAACCCTGTATTACAACCCCACCTCTAAACACTTTGCACCCTACCAAGGAATAGCAGGTAAATCTACTCCATAAACTCACCACAACAAGAAATCTGCCTTCCTTGCCACAACCTTAAAATGTTTTCACTGTGGATGTTGCACCCCCTTTAGTGAGTGAATCTTTTAATGCCTTTAAATATTTAGTACAGTCCTTATTTACATCTTACCTAATTTCTGCAGAGCATATGAAAGGTGAGAAAGTATATCTGGGGGCAAACTCGTCTGTCTTGGAAACAAAACAACTCCGGGCAACACAGGTTCGAATCCTGACCCTGTGCTTAAAAACGACTCTCTGGTATTAAGTACGTTATAAAAGAAAAATTATAATTATAGGCAATGCAATTGGACGGCACCAAACATTATGACAAAATATTAGTCGATCCATTTGTTTAATTATGTCTGGTCTAACCAGCTAGCCCATCATTACATTATGCCCAGTTATCAAATTACATTATGCCCACTTACTTGCCTAATGGCAGTTTCCCTTAGGCTCCCTTGGCACCTCATGGCTAGATTCCATTATTTCTCATTTACATTTTGACCATTTTGCACGTATTGGTCAGTTTCAGTTATTCCATGTTAGTAATTCATGTCTCGTGTCCATTATGTCCACTTATCGCGTCATTGCCTGGCACCAACTGTCCTCTTTTAGTAGTTTTTCCTTTCTGCTGTCTGTGTCTGAAAAAGCATCGGCCAGTTGTATCCACAGGCGTCTGTGACCTGGAAGGATAACAAAACTACAGCCTGTGGCAGACACGCAATGATGTCATTTCCCAGAGGCTGAGTCCTAATTTGTTTAAATGCTGGTTAGGTTGGGCTCTAATGCCATGCCAGTCTGCCCTAAGCCAACCCGCAAGGCAATACGTGAAAGCCTCGGTGGGACCTTTGACTACACTTGCCACTTTTTGGCACATGTGCATTACGTGTCGTAGCATTGAGGCCAAGGTGAAATTTGGGCTCGGCTTAGTGCTGGTGAAGTGACCTGATCTGGCCTGGTTGTAGTGCCACAGAAAAGACTACAGAAGTCTGGTTTGCACAATGGCATAAAGTCATGATTTACAAGGATAAAAGCACTAGCACAATGATGCATATTTGCTTGCTCATTTTGCCAGCTTTTACATCCAAACCTTCAACCAATGCCTGTCTTAGCTCCAGCCCAGCGACCACAAATTGGATAAATGTTCATATGTTGTTGGTGGTGGTCCCAGCACTGAGACCAACTACGGCTGGCCTTAGACCGTTGCGGTTAGAACTCTCGAAATAATTATTTCATTATACCAGCTCAAATCTTGTGATTGCTATAACGCTAAAATCAGCAATTTAATTTAGTGATAAAAGTAGCCCTAGTCACACTTTCAACTACCAGTGTATTGTCAGTTTACAAATTCTCTGCATATGCACTATTAATAATCCTGATATTACAAACCCCATATGCTTATCTCCTGTCACTCCAATTTGACAAACCTGTGTTATAAATATTTCAAGGTTTCACTGTATTTCCAGTTTAACAATACCAGTATACTTGTTTGACACTCCCAGTTTGCGCACTCCAAGATGTTTTGTTTTACCATCGTAGTGCAGTGCCAATTTTGCGAACCTCATTATAGTCCCAAGTATGCAAACGGACAAATAATGCCCAGTTTGGAATTAGATTGACATGGTCTAGCTCAGAATACAATGGGGTTGTCAGTTTGTACGGCCTGAGAATTCAGTTTGCTAAAATGCAGTATGACGTTATAACCTTAGAATTACAAATGCTGATATTTTTTTGCATTTTGCATAATCACAGTATATTTAGAATTTGACAATCCCTATAGTTTCCTTTTGCACACAGTATCACAGTGTAAATCATTCCAAATATTCAGAGTTTATAGCCAGTATGTACCCAGTTTGCACAAATCCAGCATTCTCCCAGTTACTCTTGCACAATGTCTTATGTACTCCCATTGTTTAACAGTAAACTCCCAGTTTGGGAAAACGCAATATATCTCCAGTCACTCAGCTGGAAAATTCCAGTGCAGTGCCAAGTTGCAAAATCCCAATTTATTCTGAGTTTGACATTCCAGTTTGCACATTGTACTGCTTGTTTGACCACACCAGTGTTTTCCTTTATTATTTAATCCGAATGTATTCCAGTTTAATAATACTTTTTTACTCCCGGTTTGCAACTTTCTCTGTAAACCTGATTTGAACAAGCACTTTGTACATCCTGTTTTCAAATTGCTGCCAGTTTGAAGAATCCAAGTCTTATCCCAGTTACACAATATCAATATATTTCCTGTTGGCAGAATACGCATATGTTTCTAATCTGACAACTCTATAGAAACTAGGTTATACTGATGCTGTCAATCACAGAATAGTACCAGTTTTCATAATTCTGGTATGTTTCGAGTTTTACAATCCTGTTTTCATAATCCTAATAGACTCCCGGTTTACTCCCACCAGGTTTACTCCCACCAATTCCGTAACAGTCCAGCTTAGAAAAATTCTAATTATATACAATCTGAACAATTCATATACAACCAGTTTGACAATCCCAGCATACTCTTATGTTATAAACCCCAGTATATTCCCAGTTTGTAAAGTACAATATCCATATTTGTCAATTTTCTTTTTTTCCCACTATTAAAAACTCATTATACATAAAATTCAATGTTCTACAATTTCACTAGAGTCTGTTAGCACAGTCCAGGTAATACAATATCAAAGTGGTATATTCTCAGTTAAGCTTACCCATTCCTGTTATGGGAATAACCGTCTCCTCGAAGTTTGCATATTTATAGTTTACTCAAACCCAGTATACTGCACTGATGAATCTCAAACCAGCTCCAGACTCATGGCGAACAAGGTGCCTTGGAGAAAGACTACTGGCACTTCTCAAATGGAAAGGAGGAAATTCACCCCCTGCACCATAGAAGTGTAATGGTAGCCAGTCCGAGGCTTTGAAGACATCACACTGAGAAGTGGTTTCCTGTGCACTGTAAAAAATGACTCCTTAGAGTGACAGTCTGGTTTTGCGATTCAAAAGGTTCATGGGGTTTGTGTGGACTAGTCTTATTCCTGCTGTCCTCTTATGGTGAATTGAAAATGCTCCAGTCATGTGTTAGATTGATAACATTATGTTGCAGTGTTTGGGATCTTATTTTAACTTTTATGTGCAAAGACAACCTTGCAAGTTTGCTACAAAATGATACAAAAAGGATTGAGGTGCATTGCAGTAGAAGACTTTGAGCCAGGCATAACTATTTTTTTTTACCTTTATGGCTGGATTAAGGTCAGCTGTTTATTCAGTTTGAAGACAACTCAAAGGACCACCAGCATACGTTAGTCCAGCTGAAATAATATTCATTATAATTTTCTGGGGGTCAAATGGGGGGGTATAACAATCCATTCATTATGTGTTCTACTTGTGTTTTCTAGATGTTTAACGTCTTTGATTGTGGGTCTGCATATTAAATTAGAGTACTGTAAAAAAGAGACTCAGGGTATTATAATAATGTACAGCAAAGTATGACACAATTGAGCCCTAAAAGCTTACTATATCTAAATCAAGAATAGGAAACTGAATGATAAGGTTGACATTGTACATAAGACTTATAACCAGTCTGTGCTGGTTAAAAGAACTGTGCACAATCTGTGCATGTCCGCATAAAACCATTTTCTTTCCCACATTATAAAAGCTGGCTAAAGTCTTAGTTAATTGATGGGTGGAAAAAGCTTTTTAAGTCTGAACACGTTTAGGCTCGATGTGCACAGTGTGCTTTGAGTGGGAATTAAATCAACAATATTATCAGAAGCATTATGTTAACAGGATTATCTCTACATCCTAGCGTTACCTTGGATACGCCAGCAAACCGAGCGTCAATGCCGAATGCAGACTACAGTTCCTGGACGCCTTTAGAATTTGTCGCTGAGTAAGTATACAGTCATGGCTCAACCAATCCCGTATATGTCATCCTACATATGTCAACAGTTTGCATGTTTTGCGTCCCATTGTGTCTCTGCTGCGATTGATAGATTTAATGTTCTGCTATAATGAAAAACCAGTATTGTTGGGGAAAGTGGATTGCAGTTTTTCAGTCCCGAAACAAACTCGTATAAGGAGTAGATATGCAAGTGTGAGTTTGTGTAGCTGTTTTTTGCACAGTAGACTCTGCATTCAAATGTTCAGTTCTTTAGTTGTAATATGAAAGTTCAAATATGCTGGAATAAGTACATTCCAGCCTTCATATAGTATGAAAGGTGATTTATTCTTGTCACAGCCGACACGTGGTCCCCAAGGCTGTTTTACATGATCATAATTGCCCCATTATGAAATCAAAATTTGAAATACACACATCAACAAAAACCAAAATAAGAAATCATATTGGTTATAAACGTAATCACATAATGTGGAAACAATCCCACAATAGAAGACATGTTTAAACATGATTTCAGTATTAGCATACATCCAAACATAAAGGGTAATTCAAAATTGTAAGTCATAATAGTGGGGTTGTACATACCCAAGTTACAATATATTCGGAATCAATCAGGCAGGGACAGGAACAGATGAGGGGGGAAAAGGAGGTATCTATTAGCATCATTTGACTACATTTTGTAAAAAAAGGGGGGTTCCTTGGCAGTTATTTGTGGTGAAATAGCTGCACCCTCCTATTCTCCTGAGGTGCGCATTGGTGAGCCCCAGAACTGGTGGATGCCATGGCATAAGACTAACCCAAGTTGTAATTAAACCTTGAGTGGGGTATTTTAATAACTCGTAAGATTAGTAATCTGTTGAGTCATGTGGTGCAGGATGACAAAACCCACCAGTGTTCTGTGATCATAACGTATGTGGCGTGGGGTAGTGACGTATTTAACTAATTGGTCAGTATTTGACTAAATAGTAGTAATCTGTTAGATCACAAAGTGACAGGACGTTATATGCTTAGTTTACCCCAGTTATCTCTATTAGGGGTTTCTGTTCGTCAATGGGCACAATCGCCCCAATGTCATTTGACCATGTTTCATTACTCTTTCCCCCCTTTAGTCCTTTATTGAAATGGACTACATTCAGAGGTCTGACAACCTCACTACTTTTGTCTTTCAAACTAGTGCGTGTCACTTACTTCTATATTCCATTGGGATTGATACATGGCATTTACCATTTAATCCCCTGCGAATATTATGCGAGTGCGTGCAGTGGCTGACTGGTGTAGCCGGAACGGGTAGGGGAAGACAGAGTTTGGCGGTGAGTTAAATGTTTGTGTGTATGTTGTGGGGTAGTGTGGAGGGGAGGGGAGGGGGCTGTGGAGAAGGTGTGCGTCTTCGTATGTGTTTGTGTATATTTATATGTGAGGGGTACGGTATCGATTGTTAGGGCGGAGAGGGTGCAGGATTTAAGAGGGATTTTGGGGGGGACCCCCCTCCCCCTTGGTTTCTGAGGTGAGGGTGGGGGGGGGAAATATGAAAAGGGATGTATTGCGAATATTACAGATTGTAACAAATCAGCCGACAAACTTTGAAGTGTGCTGTGAAGGCACCATGAAGCAAAACACAGCCACTACTGAGGCCTGGTGGTCCAGAACTGAAAGGAGACTAAAGAGTCTACGGAGCCCATAGGATGTAGACCGCCCAGGAATAAAGAACGCCTGGTCGGCTAGTTATCGGGGCATGCCTATTGGCCAACGCCCAAGCCAGTATTTTATTGTCCACATTTATTAGTGAGATCGGGCGATAGGATGAACAGTGTTCTGCAGGCTTCATTGGTTTTAGGAGAAGGGCAACCACAGCATTGTGTATTGAGTTTGGCAGCTCACCATCCTGCAGTGCCTATTGATACATACAGAGAATATGAGGGGCAAGTATGTCTGCATAGGCTTTGTATAAGTCTGCTGTAAGCCCATTCGGCCCAGCAGCTTTCTCATCAGGTAGCTACTTGATTGCCTCAAGAATCTCCTCTTCCACTAACAGCCTTCCTAGCCATTCCCTTTCTCCCTGCACCAACCAATATAGACCAACCTGATCCAAATATTCATTGAACATTCCCTGGGTTGTGGTGGACCTTGAAGTACAAAGCCCTATAAAAGTCAACAAATGCCCTCATGATCCACTCGTCTGTCTGAGCCTTCCAGTTTGATCTGTGACCCCAGCGATGTGCGACTTAGAATTTTCAGCTTTAACTAACTGGACTAGTGTAGCCCCCAGGCCTCTGTCCCTCCCCATAACTCTTCACCGTCGCGGATCTATGCAGAATCTCACTTCACCTTCAGTGGTCTCTCTAAACACTCCCAATTCCATCCGAAATCTAGCCTGTACACTTTCATCAGTAAGGAACCCTGCTCCTGATTCCAAGTCCTGCAGAAGAGTCTCACTAGCAGCAAGCTCGGCTCTAACAGTTCTAAGAATTCCTGCTTCCTTAAAGATGCACAGACCTCATCCGGCATTTGAAGGCCTCCCAGAGCGTGGAGGAAGACGACACTGAACCCTCGTTCTCTTGAAAGAACCGGAGCACTCCCTCCGTCACCTCCTTGCGAACACTGTCCCTCACAGAGTATCATTCTTAAAGTGCCAGATCCTGCCCTCTTGCCACCTCCCTGGGATGAGGAGACCTGCCACCACTGGGTCATGGTCAGAAAGATGTGTGTGTGCGCTAGGATATTACAGTCCGAGAACCATCCCGACCCATTGGTGGAAGCAAGAAAGAAGTCCAGCTTCGAGGCCGAGCCTTGGACGAAGGACACGAATGTTTAATCCCTTTCTGTGCCATGTCGCAACCTCCATATGTCCACCAGTCTCTCATTGGTTCACTTCCATATGTCCACCAGTCTCTCATTGGTGCAGACATCCTGTAGCCTTAGCCTCCCCCCTGTTGTGTTCCCCAACCTATCCAGAGTTACACATGACAGCATTAATGTCTGCCCACCCCCCCCCCCCGCCCCCCCCGCCCCAAGCATACCATATTCCCTGGGCACCTCCTCAGGTGCTCATCAATAAACTCCAGAGTCTCGGTTGAGTCCATGTTTGGGCTGTAGTAGTTCACAAAGGTGAAGCCTCTCCCTTGTATTAGTCGTGTGAGAACCAGGGCCCTCTCTTCTGTGTCCCTCTGTGCAGCAAAACCCTACCCTGCTCTTGATGAGTATGCACACCCTACAGGAGTACCTAGAATACGATGGGAAGCACCTGTGGCAACCCCAGGATTTTGCGAAGGCACTCACTTGTGGGCTAGAGTAGCATCTCCTGAATGAGAGCAGTATCCACCTGGTGCCTCTGCATGTACAACAGGACCCTTCTTGCCTTTAAGGGCCAGTTCAGCCCTCTGATGTTCCATGTCATGCATGTAACCCCTTCTCACCCATCCCACCACCTGCAAAGAATACTGACCTTAAGGGAGCAAGATCTAAATATGCCTCCACCGGTGTATGGACCAAGCCGTCGCACACACAATGAGTAGTAATGAACAATGTCCCCCATTCCTTGTGCACCGCCCTTCCCACCGCCCTTACCATTCACAGCAAAGCTCTTCCTACTTCCTACCCAGTGAGGTAAATGGAGGCCAAACGCGTGTGTGCTGAAAAACCAAGCCAAGACCGCCCGGTGAACCAACATGAATTTCCCAACCTCCATCAGCCCCACCAACATCCCCAACTTTCCAGTAGTGAACCCCCATGCCCATCGTACAACCCTAAACTGAAGCATGGCAGCCTCTCAATGTTTAACCACCCCAACCTTCCATAGCCTCCTTTGAAGACTCTGAGGGCTGATTACCCCTCAGAACCGTAGTGTAGAACAATAATGTTGAGAAGCCACTGCGGAAACCACAGTATCACTTCGGGACACTTGGCAATGCCCTCCCCTGGCCATTCTGCCCCCTACGGAGCTGGCTCTGTTTTCATTGACGTTACACTCTCCTCGTCCAGGGTCTGAAAGAACAAGGCTTTACCAATGTTTTATTTATTGTTCACTTGTAAGGCGCTCATACAAGTAAAGGTGTTTCAAAGCGCCCAGAGGGCAACAGGAGAGGTCATGGGAATGAAGAACAAATACAACAATGAAAGATGGGGGCGGTCCAACTTGGCCTTGTCAGCATTCAGAACATGCAAGTGTAGAGAGAGAGATATGGGGGGGAAAGTCCTAGGTGTATCAAGAGGGAAGTGCTAGGATGTTAGCAGCTGTAAGTGCCTATGTGGCGTGGTCAGCCAACAATAAATAAGTAACCTGCAGGTGCGCTGCCAACAAAATGGCATATTTAAATCCTTTATCTCAATGTCTTTTCTTTACTGCTAGGAAATTCTCCTGTGAAGCCTGTACTTTATTGGAGAAATCAGGGAAAATCCGTATCTGCTCACCGTGATATCTGAGGGAGCCCAGTTCTCTTGATCGTCTTAATGCATGTTCCTAGTCATGGTAATTAAGGAGCCTAGCGCAGAAGGGCCTGGGCAGTGCGCCCCGCACCGAGTGGCGTCCTCCCGGAATGGGATGGGCTCGAAAGCGGAAGAAAATCCAGACGTGCCAAGCGCTTCCTGCAGCAGTGCGTCCAGCATTTGTTCCATGGGTGCCCTGGCTGTCACCTTTGGGACTCCAATTATCCGAAGATTATTTCGGCGGGACCTGGACTCCAGGTCAACCTGCTTTTCCTGTAGTTCCTTGACCACCTTCCGCAGCTGGACCACATCCATAGATGTTACAGAGGGTTCTACCGTTGATCGACGCTGCTCTGCCTCGTCCAACCTGTCACTGTGTCTATTAAGATGGATTTGCATATGGCTAACCTTACTGGTGAGCGTATCAATCTTACTGTCCAGGGAACAGATGCCACTCTGCAGCTGGGTTAGGATACATTTAATGTCTGAGTGTCTGGTGAGGGCTCCACACTTTGTTCATCCACCGCCTCCAACTCCTGTGCTCCCCAGGTTGCAGCCTTTGAATGTGACTGGGTACCATAAGAGAGCTTAGACTGTGTTTTATCGTGCTTCCCCATTTTGGCCCGGTAACTGTGCAAACTTGGATCACACCAGATCAGTACCGGGAACTTGAAACACTCAGCAGACTCCCTGCAGTGTTAAGTACTTATTGTGGGAGCAGTCCTCTGCACTCTGAGATTGCCTACCGACTCTCAGTCCAAGGCCTAACTCCTCTGTGCCAGTTATCTTTCTGTACTTGCAGGTCTGCTCAGGATTACTTAGCACACAGCTTTGGCACAGGTACCTATAATTTGTGGTACTATGCGCAAATCTGCCAGTTCAGTCACTTTGGGTCAATTCCCCCTTACAGCATGTGCGCCTTTTGATCCTATGCTGCTGCTCACCATGCCTGTCCGAGCCACACACCTTCACCACAGCAGGAGGATATCAGATTGATGTAGGTAGAAGTGTGAGGCTTCCAGCACTCTGCAATTGCTCAATCAGACTTCCTAAATGCTGCCCGCCTCTATTAGCCACTTAGCTGAAGGTGAGAGGTTTATTTTTCAGGGTCGGGATCTAGGGCTGCAATTAGGTATATGTGAGCACTTGCTGACTCTCTCCCCTGCGCTCTGCTGCACTGGGGACAAACTCCAGAGCCTCCAGCTGGCTGTCCTGCAATTCCCCACTCGTCCAGATGCCAGTGTCGGCTCGGTCCTGTTCTCATACACTGAGCGTGCCCTCTCCTCACAATGTGTCCCGCTGCATCCACTCACCAGCGACTTAAGCGTATCATGGTCGGCAGCATCCAGGAGCGCAGGTGCCAAAATACTTGTAAGCCAGCCTCGCGCTGACTGATCCGCTCCACCTGCAATGCGAAGGGGCTCAGTGCGCCCGACAAACAGTGTCATTGTTCGCCTGCAGCCAGGGTGCGGTATGTTTTGCAGCCGGGCTCCTTACTGAGACACTCAGCGCCAGTGCCGCCCAGGTGACAACCACTGTTGGGGGCACTTTGGGGGGGAAATGTCTCTGTATCTGCCTACTCCTCTAATTATACCATGCTCTTCAAAGGGTATAGTGGCAGAGCACCGCAAACTTAACTCTCGGGATGTGAGAAGGGCGATCAGAAGGTATACGAAACACTTTGATAAATGTACATTAAAATTGTCCACAATATTCTTAGAAACATATCGATATTTCAAGGCAAAAGGGGGAAAAAATGACTATAGTTACATGTAGGTTAAAACCTAGTAAGATGAATGTGTGTAGTAAGCAACAGTTGTTTAAATCTCTACAAATTCTCTGCAGTTTTGGAAAGTCTTTGTAGAGAATTAAGAGATAAGTAAAGGTTTTTATTTTAGAGAAGAGAAAAAAAGGCAGTTCAGATGAATTAAATGCAACAATGGTCATCATTAAGATTATGGCGGTCCGGAAATAAGGGTGCTGGTAGCAATGTACCCTTTCCGGACCACCATACTACGATGTCGGTAGGGGCCAAAGATCCCCTGGCAGGCCTGACCTGCCGGGTTTTCAGGCCTCTACCGGCATGGTTGTCACAGAAGCACTGGCACCATTAGCAACGGTGCCAGTGCTTCCGTGTCCCCATTTCCATGGATTCATATGGGACTCCATGGAAATGGGGATTAACCCTTAACGCCGCCGCTTGTGATATCCAGGTGGCACCGGGATATCAGGCGGCAGTAAGGGTGTTACGGGGTTACCACCAACCTTGTAATGATGCCCAATGTCTTGCAGAAATGCTGCGTTAGCACAGAGTTGAAGTTGTAATGGTCCGGTCAGATTTGAAGGGTGGCAGATCCTTGGATATGAAGTGGGGACTCTAAAATGAGTATTGCAATAAAGAAAACAACCAGAGGAAAAAGATAAATCCCAGTGTCCAGGAGCCAGACTTAGGCAGGTGCAGTGTGCCGTTTGACATGATCAAAAAGTAAGGTTCTCCATAGATGCCGAAAGGCTTCAGTGATGGCACTATGCCAACTCAGCCACAAGTCCAAGCCATCAGCGTGGGAAGTAGGTGTCAGGGCTTTGGAGATGTGGTCGGCACTCAACCATAGATGCTCTGTTCCTATGTCATCCATGGATTCCGGCAGGATTTCAGCGATGGGATCACCAACCTCTGGACCACACCGGAGATCATCCATCGACCACAGAGTCTTTGAGTTGCAGGTTTGGCGATGCAGTCCGGCAACAGCACAAGTCCCTTGAGTTTCCTATTTTGGGGAAGATAGCACATAGCACCTGCCAGGTATCACTAGATGAAGTGAATCTGGTCCTGCAGTCAATGAGAGTGCTGGGTCATCTGCCACAAAGGAGTTCCCACTGCTGCCACTGGCTGTGAATCGAGGTCCAGGAGCTTCAAGGAGACCAGGCCTTTGGGCAGCTGAGGTAATCCATAGTTGGTTCCTTCTTGACACTGGAGAGGCAGAACTCTGCTGTCAGTTTTCTTTGAGTGCTTAAATTGCTGGGGCAGAGCTTCAGTTCCCCTCCACGAGCTGCAGTCCTGTGTGTGGGTTTGGATTCCAGCAGCAAGACCAGATAACTGCTTAAGGGGTCTTTTATCCCCAGGCAGGAGGCTGGTGTCACCCCCTGCCTCACATCCCACACCATGCTACTTTCACTTGGGCACCCCAAAACATTTAAGGATGGGTTACACCACACACTCCACCATCAGGATTTCCACAAGGATAAATGCAAGCTTCATTTTATGTATGCGGAGAAGTGGGTCAAAAAGGGCCACAGATGGCAAAATGATACGGGGGGGGGGGCGTAGACCATCCTTGTGAGGCAAGGTCGCTACCAAATAGTCCCCCCTCAGGGTGGTGGAATGCGGGCCATCACAGTGGGAGACTCCCATCATGGGGATACAGACTTTTGTTTTGTGAAGGAATTCCCTAACCCTTTTCCCTTGAGACCAAATCCCTGTCCGAAATTCCTGATAATACTACTGTCTGTTATGGTAATGTCTCTTTAGTCTTTGACTCCCGAAGTAATATGATCAAGATGAAAAGGAGCCAAAGATACCTGCAGATTCACAACAGGTTGACTTATAGTACTGAGAAGTGTTGGCCCCCAAGGAGGCACAAAGATTACATCACCAACAGTGAAGAAGTACTTGAACCTTATGCTGGGGGAGGACCCAGCCACTGGAAATAAAGAGTTTGAACCTGGGAACACGAAGGTGTAAGAAAGCTTATCTGCACCTCCGGAGACATAGAGGAGCGGTCGATGGAGCACTGTTGGAGAAGCCAAGTTCCCGACCAGTGGCGTGACCTCATGGAGGTAGACCGTGTAATTCTGTAACTGTGCTAGAGTCGTTTGGCACAAGTTTTCACAGAGCCCGAAGGATGAAGTGGGGAGTGGAGTGAAGGAAGCAGGAAGTGCTGAAGCAACGCAAATCAGTTCATCACCCCATGAAGAATCAGCGATGCAATCCCGACATGCTACAGGCAGTGGGAACAGCGGGAGACCCGTTGGGGGTTTGGGACAATTTAAGAATCAAGAAAGCCTTGGGAGTGATCTCCCTCAGCACAGTGGTGATTCTCAGAGAATTAAGAAAGTCTCCAGAGCAATCTCCATCGTGGTTATTCCCAAAGAACCAAGTGTCAACGGAGCCTCTGGAGTAGTCTCCCTCGTCACAGTAGCGATACCGGGAGAACCAAGAGATCCTCCGGGGAGTGGGAGGGGTTAATCACCCTTGTCACAGTAGGGATACCTGGTGAACCAAGAATCAAGAGAGCCTCAGGGATAATCTCCTTTGTCACAGTGGTGTTGTCCAGAGATTCAAGAGAACAGTGGGAGTAATCTCCCACATCACAGTGGTGATTCCCACAGAACCAAGAGGCAAGAGAGCCTCTGGAGTGACTACCCTCGTCACAGTAGTGATACCCAGAGAATCAAGAGGTCAGGAGTAATCTCCATCGTCACAGTGATAGTCCAAGTAGGATTAAAGAGCATATTAGACAACTATATGGAGGCAACCTTCAGAAAGGCCTACAACAAGAAAGAATAACTGGAACTATAAAGCAAACTTTCAGGAGCTCTTTGGAAGAACTGAAGAGACTTTTTGAGGACTATTGCCAAAGACTATCCTAAGATCGCCCTTAAGGCTGTGTAAGGTGGGTCTGGAGAAGGGATTCATTCTCCTGACCATTTTCTCTTTGTTGAATCAGAAGCTAGTGCAAAAGACTTTTGGAAAAGAGATAAAGACTGAAACAGTTTGCCAGGAGAAGGGAGTCATTCTCCTGGTATTATTTTCCTTTGAATGCAGCGACTTTTTGTAGCTTAGTGGTAGGGTTGGAGTAGGTTTTTGGACTGTGGACGGATCCTTTTGAATTGGATAAACATCCTGATGATGAGCACCAGATTTGATATATATTTTTTTTTTTATATTTATATTGTTGTTTTTCGATACAAATTGATCTTTACAACAATTAAAATATTTTCACATTATCACATTCCTGTCTTATTAAAACCTCATTATACCATAAAAGCCAATTTCACAATACCAGATGAGCTCACATAACGGTTCTTTACACAAAACCTTATTCACATTTAAATACTATGTATGATAAATGTAACTTATATATACCCACACATTATCACCATCTCCATTTGAATATACCATATACAAAAATTAAAATCAACGATTTCTCATCAGTATATAAATACTTGTAACACTTTCAAGCATATAATGAGCTTGAAATACAAGCTGATGTATTTAAAAGCTCATTAGCAGATCTATCTAAGCAAGATTCCCTACTCTTTAGGTTCTTTTCGATGACATATAACATCTGCACTAAATTTTGATATTTGTTGTAGGGATAACCCTTTAGAGATAGGGAGAGGTTATTTTTCTTGGTTTCTAAATAAATTATTGGTGAAACTTGCCACACCTTTGTCACTCCACCATGCCACATTTCCCTGTGAAAGCCTCTTGCTGAGCTGCCTGTGTTGGGTTCCCCGTTGTTGGAAGGTTCTCCTTGTAATCAATCTGCACTGAAGTTCCATATCGGGAGGCCCCTGGTACAGAAGGCTGTATCCCAATACAATCGGTGTCCAACCGCCATAATCGTTTATGGCAACATATGTACACCAATCAGTCTGTCACAGAGAACAGGTGCCATCACTACCTCAATCAGATGCAACATGTTTGTGAATGTTGGTTGTATTTCAAAACTGGGCGAAGCGGCAGTCGCCAGTGACTTGATGGTCACCAAAGAATTTGATTAGCGCATGTGCTTAGGAGCAGAAGTCCTCCTCAGATGTCCCAAATATTTTGAGAATCCTTCATCCTTACCTTGTCGAAGCAAGGGACAAGTCCCGATGAAGAATTGCACAGTTGCTCAAATTTTGTGTCGAATATTTGAAATTGGATTGAAATAGGCAGTACACCACAAGTCACAGATGAGCTGATATATTTCTTATAGGGCCTGCAGTAGCGTCTGTGTAGTTATGGTAAAGTTACTGAACCGATAGGAAGAGCAGATTTTGGGCAGGTTATAACTCTGGTGCCGTTCGATGAATTTGCAAACATATAGGGGGGGGGGTCCCAAACATTTGAAATCCAGATAGATATACATGGAAAAATATGTGCTCACGCCTACAGCCCAAACCATCCAGTAGGCTATTTTAAAAAGGAAAAAAGTAGGTAAAAAAAATAAGTGATATCTGTGTCCGATCCGCAGACTCACTTCCTGATTCGGTGTCCGCGGAAATCTCTGAACCAAACTGAGAAAGGCGTAAAGTTTGCAGACATCATTCACGCTCACTGATTGTTAAATTAAAAACGTGAGTTGCGTCAAAACCTTTTGAAACAGACACCATGTGGGATTCGCGAACTGGGCCCATAGTCCACGGATTTGTGGTAAAAACATTAAATAACACAACATTGAACGTTCTGCTTGTCAAAATAATCTCTGGGGACTCGAGGGGTGGTGAGGATGGGATGGGATTTGTCCAGAAAAAGCCAAAAATCGTGTGGCTTTTCTTCTCCGAAGTCTGCAAACAGCTCAGATGTTCATGGACATTGCTAGGATGTTTGCGAACTTGACAAATGTTTGCGGACATCAATGGATATTTCTGAATTATAGGGTCAGTGAAGAGCAGTTTTGGGATGGCTTATAACTTTTGCATCATCCAATGAAACTGCAGTAACATTTTCGACTCAAAATAGAAATGCTTTTGCAGAGTTTGGTGCTGTTTCGCCAAGAGTGGGCACAATTAGAGAGGGGGTCCCTAAATGTTTGAACCTCTTATAAATGTGGTGCCGTTTGACGAATCTACACAAACTGACACAACCTTTAATGTTTGTTTGTGTAATGCGGAATGGATTTTGCCCAGTGGAGTTTAAGTTGTACATCTATTTATTTGTACCTACACGTTGACATTTTTCAAAACATAAAACGGATTTGCAGCAAACTTGTGCAAGGAGCATTGGCAGTGTCCCTCAAATGTGTCTGTGTTTTATTTTTTGAAAAGTGTCAGAATGTGGGTACAAAAACTAGTGATATATCTTTGGTGGCTGAGGTATATGTGGCCATAGCCAGATGGCCATGACCCGGACACTGGCCATGGCCACCAGGGACCAGCAATAGGTTTAAAGTGGGAATGGCCACTAGGGACCAGCTATGTGGTAACGTTTTTCAAAATCTGGATAGGATTCAATGGGAAAGGAAATTCTGCACGGCTACAGTCAGAAGTGCTGGGTGGGATTGTAGCAAACTTGTGTGATGAGCATAAGCAAGCACCTGAAAGTATGCTTTTGCAAATCTGTCCTGTGCTTTACTTTTTCCAACGTGTCAAAATGTAACTACAAAAATGCGATATTACTTTGGTGCTTGGGCCGTACACGGAGGTCTCTCGATCACCCTTAATATGTTGCTAGCAACATTCTAAACAGAACCCTTTGTAGGGCCTTTTGATCAGAATTGATATGATATGTGTGATGTCATCAGTGATATCATCAATGGTGCAATTTGTGATTTAATCTTTCATGTTCAGGTTGGTGGTCTTAGCAGTGCATGGTGGTGGTGCGAGTTATTGTTGCTTAGCTTACCATAACTGGCAGGTTTCTTGGGTTTTCTGATTTTTACTTGTAACCATAACATCCCTTTAACAAAGTTTTTTTTCACTGATATATGTGTATGTATGTATATCAGCAACCATAACTCGCGCCACCACTGTGCACTGCTAAGACTAACACGCAGGACATCAAAGATGACAACACATATGTCATTGATTTTTTTTTTTAATAACACATTTTATTGTATTTTATGCAATAGAACAATAACATATCAAACCACAATTACAAGACTTTGCATACAGGTGACGGAGTAGCACGGTTAAGTATTACAGATATGAACAATCGCAGAGATATCATTAGTGTGGGTATACTGGACGGTAAGATAGCTGGCAGTTTATGCATCCTGGTACTGTTCGAGGCTTCTAGAAGGATGGTATGAGCGGATACAGGTCTTACATGCTTTCACAACAATTCAATTTGATGACATTATAGCGAGGTTACATAGTATTTTCCCATTTTCCCCAGATCTTATCTGCTTTATTCGGACAGCCTCTAGCCCGGTAGATACGGCGTTCCATTAGGATGATTGATTCCACGTCCGTTATCCAGTGACCATATTTTGGGGTGTTTTCTGAGCCCCACAATTGTGCGATGTTCCTCTTAGCAATTCCCGTGGCTGTTGAGATTAGCAGCTTTTCAAATCGAGACAATTCTATCGTGTCAGCGATGCCCAATAGAAGGAGTTTGGGTTCAGTTGGGATCGGGCGGCACATGGCCCTGGAGAGTCTTGCGCTGCATTTGTGCCAGAAACGCTGTATGCGTGCGCATTGCCAGAGGATATGATAGAAGGAACCTTCTTCTTGTTTGCATCGTAAGCAGTTGGGATCCGATGTTCTGCCCCAATTGAACAGCGCTATACGCGGATAGTATATCCTGTGGAGTATCTTGAGTTGTACCAATCTAATGCGTGCTGAGATTGCACATTCTCTAGGGTACATCAGGATTTCAATCCATTCTTCAGGTAATATAGGGCCAACATCAGTTTCCCACTTCGCCTTCAGATTCAGCAGTTCCTTTGTGGCAAATGCAGAGATGACATTGTACATGGTAGATGTAACTTTGTTACTCACAGTGTCAATGACAATATTTCTTTCTATTGGCGTGCATTCTGGCATGTCCACCAGTTGGGTCCTGTGCGAAGCTAGTGCGTGCCGTAGTTGCCCATAGTGATATTGTTCAGTCTCTGGGAGGCCATATGTGGTAATGAGCTCAGGGAATTGTATTAGGTGATCATTCACAATTATCTGTTGGATTGTGTGTATTTCAGCTGCAGCCCAATTTGGCCATTTCGGGAGATCGACAAGGTTTGGGAGCCTGGCATTGTTCCATATGGGTTGGGCTGGGGTGATCTTGGTGTCCCAACCTAAATGTTTATGCGCTTCTTTCCATACCAAGGTTGTATGTACTGCTATCGTGCATTCAGGTGGGCGGGATACTTTAGAGTAGAGGCTTTCAAGTGGGGACATATCTTGTCTTGCCGCTAACTCTGCTCTTATGTGTGGGATGGTCGGGTCACCGTGTAGTATGTCATTAACTGTCGCCATCTGAGTTGCCCAGTAATAGATCTGAATATTCGGGAGTCCGATTCCCCCCTCCCATATCGAGCGCTGGAGAGTTGAGAGGGCAATTCTCGGGTGTCTCCCACCCCAGAGGAGTATACGTGTTGTGGTATCTATTCTGTGGAATATCGCAGTGGGGACATGTAGGGGGGCGTTCTGGAGAATGTATAGGAAGCGGGGTAGAGTCAACATCTTGAAGAGTGCCGCTCTTCCCAGCAATGTCAGTGGTAGCGCCTGCCAGTGTACTACGTCTTGTTCGTATCTTCTGATAACTGGGTGTAGGTTTTGTTTTATATAGCTATCCAGCCCGTTGGTTATTAAAATACCCAAGTATCGGAATTGATTGGTTTCAATCTTATATGGGGAGCCGGCTGTCGGTATACAGTCTACTCCTTTAACTGGAAACAGCACGGATTTAGACCAGTTTACTTTGAGTCCACTGAAGGTTCCATAATCTATTAGGAGTTGTGTGACCACAGAGCAGGAGTTCGCTGGGTCACCCAAGTATATTAGGAGATCGTCTGCATAGAGAGATACTCTATCTTCCCAGTTTAATCCCCATCTGAAGCCCGTCCACGTATTGGAGTCTCGCAGGAGGGCTGCTAATGGTTCTATTATTAGTGCAAATAGCATTGCCGAGAGTGGGCAGCCTTGTCTGGTTCCCTTGCCCAATCGGATGATGCGTGACGGCCACCCATTTACTCTAATTTCAGCCAGTGGGTTATTATACAGGAGTTGTACCCAACGTATGAACGGTTCCCCGAACTGCATCTTGCGCATTATGGCCCATAGTGCCTCCCAGTGAACGGAATCGAATGCTTTTTCGAAGTCTATGGCCAACAGGGCCAGGGATTGCTGTAGGGCCGGTGCTCTCTCTAGTGCGAGATGCAATCTACGAATGTTCATTCTGGTCGATCTCTGGGGCATGAAGCCACATTGGTCCGGGTGGATTAAAGATGTGATGACTACTTGTAATCTATTGGCTAATATTTTGGCTAGTATTTTAGCTTCACAGTTAATGAGGGAGATGGGCCGATAGGAGGTGCATTCTTCAGGGGGCTTATCTTTTTTGGGAATTACTATGATGCTGGCTTTACGGAGATCTGTTGGGAGCTCGCCACGTGTTAGGGAGTATTCAAACACGTTGAGGAGGCGAGTGGGTACATCGAGGTGGTTTAGCTTTTTCCAGATGTCCACCGGAAATCCATTTGGGCCAGGGGTTTTGCCTGCTTGTAGTTGCCCAATGGCAGTTGAAATTTCAGTAGTGGTGATTTTGGAGTCTAAAGCGGAGATTTGCTTAGCGTTGAGTGTTGGGAGGGCAATAGTGGTTAGTATATTAGTATCTATGGCATTGGTGGGGGGTCTGTATAGGTCTTCATAGAACTCGGCAAAGCGTTCAGCAATCTCTGCATCAGTGTACACTGGGTTTCCATCTGAGGTTCTAATATGGTTCACCTTCTGTTGTCCTTCATCTCGCTTTTCGAGCCACGCCAGCATTTTGCCTGCCTTGTCTCCTGTCTCATATACACGTGCCTTCATTGCAGCGTGTGCTTTCTTGGCACAGTCCAGGGACAGGTTGTACAGTTTTTTCCGTGCCAACATTAGGGCCCTATTCGTCTCTGGGGTGTCATTGGCTATATGTTCCATCTCTTTGGATATGACCTCACTCTCCGCCTCGATGAGTTTTTCATTGTGCTTCTTTTTTTTATGGGATGTCCATGATATAATTTCTCCGCGAAGGACCGTTTTATACGCCTCCCACAATGTAATGGGATTATCCACTGATTCTGTATTAAATTCAAAATAATCTGAGGTGGTTGTTTCCATCATCTCCTGAAATTCTGGGAATCCTAGGTAGTAGGAGTTCAATCGCCATGAGGGTGGCGGTCGTGGTCTTGCTGATTCCAATTCAAGCAGGAGCGGGGAATGGTCAGAGATTCCACGTGGGAGGAAGGATGCATTGCTTAGTTTGTGGATAGATTGTTGTGGGAGGAAGAAGTAATCTATCCTTGACATTGAGGCATGGGCTCCCGAGTGGAAGGAGTACTGTCGCTCTTGGGCATGAAGGGTTCGCCACGCATCACATAGGCCCATTGCTGACACGAAAGAGGCCAACCTCGTCGTGGTGGCCGGGTTCCTGGTTCGCAGGTGTGTACGGTCCAGGGTATAATCCATGACCTCGTTGAAGTCACCTCCTATCACCATTGTGTCTGCCAGTCCCGTTGCCACGATAGGGGTGATTTCGTTTAGCAGGTCATTGAGGAGTGTTGGCGGTGCGTATATCGCCATTAGTGCCAGTGTTTGGTTCCAGAGTTTTGCTTGGATGTGCACATATCGGCCTCTCGTGTCCTGTAATATATTTGTAATTGCCAGCGGAAGCTTCTTATGGATTAGTATGAGGACTCCTCTCGCACCCATAGAGAAGCCAGCATGTATCGCAGTGCGGTAGTTTGACCTTTGGAAGAATTTGCATATGTTACCGGCTAGGTGCGTTTCGGTCAGCATGACTACATCTGGGGAATATCTATTTAGCTGCTGGAGGACCAGGCGCCTTTTGATACTATTACCTAATCCGTTCACATTCCACACCAGGAATTTAAGTTTTCTTTGGCTTGGAGTGCTTTCAGCTGCCATTATTGTTCTGGGATTTGTTTACACAGGTGGATCTTCTTAGACGCATACCCATCATATCCATTCCGTCTGATCTACATATCGTATTCCTCCTGTCTCTGTATGCTGAACATTGAATACATATAATAAATCCAACTCCCCCCTCCCCATACTCCACCCACAACTGAAGCATCTGTCGACCCATTGTTTTAACTTTTTGAACAGACTAACTGTAGACTACATCAAACTTGCCCTATGGCAGTCCAAATCCAGAGCGCAAGTGTGCCAGGTGCTGACACTGGGAACAACACAGAGCAGGGCAATGGGGCTCTGCTGTGGCGCTCCGGGTTTACTCTGTGTCTGGTGGGGGGGGGGGGGAAACGCCACGTGGGTGGCCGCCAGCCGGGGTTGCCGTCTACAGCACCCTTGCAGTGTGCGATGTAGCATCTCGCGGTATATTTGTAGTGAAGTGGACGTCCAGGATCTCGGCGATATTTGCTAATCCGCCATCTGTTGTGGGATTCGTATCTGTTGTTGTTGTTGCGGTGCATGTTCAGGTGGTCGCTCCGGGCGAGGCCCATTCCGTTCTCTTCTCCGTCTCTCGTCGGCACTCCAGTCGCCCTCTATATGCTCCTCTGCCCATCTCCATGCCTCCCTTGGATCAGTGAAGTGTACTGTTGTATTTTTGTGAAAAATCTTAAGTTGAGCGGGGAATACGAGCCCATATTTAACTCCCATTGCTTGGAGGCGTTTTTTGAGGGGGTCAAAGGATTGACGCGCTTTCTGAACTTCCCTGGTGAAATCAGGGAAAAAGGCAATTCTTGATCCGTTGTACGTGATGGTTCCTTTAGATCTCGCTAGCTGCAGCACCGTATCTCTATCTCTATAATTTAGGAACCTTGCTATGATTGTACGAGGCGGTGCTCCTGGTGTGATCTTGCCGGCTGGAATACGATGGGCACGCTCAATGGAAAAGAACTTGGAGAAAGACTGTGCGTCGTATATGTCCGCAAGCCAGCCCTCGAGGAAAAGCTCCATACAGTCTCCCTCTGTCTTTTCTGGAAGGCCGAGAATACGCACATTGTTGCGCCTCGATCTGCCCTCAGTGTCGTCTGCTCTTGCTTCCAGGAGTTTTATTCTTGTCATCATGCCAGCCATCTGACGGTTGACTCCGCGGAGGTTGTCTTCAGTTTCGGAGATTCGCATCTCTGCCTCCCCGGTGCGTGATGTTAGCTTCTGGAGGTCGTGTCTTAGCAGAGATACGTCTGCACCTATGCTGTCCATCTTTTTCTCCATGGAAGTTCTAGAGCTGGCAATGGCACCCATAATGTCTCTGAGGGAGATATTCTCTTCCATGCTATCCGGGTCTTGTTGTAGTGATCTCTCTGGGGAGCGAGGTATTGGTGTAGTTGCATATTGTTCAATCCTGCTTTGCGTGATGGTCTTTCTGGGCTTATCTTTCCCCATTGCAGGTATTTTGGTGAAGTGGCTGTGGAAGTCCAGGACCCGCCTGTAGGATGAGGGGGCAAGTATTGCCGAAAGGGAGGGAGATTCCGGTATGGTCGGTCCAGTCTTTCGGCTCTATGCAGTAGGGACGTTTACAGATCTTGAGTGCCTGTCAAGAACAGTGCGAAACCGTGGGAGTTATCTCCAGTGCCTCTCACAGTGGTGAATGGGAGTTCTATGAGCGTACGCAGGGAGGACAGTCGTGCTCAGTCTCCCTAAGTTGCATTTATCGTTGTGGCACCAACAGTGCTGTCCAAGTTTGCGAGGCACAGGGGTAGTCGTCTCACAGAGCCTCGCAGCAATGGCGTGATTGTTTTACTGAAGGCCTTCTGATGTAAAGGCAAAATCTCTTGGCTTTTACCGTCTCTGTCTGCTGGGAGTGCACGCCAGGTTACTAAGTTTCTGGGGTTGGGAGCGAGGGCCTTGTCCGTGTGCGGCAGTGTCCCACTGGATGATCGGGTTCTATCACGCGTCCCCAGGGACGTCAGCGATATGGGCAGGAGTTGTTGTCGGAGCTGTTGGAGTGCTCCTCGCAGCTTTGTGCACCTAGGTCCCTCGCTTCCATGCAGAGCTCTCCGCGTGTCCCTTGGCGGTGGGGTTCCTGCGGTTTATGAGGAGGAGCGTTGGTTCACTGCCACCCGCCAGCATCAGCTCCTCTTCCCTCCCCTCTCCTTACCGGCATTTGCTTGTCCGCGGCGCGGCTGCCGGGGGGGGCGTGCGGGCGCTCTACGAGGAGCGGAGCACCCGCGTCCACAGGACCCGCCGGCCCCCTCCGAGGGAGTGGGGGTGGGGGGGGCTCTCCGGCGCTTATCCACTCGATCGGGTGATCGCTTCAGGCTCCTCCGACGCGATGGACTCCCGCACGTCCGTCGGCAGTCCTGCGGCTCCGGCGTCGCGCGGCGGAAGGTTCTCCCCCCACAGCCGCGCTCGCGGGAGCGTCCGATTCTGGTCGGTGTGATCCGGCAGCTTGGGAGGCGGCTCAATTCAGCCGATTCTTTTTCCGGAGCCGGTGGGTGCGCGTCGCCCGTTTTCCTTTGGGCCCGCTGTAACTCCAGGCCTTGCGATCTCCAGCTCTCGATACCTCAGGCGGCCATCTTGGTCTCTCACCGCTGTTTGCCGTTCGTAATCTCCGCAGGTTGTATCTCGCACAGGACGCACCGGTTCCGGTCCGGTGTGTTGCGGATCGAAGCAGCAGAGTTTCGGACGTCTTCACAATAGTTTTGGGACTCCACAGAATTATTTTAAGGGAAGGATGACTGAAGGATTGGGCTGACGGCCGGGAGCGGCGAGGGATCACGTCCTCATCGAATGCCCGCTGGCCACGCCCCCTCACATATGTCATTGATGACATCACATATCTGGGCCACTTGTTTTTGTTCACTGACATATCTAGGTCAGGTGGTTTTGCTCACTGACAGTCAGAATATTAAAATTCAAAAGGTGCTTTATATCTAGATGTTAACCTTGTTGGATGTTTTTAAAGTACTTTCCTTAGGGTTTGGTATCAGCTCATGTTGCATATACATGGGGCAACAAGCAGGCCTCAAACACAAAATTCATTTGTGTACATGAAGATGAACTTTAATGTTATTAACATTTTCTGGTGATGCTGTTTCTTTCTTCCTTACTTTAGTTTCCCTGTATGTGCCTCTAATTTGTATGCATTGTGGGTCTTCATATATATTGTTTTTACTAGCACAAGTGTGCAGTAAGTCTTGAATTGTTAGCTAATTATTACATTACTCAAAACTCTGATAAGGTAGCATTCTTTATTTTTCTATCCAAGATTATAAATATTGTACTTATATGGTGCGTGCTGCAGCCATTGGCAATATTTATGTATGATTAGGTTCCTGTATCAACAACACTCCAATATAATGTTTTGTGTAGATGAGTACATTCTTTAATAGATTAAGAAGTCCATGATAGGTCTACCAATCACCCCTGACTTATTGTTACCAACATTATAAACACAATCGAATCTCCCGCCGTTTTGATGCCGGTTCCCGCCCGCAGCCCACAGCCTGATTCGGCTCCCTGCCCTGCCGGCTCCACCGCCCCCACCATAAAGGGAGACGGGGCCCACCGCCAGGCAAAGCCACGAGTAGAAGGTCAGAGCACAAGGCCTGCACTCCTCTTTGCAGCTCTTCGCTGCTCGAAGTCTGCCGTCCGCCGTGGAACTCTGCCTGCAGTACAAGGTAAGGAGTCCCACACTTGTGATCGGCATACCGCACTCACTTCTAGACTCCAGCGTCTGGGTGCACGTACCCTCACATGTTCGCTACCTTCAATACCTACACCGACAAACGTACGGAACGCGCGCCTGCAAATTAGAACCCTGCAAATTTCCATTAGCCCGAAGATTCCAGCCTTAACAAATTACAATCCCCAAAGGCTGCACCACGCTATGGATCAGAGTCCACACAGTAAGCACTACCTTGACCACAATGCAACTGTACCAATGGCCATGACTCCTTATAATGTACCTCCCACGGGCTTGAATATGATCACCCCATTGTGCAATTCTTCTACCACAGCCATGCCACCCACTGATGTAAATGCTACTTTATCCATGTCTAGGACCCTAGAAAATATGCTCCCCACTACCACTAATATGATTACCGCAATGTGCAATTCTTCTACCACAGCTATGCCACCCACTGATGTAAATATCTCCCCCGAACCTCACCTCAAATGTGCCCTCATCAACGCCCGATCCATCAATGCGCACGCCTTAGACATCCACAACATCATCACCACCCTTGATCTAGATCTCCTAATGGTCACTGAGACCTGGCTACACAAAGCCTCAGGCACCGCTCTATCCCTCGCTCTCCCACCAGGCTATGCCATCACGAGACAAGATCGCCTGACCACAGGAGGCGGTGTCGCTCTCATAGCCAAAGATTCGATCACCATCAGAAAGATTGACAAAACTATAAACAACAGCGACTACCTTCAATTGAAACAGACTATCTCGCAGTCACTGCACCATCACCCTATACCTCATCTATCGACCACCAGGCCCCCTGGGAGACTTCCAGGCATCACTCACGCACCTCCTGGCTGACAACCTAGAAAAGTCATCCAAAGTCATTCTCCTTGGGGACATCAACCTAGGCCTGAATGACACCAAAGACCCTGGTGCCAAATCACTTGAAACGGCTCTAGCCACTCTAGGATTCGCCAACACCATCACAGACCCTACTCACGCACTAGGCAGATCATTAGACTGGAAAGCCCATCACAACTGCCCCCTCACAGTCACAGGCAACACCCCCACCCCATGGTCCGACCACCACACCATCACCGTCAACATCCCAACCTCCTCCCCATTCCCACCCCAAACCCTTACCACCAGCTCTCACAAGAAGCACCCGCCAACTGACCAAAGAAAGACTCTTACCCTTCCTACAGGACCTGCCTTTAGACTCCCCTTTTCCAACGACCCAGCAACCCTTGCCAAGAACTACGACTCTACTATCACGGCAGCAATCAATGCTATCGCCCCACTTAAGCCGTGCAAAACCAAACCTACCAGCCACACTAATGCCTGGTTCACCCAAGACCACCTCAAACTGCGCACAGACAAGCGAGCAGCACTAGCTCAATGGCAAACATCCCGTGATGACAAAGACAAACTTAACTTCAAATCCCTCGTAAACGAATATAAGGAAGCCATCATCAAAGCTAAAGCCAAATCATTTGAAGATAGAATCTCTGAGGCCAAATCAAACACCAAGGAAATGTTCAGGGAACTCGAGACCCCTACACCAACCCCTCAAAACTTCACCAAAGATAAAGCATGGTGTGATGACATCCAAACAGCCATGCGCAATAAAATCAGCTCACTCCAAACCAAAATTCTGAACACTAAACTAGCGCCCCCCCCCCCCCACCCCTCCCCAACCTCCCCCTCTCCTCACCTCAGAGGCCGCCCCTACCTTCTCTTTCAAAACCATTCAGGAAAAAGACATGATCAACATCATGAAAAACATCAAACCCTCCAATTGCAAAGGGGACCCCTGCTTCGCCTCCATCATCAAAGACTGCTCAGACACCCTTGCTCCTTTCTTAACAGCCTTCGTCAATGCCTCCTTCACCACAGGGAGAGTCCCCTCGTCCCTCAAGGAAGCATGGGTCCGACCTCTCATAAAAAAACGTTCACTTGACCCACCTCCCCCAACAACTACCACCCCATTACCACAGTCCCATTCCTCCTCAAGATTCTAGACAAGGCAGCCTTCCTGCAGGTCCAGCACTTCCTCGAAGAGCATAACCTCCTAGGACTGAGACAATCTGGCTTTCGGCCTAGGCACGGGGCAGAGACCGCCCTACTCGTCCTCAAAAACCAAATGGAGACCAAGGCAAACCTGTCCTGCTCCTTCTCCTCGATCTCTCTGCAGCTTTCGATCTTGTAGATCATGACATCCTCTGCCGTCACCTAACCTCCACAGCCAACTTCTCCCAAGAAGCTACCACTTGGATCACCTCCTTCCTCCAAGGCAAAACCATGCAGGTCTTCTCTGACCTAGCCACTGCATCACCCACCATCATGCTATGTGGTGTGCCCCAAGGCTTCTGCCTCTCCCCGACCTTATATAACATCTTTACCTGCCCCCTCTTCCTTATCCTTGATGCCATGGGCATCTCCTACACCAACTACGCTGACGACACTCAGATCCTCCTCACACAGATAACTATGACACTGACTGCGCAACTCTTAACAACATATACAACACAATCCAAATGTGGATGGCCATCAACCGCCTTTGCCTTAACTCTGACAAAACTGAGCTCCTTCTCGTAGGATCCCCCGACACCCTCAAGAAACTTGACTCCCAGTTTAGCCACTTTACCATTGACTCTATCAGAATTCCAGTACTCGACACGGTAAAAACGCTAGGCGTCTATCTAGATTCTAACCTATCCATGACTAGACAAGTAAACGCAATCGCCTCCTCTGCGGTTTACCATGCAAAACTCCTCAACGCAATCAGGCCTTTTCTGTCAAGACACCTGCACCAACATAGCTAGAGCCATAACTGGTTCCCGACTAGACTACTGTAATGTTCTCTTCTTAGGGACCTCCAACAAAAACCTTGAAGCTGTAAATAATTCAGAACGGCGCCCTGCGTGCTGCACAAGACATTGCCAAGAGAGAGCACATCACCGCTGCCAGAAAAGCATCCCATTGGCTCCCCATAAAGGAAAGGAAAGGATTATATTCAAAGCGCTAAGCATCACCCACAAATGTGTCCATCTCTCAGCCCCAGCGTACCCATCTCAGAGAATCCACCCAGTCGCGTCCACAAGACCCACCAGGACACCCTATGCCAATATGCTCTCCGTCCCAAGGTAAAAAGAGCCAGCTTCCCCTACCTTGTCGCACTACATTGGCACAACCTCCCCACCTCTCTGCGAGCAGAACCCTCACTGACTGCTTTCCGCAAAGCCATGAAAACTACCTTGTTCACCTAACCAACCTCTCATGTTTTAAACTTTAATGACTAACATGTATGATGTACTATAATGTATGATGTACTCTGTTGTATGATTCTCCTTATTGCTTGACACAGGATCCTGCCTCACTGTAATTCAAGGCACAACCTGTACCTGTAACTAAGTTCCTTTACAAGTAACAGCGCCACAATGCCCCTGGGCTGCCTGCGCGCTATATAAATGTAATAAATAAATAAATAAATCCCTTCTAGAGACTTCATCAAAATTAATTTTATATGTGATGTCTCAGTGATGTCATCAAAGACATTTGTGATGTCATCTTTGTCCAGTGTGTTAGTGTAAAGACTGGAGGGGGGGTGTCTGTACTCCTGCTCTTTATATTGTAGAGGAGAGGTACAGAGGACCTCAGCCAAGATTCTCTATTTGGTAAACATGGGCGAGCAATCAAGGCCTAGCTTCTCAGGAGGTGATGCGGGCTGGTTCTTAAGTACAGTGTAGTCCCCTAGCACCCACAAAGGAATGCCACACACTGTATTAGTGAAAACACAGTCTTTGTATAATTAAGGTTCAAGGTTATATACACAATCACAATAACTCACTTTGTGCGCGGTTAATCTACAATGGCAAATATATACAGTTGTAAGTGGTACCACAATTATTATCCGATTTCATTAAAGTGCCTCAACTGTACTCTGGTCAAATGTCACACAAATCAATTAATAAAGGTAACCAACAATAGACGTAGGAGGAGAAGCAGTTGGTTAGAACAATTGGCAGAATACTGGCCCCTACCTCTAGACACATTTCTGTCTGGAGATCCTCCCACCTGGGCAACCTGTAAAATAAGAATATACTACAAGCCCAGTCCATATATTGTTCAATGAGTATTATTCCTTTCTAAAATGTTTCTACCACCCCAATGTACCTGGAATAGCAGAGTTCCTCGAGGAGACGTCGATGGGTCCTTCTTGAGTGACTCCCTTTAAAGCAGGAGCCACGGATCGTCGATGTGCCTCGAAGAAAGTGAACTTGGCATCGATGTTCCTCGATGGAAAGTTCAGTGGCGTCGAGGCAGCAGCTTCAGTCCCAGCGGTGCTCGTCGACGATGAGTCGAAGACGTCCTGCAAGGATGAGGGGTGCAGGGTACCTCGATGTTGATAGTCCGGGACCACAAAGAGTCTATGAAGAACTTTGGCCCAGCAAGGGCGTCGAGTTGTCCGGCGTCTCTGCGGTCTTCGGCTGGCGGGAAACCCACTGGCAGATTCTCCTCGGCGCGTCAGCGGCCTCTACTTTCTCCAGCGGGACAAAGCGGTCGGTGGTGTGGTCGAGAGATTCCTTCGATTCAAATGTCTTAATCAATGGAGCGTTGCGGCTCCGGTTGTCGACAGCACAGTGTCAAGCTGTCCCCGCTTCTGGGCAACACGGCTTCGATGGGCCTCCAGGGGTTATGGCAAACCTGCAAACCTTGGTCGACTACGGTGGACGGAATGTCCGGTGCTTCTCTTAGTTCTCCTCAGCGGTCCCATCTCCGGTTAGCAGCCTGTCGAGGGTCTGACTTCCAGGGAACTTCAACGAAGGTTAGCAGTGCTCAATGGTCCCTCGGAGCTCGGGAAGAGGGCGTCTAACCAGGTCCTCTCTCGGATCAGTCCTCGATGAACTCGACAGCTTTCGGATCGGGTCGAAGCAAATGCGGCTTCAAATCATCTTCTTCCAGCTGAGCTTCAAGGATAAGCTTAAAGCATCAGCTTCTGAACGAATTCTAACAGTGAGAGGACCTCAGATATACTGTTGATCTCCCATTCGTTTTGCTGGGTCACACTCAGGCAACCAATCATTCAGAAGGACATTCAGCAGTCAGTCAGACAATATGGCATACAGTGCGTTCAGGCCATTCTGCTCACTCTCAGACACTCACAACAAGGAATGTGTATCGGGACAAGTACCCAGCCATTCAACACTACACACTGCATTCATACCAGTTTCGGGCAGGGCTGACTCAGTCATTGTGGTTCATACCAGAAATCAGACATCCACAACATGAGCCAGTCAGGGGGAAGGGACAGAGTCAGGGCTTCCCATGTCTTTGGGAAAACAAGGTAACATGCAATAGAAATCAAGAGGCCACAGTGGCCATCTTGTATTCTATTGGGAATCAACTGATTCCAATGGCAGGGCCTGGGTATCCCAAAATGGAGGATACTCAGAGCATGTGTCAAATCCAGCATGGAGCTGCCACCAGCCCATACCCTGCTCTGTGGGCCACACATAGGTGCCCGAAAACATACACTAGGGGCACAGGGTTGTACCCCCACCCATGGGTGCCATAAGGGTATCCCATGGGTCTGTAAACCAAACCAAAAATAGGAAGAGCTGCACTGCCATGAGTCCCACATGGACTCCTGGGCAGAAAACAATACAGAACACAAATGAAAAAGGACTACAGGACAAGGACAGGGAGGCCCTGTCCCTCCAATGCATTTACAGCATCACAGTTAGTCTTAGCAGTGCACAGTGGTGGCGCGAGTAATGGATGCTTAGTTACCATAAGTGGTGAATTTCTGAGGTTTTTCATTTTTATTTGTAACCATAATGTCCCCTAACAAGGTTTTTTTCATTGAATTTCGTAGGTTTTATTAGTGCAACTTAACCATAACGTCCCTTTAACAAAGCTTTTTTAGTGAATTTCGTGGGTTTTTACCAGTGCATGCTAATTTCCTACAATTTACTAATATCATACTTACCCCAATATAGCCACATTTTTGTCCAATTTACCAAGTTGCACCTTACAACTCTGCCATTACCCACCTTCTAGCTTAATTTGTAACACTTCTATACACTTTTTGAAACTTTTTCCATTGTATTTGCATTAGTCGATGTTCCTGAACATCTGATGTCATCGCAGACTTTTCGGACAGTGTCAGGTGACCGCACGCGCTTGCGCCATGATGACATGTCCTCAAACGCGTCTGCACACCGCGATTGGGTCCGTGCTTCGTGGACAGTTCGAAACTGCACTTTCTACTGATGTGGGAACTTTCAAGCTCAAGATTTTCACCTTGCACAGTTCCTACACCTATTCTTACTCATTATCCATTAACATTCTAGTACGGAGTGCATACTTGGAAGAATATTAGCAAAACTGTTATTTATCTTAAAAATGGCAGCCACTATTGCCATCCCTCCTCCCCAAGAGTCACCAGCACCAGCTGGAGGACCTACAGAACAACAATGGCACAGTACTTCCAAAGCCAATGGAAGGACCAATAAGATGAGATAGATGAAATGCCTACCTCTAGCATCAGAGAGAATCATGGGTGTGGCAGTTCTTTACCACTGTTGGGAATGTATCAAAGGTTAAAGCTACCAAGTGAAATGCACTTCTCAGTCGTGGTCTACCTGGTCAGTACTCCTACGGGACCACCTCCATGCACCACCAGACCCATTCAAACCACTGCAATGCTCTCAGAAAGACTGTTTCTTTCTTAGCAAGTAGTAGGCTGTCTTCCTCCACCAGTACTGTAACAACACAGCCTACGTCTGTGGGACACAACATCCCACCAGCTACCTTGCAAGCAGTAAAAGAGGCTGTTGCATAGCTTTCGAAGACAACAGTCCTCTTTATATAATGCAACACACCACTCTGAATGGGGGAGCAATTTTGAAGTGCTTTTGAAGCTGTAATGAAGAAGCATGAGAAACACTGCCCCATACCTTAGATGCAACATGCGCATCTTCTTCACCTGTCCACCTGCCCCTCCCTATTAATGCTTGGTGCATCTTCCCTCATTTCACTCCCCACCTTCCATTCTAACCTCTCCTGCCAAAAATAAAAAATAAATCAAAAAGCAACAAAAAAAGGTTCCTTTATGAACCACTTTCACATTTAAAAAATAGAACTAAAAAACAATCTTATAGAATCCATGTACTTTACCTTTCTCAGTAAAGTACATAGACTCAATAAGATTTTCCATTAGCATTTTGTATTATGCTAATGGAAATCCCCGTTCTAGGGACTGGAACAGCAGTGGATAACGGTCCGCCAGCCCAAGTTATCGGCTCAAGCGAAGCGACGGCAGATAATGAGGGCTCCGGACCAGTCTCCCCCGTTTCAGACCCTGCAATGGGGCGGGGGGATGAAGGCCATTACCACCCTTGGTTGCCAAAGCGGTATCCCGGCGTGCTAAAAAAAAAAAAGATTTTTCTTCCTAGACCGGGGCATGCACAGCGTTCCGTTGTAGGAAGGAAAATCCTTTTCCAAGATGCCCACCATGGAAAGGGAAGGCAGACATCAGTACAGAGGCCCTCTTCCCTTTCCATGTGAAGGTGAAGAGAGAACCCTATGACCATATTAACTCAAGCACATTTTTTTTCTCTTTCAAATATATCCCAATTTCAAAAGACTTTACAACATAGCCGGTCCCTGGTGGACATGGCTACTTTATCCCCATTGGTCGTCCCTCGTGGTCATGACAGCAGCCAGATTGTCCGGTTCATGACCTTATGCCATGACCTGGACAATCTGGTGACTGAGGTACATCACTATTTTGTGTACATACATTATGACACTTGTCAAAGAATAAAACATGGACACATTTGCAAAACCATGATTTCAGGTCCAGGCCAATGCTCCTTACACGGATTTGCTGGAAATCCGCCCATGTTTTATTTTTTATAAAAGTGGCAAAATGTACATGCATACAGTAGTCATATACCTTAGCCCCCACTTGACAAAATCCATTCAGACTTTGCACAAACATTCAAGGTTGGGTCTCTTATCTTTCTGAAAACATTTGTGCAGATTTGTCAAATGGTACCACATTTATAAGCCTTTACAATATTTTGAGACCCACCCCCTTCTAATTTTTCCTCCTCCTGACAAAATCCCACTAAACTTTGCAAAAACATTCATACCTAGAACTAAAGTCTTTTTGCAAACATTTGTGCACATTCGTCAAATGGCACTACCTTTATAAGACTTTACATAATTTGGTATCCCCCCTCTAATTTTGATCCCTCTTGACAATACAGCACCACACTCGAATCGGTCTAGAAAGAAATTCCAGAATTTCATGCAGTTTCATTGAGTGGTGCAAGGTTTTAAGCCTTCCAGAAACTGCTGCAATTTTACTGTGTTAAAAATTGACTTCAATTGTTAATTTATGTAGTTCATTATATCGGATGTTTATAATCTAATGAAATTTTTTGCGTGCTTGCATTTTTCAAAATTCTGAACTCGATACAGTTCTTTTGTGTGTGGATTTTATATTAGATTGGTACTGAAAGAGAGGAGAAGCTGAGTTGTGCTTTTGTGCCTGGTTATGTTCCTACCATCAATCAACTAGAAGTTTATCGCTTGTATGAATGATTTGTTTTTAAACTTGCCACTATATTGATAATTCTGGATGTATAGCCTTTATCTTGCAAGCACTCTTCAATGATATTATTTTTTCTATTGCAATAGAACATTTTTTGACTGGACTGCAGGGAAGGACAGACCAAAATCAGGAAGCCTTGTACAGGTCATAACCACAGCTGGGAAGTCCGAACTCATGCCCGCACATCTTTAAACGTGGACAGTGCTCAAACTCCAGCATCAAAGCTTGAAATATGTATGTTGTGATGTGATTAGAGCTGGGATATTTACATTTCATACCACCCGTATGTGCACACCAGCCATGGACATTTGCAAGTCTTTTGACCGTACGTTTTGGTAGTATTGTGTTGCAGTTTTCAGAGCTCCACCTCTTGTTCTCTGCAGTTCAACCAATGGCTACTGTATTCAAGACCCAGTTACCAAAGCAAACAAACATCTGTGATACATGTATTGTAGAACTAGCTCTTCTTCCTAACCACTGGTCCTCGTAGTCCATGATCTGGTGGTTTCAAGCATGACTCATTAATAAAACGATATGTATCTTCAGCAAAGACTTTCAATTAGGGCTAATTAGTTTTTATTTCTTTGCACAAACTGGTAATCTGTGATCATACTTTCTTAAAATGCACAGAACTATACATTTTCGAATTAAACTAACTTCGCTTTTCAAGTTACACCCATTTATTTACATACTACACCCTTTTATTTTCCCAGCTTCCATAAAGGTTCCATGAAAATCCTTGATGATAAAGACAATCCAAAGTATCTTGTTAAAATGGTGCAATGCTTTCGGTGGCTGGATACGAGGAATTGGAATGCACTGCTGAAATGTAGGCAGTGGCTGGATATGAGGAATTTGAATGCACTGCTGAAATGTAGGTAGAACAGAAATAGAGATACATGATCATGCAAAGCTGTGAGGTGCTAGAGAAATGTGAATGGGTGCCATTGAGGAAGATTTAGAATGTGGTCCTTTCGATGAGCACAGAAGTTGAACCATGTCTATTAAGAATGGCTTGTCAAATGCTAAAGAATTGACAAGAAACTCTAAGTGATGGTCAAATGTGCATTGCCCCAAGCTACAAAACATCATTTCCAATGCTGATTGGTTAGTGAATGTCATGTAGGCCCTTTTAGAGGCAGCATGTGTACCAGAGGCTTATGTACATGATGTCATGTGTAAATGAAAATCTAGATATCCGGTAAAGCTACAATGGTTTAAGCCTAATTAGTACATGGCTTGATACAGCCACCTAATTAAGAATTCTTTCATTGTTGTCATAAATGTCTGCATTAATAACATTCTTGCCCAAAGGTGACAAAACGGCTAATGTTGTTTTAAATATCTTCTAAAATATGAATTTCGAGAAGTGACTAGCTGAAGTGAAAATAACACAACTCACCAGTCAAAACATATTACGGCAGTTGAACTTCAACAGTTAACTCCATATGGGGGGGGGGGGAAAGGTCACACTAACAGTACAAATTGTAACCTCTGGAAAATGCCCTCCAGCAAAGGAAGTGAAATATTCGTTGTTTTTTTTTTTTTTCCCACCAAAAGTAATTTCTGTACCATGTAACTGCTTCACATTTAAGCACAGAGAATACTCTTGGAAAACTATTTAGATACATTTAAAGCCACAGGATGATTCCTTATTTAATTGTAAGGTAGTAAGTTGGGGTGGGGATAAACCTGCAAACGGACATTGCTTTTCCGCTGCCAGTCATGGTTTCATTAGCGACTGGGCGTATTTTCACTCTACAGAAAATAACTGTTAGCTTTGTCAATGCTGAGCACACAGCTAAAAAAGTAAGATTACAATAACAGCTTAATTTTAGATGAGGAGGCTGAGAGCAGAAGACATGCATTAAAGCTGTGACCATCTACAAATTTAGAATGCCATCGGCTGTGCCTTGCCTTTTATTTACAATCATCAACACTCCCACTCCCTTCAAATCTGCCCTTTGAGGACCAGAATTGCATGTGAACATTCCAGAAAACACTTAATATTTTCATGATAAACTCAAGTGCCAAATGTAAGAAAATGTACACTAATCATGGTATTTTAGCAACTGCTGTTTAAATGTGATGAGTTGTTCTTCCATGATATGTAGGTAAGGGGGACAGGGGCTCCAGGTTCAAGCTCCTGCTAGGTCAGCCAACATTCCAAAATCTGCAAAGATTGAAACAGCGAACAACCCTATCCGCAATAAATCTAAGGCATAAACAGTGGAGGCCCCAGCTCCAAGGACGTTTATTCTCTTTTGCTGAAAGTAGCTCAAGATGTGGGTGAAGTGAAATCCTCTCTGGCGGACCTCACTTTGAAGTTTTCACATCTGGAGGGCAGAGTCAACAAGGTTGAGTAGGGGAATGGATGATTGGCTACAGAGATTGCGAGTAGTTGTATAGCATGTAATGAAAAGAAGGAGTGAATTGTCATGGATGCAAATTACAAACTTGGAACTTGGCCTAAAGAGCAGGTGGCTCCATCTAAGGTTGGAGGGCCTGTCTGAAAAGGTTTTGGAGATGTCTGGAGGCATATGTTATGCAAGCTATGTTTGACCTATATGGCGCAGATCCCTGCTTTCAGGAGATTTAGACTTCGCTTACAGGATTGGCAGGTCTATTACAGATGAGCCCCACCAAGTTATTCTGGTTTTTACGAAGATGAGTGCTAAGGAAAGAGTCCTGCTAACGACGTGGGATAGAGGTCCAACGACATATAAAAATGAACCTTTCGCTATCTTTTCAGATTTCACCAAGGAAGTGGTGTCAAGGAGAAGGGCCTTTGGCGAGGTGAAGAATATCATAATGATCCTTGTTAAACCGGCCATCATAAAACTGTTTTTTCCTGGGGGTGCTAAGAGCACAAAGGACCCTAATGAGGCTTTGGAATGGCTAAGAGATGTAGGGGTTCCCTCAATGTAGCTTACTATGTCTTTGATGGATGTAGCTGAACATATAATGGGAGGTTTAAGACTTTGATCCCCACAGCAACTTATACATATAGTTTTACAAAGAAAATACATTTTCTATCACATCTGCTTTCACATGTTTGTTTTCATAGTTCTTGCTACGACCAAGATGGCTCCGCCACAAGATTACAGTTTAACAGCCCGGTGTGCATTTGGGCATTTAGTTTGCCTTTGAACGGAGCGTGCTTTTTTCTTTAGTGTTGAAGCCTAATTACGTGTCCGGTAGATACTGTTAAACTTTAAAATGTGCCTTCTTTTAATGCAGCATTCTAATACGTATCGACCGAGGTCTGTTTGTTTTCCGGCAACTTCAGCTGACAGGAAGGCTGGTTGGAAAGGGTGAGCGTATTGGGGCTGAGTTTATTTATATTAATCCAGCCGGACGTTTAGCTGGTGGCTCATTTGATTACGCTCATAACATGTGCTGGTACTTGGTATGGATGTTTTCGATCAGTGCGATTTGCAATTCATGAAGAGTATTCTGAGTGTCAATGCTTACGGCTAGTCTTGTAGTGTTTCTGTGCTGTAATTGTAAGTGGTGCAGACTGTTTTCCCTCTGAGACAAGTGATTAGTACTCACGACACGCCATGGCGAAAGTGCGCCATTACATGAGTTTAGGAATGGAGGGTGCACGCCTACATGTTTCGGTACTGGGAATAGTAGGCTGTTCTTACCTCTTGATAGTTGTTTTGTACTAAATCTATATAGGGGTTGTAGCATAGATCATGGGACGACCAGGCTCATTAGGTGAATATTTTATAAGATTTATTTAAGTAAACTTAGGTTACATATTAAATATAAGTATGAAGGTATATGATATATATATATATATATATATATATGGGAAGGAGTCTCTGGAGGGTGATGCTTCTGTGTCTCCAACCGTCCTCAGAGTGTCCGCATTCTACCTCCACATTCTCCTTCTGGAATCCTTGTGGATTCCACATAAGTGTAGCACAGGATGCACCATGTTACACATCCCCTTTCTTTCTAAACATATCTTCACCCTCCATAGTCCATTAATCGTCCCGGTCTTCGGTATCTTCTCCCAAACCTTGACATCGGAACTTGTGTTACATTCAAGGCATGTATGGAATTCATTGGTAAGGAAAACATTTTGTTCTCTCTAGTGTCACCCCTCTCACTTCTATCACCACTTTTGTCCGCATCTTCACCATCATTCTGACCAAACACTTCCATAACTCTTCCGTTGTTCCATACTCTTCCGTCACTTGTCCTTATGGCATGCTTAAACACCTCAATAACTTGAATGGGATCCGACCACTTGATTCCTCTCACTCTCAATGTTTCTGGAAGCTTCACTCTGACTGAACTTCCTACTTTAAGTATTTTGTTACACCTGAATCTTTTTGTCATACTCTGCTTTGTTTCTTAATTGTATCTGTCTTGTCTTATCTATAGCATTACTAGTTCCAACTTCCATATTTATCACCTCACCCATCCATCCAGGACAGAGCTTGGTGATTGCCTTTCTACCCCTGCTCAGTTCAAAAGGAGATATACCTTTTGAACTGTGCGGTGTAAATCTGTGTGCCATTATGACATTCTTAACTGATTCCTTCCAGTCTACACCATTGGCCCATGCCCATCTAATGGCATCTTTAAGAATCCTATTGTATCTTTCAACCACTCCATTGGTTTGTGGGTGATAAATCGCACTGGTCACATGTTTAATCAATCTCTTTCCTAAATAATCTTCCATTTCTTTTGAGACAAATTGGGGGCCATTATAAGACAATATAACTCCAGGATATCCTTCCCTACTACATACTTCTTCCATGAAATTAATAATGTTCTTACTCGGCATACTTTTTTACTTCTGCCCATCTTGTTAAAATATCAATCATAACCACACAAAACGTCTGGCTGCCTTCACTCCATATGCGGCCCATAATATCAATACCCACTTTCAACCATGGTCTGCTCGGAACATCAGTTAACACCATCGGGTATTCATTACTCACACAACCCTTATCCAATTTATTACAAAGGATACAGTTTCTTGTGACTCTCTCGATCTCTGCATCGCATCCCGGCCACCAGTTTGTGTTCCTTATTCTGGACTTGGTCTTGGATATCCCTTGGTGTCCTTCGTGGCCTAGCTCAATTATTTTCTTCCGTAAATCTTCAGGTGGAATTAATCTATCTCCTCTGAGCAAGTATCCATCTTGTACACTCAATTCATCCATGATACTCCAAAGTCCTTGTACATCTGCTTCTTTGATCTTGGAGATGGGGATTTGTCTTTTGTTTATATTTTCCATCACAAATTGTAGCTTGGCATCTTTACTCATTCCTGTAAGCCATTCCTCCTTATCAATAGCTGTGTTTTGTACCACACATCATTTCCTGTTGACTCTCTTCATCATCATTTTTATTATTTTCTTGGGTATTTGTAAGTCTGGATGAACAGTCTGCAGCATAATTCCTCACTCCTGGAATATACTTGACCACCACATTGAACTCCTGCATCCTGTGTACCCATCTCCGTATCCTTGCCGACACTTTGTCCAAACCTTTGTTTGTGAATAACTCCACAAGTGGCTTGTGATCTGTATTTACCTCAAATTGCGTTCCCCACACAAAACTCCGGAACTTATCCACAGCCCACGTGACGGCTAAAGCCTCTTTTTCAATAGTCGCATATGACTTTTCTGCTCCTTTTAATAGTCTCGAGGCAAACGCAATTATCTTCTCCTCTCCATTATGCAGCTGTGCTAACACTGCACCTAGACCCACATTGCTGGCATCTGTCGTGATTACTGTTCTCTGTCCTCTTGTAAAATTCTTCATTGCCGGTGCAGTCGTGAGAGCACTCTTTATGTACTTGAAATTTTTTTCACAATTCTCATTCCACTCATATTTCACATTCATCCTGGTGAGATCCCTCAACGCAGCTGTATGATCAGCAAACTTCCTAACGTATTTAGAGTAATACTCAGCCATTCCTAGGAAGGTTCTCAGTTCTTCTTTGTTACTAGGCTGAGCCATATCGTTGATGGCAGACAATAAATCGGGCTTGGGTGCAATACCTTGCTCCGATATTACATGGGCCAAATACTCAATTTGCTCTCTGTATATCTTTGATTTCTCTTTACTCAATGTCATGTCCATCTTATGCAGTTTCCTTAGTGCTCCATCCAAAATCCTATCATGCTCTCTTTGATCTCACGCAAATATGAGGATATCATCTTGAAAAAATAAAATACCCTTATCACCATCAAAAATGTGATGTATGGTCTTCTGAAATACAGAGGCTGCCGAAATAAGGCCAAACGGCATTCTCTTGTATTGGTATAAACCTTCTGGAGTTATGAACGCTGTCAACTGTCTTGAGTCTTTGTGCAAACAAATTTGATGATATGCTGAGGTGAGGTCAAGGGTTGAAAATACTTTCGCAGGCCCCATCGTAGATCACAATTCCTGAATGTTAGGAAGCGGATGCCTCTCAGGGATGATACACTTGTTCAGTTCTCTGAGGTCGATGCATACTCTTACCTTCCCCGAGCTCTTCCTCACCACAACCAATGGTGATACCCACTCTGAAGCATCAATGTTCTCAATTATACCTTGCTCCTCCAATTTTTCCAATTCACTTTTGACTTCATCTCTCATTGCCAACGGAACATTTCTTAGTTTCTGTGCAACTGGAACACAACCCTTTTTGAGCTGTATTTTATGTGTAATTCCTTTTGCACAGCCTAGTTCATCTCTGAAAACCGCCTTCTTCACTGCCTCAGTAGACAATTCACTGGATTCAATCATATAGACCGACTCTTCAGCACTAGCATCCAATTTGACTTTCAACCATGCCTGATGAGTAGAGGCGTTTCTCCTTTCCTTGATACATAAACTTTCACTTTTGCAACCCTATCTTTGAAAGCTAGCTCCGCATCAAACCATCCAAGAATGTCTATCTTCACTCCTCCATAAGCATTTGGTTTGATGTCTGGCTCATTCAGCCATCGCGGGCCAATTTTCCTCCAGATTCTTTCAGGTAATAGCGTGTACTTTGCTCCTGAATCGTTCATTTTAACTGGATTATCATTTATCTTGATAATGGCTTTCGGACTCTCCAGTTCCATTCAATTTACTGTGCTAATGATAGCAAATACACATTCTTCCTCTTCATTTTCTTCTGCACCACCAATCCAGTTCATATTTGCTTTGTCCATTCTACAACATTTGGCAAAATGGCCTTTGCCATTACAATTCTTGCAAATGATGTGGATAGCTGGACACTCAGGACTGTAGCCCAATGCATGGGACTGTCACACCTGAAACATGTCCTAACTCTTCCTCTACCTCTCTGATTCATCTGGGGAAGTCTATTATTCGTATACCTTCCTCTGTTGTAAACTCCACACCAACGTGCAAATCCTCTGTTCCTTGTATCACTGTTGCTTCTCATATCAGTACCATATTTATACATATTCTGTGTTCTAGATTCCTCTTTTCGTCTCACCACAGCATGGTTATTTGATTCATCAGCTTTTGCCTTTTGAATTGCATTTATGGAACTTTCTGACTTCACTGTGGTACTTTTCACTCTTTCCTCCAGTGTCTTGACACAATTCTCCATATGCTCCACCTCCTTGGCTATGCGTAGTACCGTATCTAGATCAGGATCATCTTCACCCCACAGTCTCTCCCTGATCTTAGTACTGTTACACTCTAACATAAATTGATCCCTAAGTCTCATCAAGTTGTGGTCCAAACTTGCAATTCTTTGCTAGTTTCCTCAGAATTGTTATGTACTGCTCCACACTCTCTCCGCTTTCTTGTGCCCTCTTTCCGAATTTATATCTCTCCAGAATTGTACTTAGTTTCTTCTCATAGTGTTTGTTCAATTTTGCAATGCACTTCTCATATTCATTCAAATCTCCTTCATCATCACCAGGCAAATTCGGCAAGTCTTCATACTTTTCCTGTCCTGCTGGCCCCAAACAGTGGAGTAATAATGATTTCTTTCTCTCCACACTATAGTTCGTTCCACAGACAACTGAGGCATAATGCTCGAACGATTTTAATCATCTCTTCCATGGCAAATTGGGTTCCCCAGCTTCCAGTAAAAACATTGCCGGTGGTGGGACAGTGTGCATTGTCATATTAGCAATTTGAACTTGGTCACCTGCTCCCCTGTCACCAATGATTGCCTTAGCAATCTTACTAAAAGCACAATATGGCTCTCACATGTGCTCTTGTGATCCACATGCAACTCAACTCTCTTATTTTGCAATGTCCCTTGTTATTGCTATCAGAGCAACAATAAGTACTGCGACGAGTAGGAGCACGAATATAAAAAAATCACCACTTTTTTTTTATTCTTCAAAATGAGCGTACCAATTGGCGCTATCACGGTAATTAACCATCCATAGTTTATTCTCTTTCCTTTCCTTATTACTTGACAACTCCGTTATCTCTGAATCATGAGCATTACAACTGTAGCTTTTGCATCTCCAAATCCAAGATGGCCGCCACAGCGTGACATACGTCACGACATCAAAAGTCCTTTACTCTAAAGCGTGAGCTAACTCACTCGGCAGAGCTCGCGATCGGCTTGAGAGCCGTGTTTACATTCGCTCGGAGCTCGAGGCACTCACGCTCAACATGAAATTGAACCGTGAGTTTGTTTCAGCAACTATACACTGTATGGCTTCTCAATTTTACAGTATCCACTATAATCTCTCTCTCAATATGCATGAGAAGCACAGTTACTTCACGCTCACCTGGAATCTTCAGTATTAGGTTTCTACGCTCTTCCAGGCAGTAGGGTTTTCATCCCATCCTCGTCGCCAACTTCCACAAGTGTAGCACAGGATACACCATGCTACAGGGGTGCTAACTTTTATCTGGGTTTAGTATTATTACATAGCTATTGGATAGGCTCATGAATACTAATTATGTGTTGGGTGGGTTCTTTTGCTCAATATGCACCACTGTTAGGAATAACATTCTGCTTTCCTTAGGAATAGTGTTATCTTGTATTACTAGGATCTAGCCTTCAGATACGGGGAAGGAATGAGGCACTCATTTATTGGAATAGATACTTGCCTGTTTATTTAGATTTGGAGTGACTGCTCTTAAAGTGGTTATTTTTAAAATAGGTTTGTTGTGGCACTCAATTGTGTCTCCATTTAGTTTCGTTTGTTTTTTCTTCTACAGTTTAAGTTCCTTGTTCTCTTTTTTTTTCCCCCTTTGGTTTTCTATACTATATATTTAACTCCTCATTAAGCATACAACATGGATGAATGCTTGGCTAGAGAGTGACAACGTCACAAGTCTTAACCCGGCTAGTATCGATGGGCTAACTCTAGTCTCTTGAAATGTGAATGCAATTAATAATCCTTTTAAGAGGAAGAAGATCTTGCTCTGTTGCAGGAAACTCACCTAGCTGACTCGGGCAGATTTTTTTATTTTTTTTAACAAAGGCTGGGTAGTACAGGTTATACACTCGTATTACTCCTCCAATCAATTTGAGGGGTGTGATGATTCTTCTAGGGAGGAATTTGCCAGGTGTGATTTTCTCCTCACATAAGGATAAGAAGGGAAGGCTGGTTTAATTAGTTTTGAAGATCGAGAATACTACTGTTATGAATGATGTGCAGTATTTATGCCCCAACTGTGAACAATGGCGTGTTCTTTGGAGATGTTGGACTTCACTTGCAGAATGTAGGTGTTCAGAACAATTTTGTTAGGTGGAGATTTTAATGTAGTTTGGATCACTACTTGGACCGGAGCAGTGGGAGATTCCGTGATGGTAGGAACCGAGACAGGGATGCGCTTCAATTGCTTATGAGGGATTGCAATCCACTGGATATCTGGAGACTAGAACATCCCACTGGGAGGGAGTATACCTTCCATTGAGGTGTGCACAATGTATACTCTAGGATTGACAAAATATTGACTTCTGGTATTGTCACCCAGAAATTTACTAAACTAGAGATTGAGAGTATTCTGATTTCTGGTCATGCCCTAGTCAGAATAGAAATGTCTTTAGACTTTACATCTAAGAGATCTCACTTGTGGAAAATGACCATGTCTGTCTTACCAGACGAGGGGTCAAGGGCTCTGATACGGGAGGCAGAGCAGTTTTTAGAGTTGATCATGAATGAGTTCGGTGGAGATTGACATTTTGTGGGAAGCTTTCAAATGTGTGATGCAGGATGCCTTGATGAAATTCTCTAGTTATAAACGGAAGACAAGAGAACTTGAGCTGGGCTCATAAGGTGCTTTAATACAAGTTTTGGAGAAAGACCTGATGAGGTGCCCTTGTGAGGAGGGAACTTATTAAGTTGAAGTATGAGTTAAAATAACAGTTAAGTGAGATTGCCGAATGGACACTTGATGCACCTACTATGAAGGGGGGTGAGAAATGTATTCTTTTGCTGTCATACTGGCTGAGCGTTCTCTGGAAGCAGAGCAATGTGTGCCATAGAGAGGCGTTCTGGAAGGTTGACCTATGATCCGGCTGAAATTAAGTTTCAGCTTTTTTATGAGAATCTTTATTCTGACTCTCATGTTATCCATGGTGAGTCGCTTGTACGATATCCAGCCGTTACCAGCTTTGTCAGCTGAGGAGAAAATTGCACTAGGTGCTGAATTGACATTAGTTGAAATTAAGAAAGTGCCATACAGTCTCACTCTAGGGAAATGCCCTGGTCCAGATAGACTGCCGGCAGAATGTACAGGGTAATGCTAGATGGTGTCTTTTGTCTGCTGGGAAACATGTTTAGATTGTGTAAGGGCAAAAGCACACTTCCTATATCACTTAGACATGCCACAATATCTGTCCTTCTTAAAAAGGATAAGCCATTTATGAATATGGGGAGCTACAGGCCTATAAGCCTCATAAACTGTGCTAAAGCTTTTGACAAAATCTTGCTGTCAGAGTATCGAAGTAGTCTTGCCTTCACTGGTGTACCCGAATAAGACTATTTTTTTTTTTTATCAGAGAGACACTCAGCGACAAAATGTGCAAACTATTATTAACACTATCTGAAGGTAGCAAATTTAAAACCGGTGTAGAAGCAATCGCCTTGGATGCTGAGAAAGCATTTGACCATGTCAACTGGGATCTCCTATTCTTGACTCTGGCAAACTTCGTCGGGCCAGAATTGCTAATTTGGGTCAGACTATTGTACAAAGGTCCAACTGCAGATGTGATGACCCATGGTAATTTTAGCTATGACTGGGTACACAACAAGAGTGTCCCCCGTCACCCTTGCTGTTTGTTCTGGTGTTGGAACCATTGGCAGCTGCTATCAGAGGAGAACATAATTGGTGGCCAGTTCCATGGTGTGATGCAGAAATGATGGTTATATGTTGATGACCTTTTGCTGGTGTTACAGGACCTCTCATCTTCGATACCTTCGCTGATGGATCACATTGATAGATTTGGTTGATTTTTCCAATTACAAGAAAAACTGACTCAAATAAAAAGCCATGCCCTTTTCTCTCTTTTGCCATAAAACTGATTTGACAACCTATAGTTTCAGATGGTATCCTCTTAACATGTTATACTTGGGAGTTTGGTTGACTAGTGATATAAATGAAAAGATGGAGATAAACCTGAAAATGGCTGTAGACCAATGATCAACTGATTTGATGAGATTGGAATCCCTCAACCTTTTGCTTTTGGGGGGAGGGGGGTAGTCGGAGGGGGGAAGGGATACAGTGAATGCTTTGAAGATGACGGCAGCACCACGGATCACATATATCAGCAGTATGATTCCCCTGGAACCAAAGTCCTTGTTGAAGAAGATGGATAGTTTGATTCAGGCGTTTTTATGGGAGTACACACACCTCCAAAGATGAAGCTGTGGAAGCTGCAGCTCCCGAGTGACAAAGGGGATCTGGGCTTGCCTAACTTCTCAAAATAGCACCTTGCTTTTATGGCCTGTCACATGATGCCTTTCTTGCGAGTACTGTTTGATAAATGAATAGTGCCAGAGGTGTATATGGCTGATCCTTTGGAACCAACCGCTTTGCTGGCTACAAGAAATGACAAGAAGGAGGACACCTCTATCCTTACTGAATTCTTGTGCACATGCTGGCAGGAGATCACTAAATTGTTGAAAATGGAGGTGCTACTCTCGAGAGGGACATCAATCTGGTTGAATTCTTCTATCAAAATCTATACAAGAGGCTTTTCTGGCTGATGTTCTTTAAGTCTGCTATGCCATTAAGAAAGCTCTCTGATGATGACGTGAATGAGACTCGTTTGCTTTAGTGTGCAGGAGCATTTTGCCTCGGCTGTCTATAAACTCTTGACTGGCACATGACAATGGAACACCCAACTCCTACACAAATGGTTGAGCTGTCTCGTATCAGAATTGACGGTATAGCAATGGGAGGCTTTTTGTTGGAACATCCCTTGTATGTCGATCTATGTTGGCGAAAAGGCAAGGCAAGTTACTGAATAGGGTATATTGGACCACAGAGAGGATGTGCAAACAAGGCCTCAGCGCATCCAGTCCCTGTTGGGGGTGTAAGCAAAAACCTTTATGTGGAACATATGTTGTGGGACTGTTATAAAAGGAGGACCTTCTGGATCAAGATCTCAGGGATTCTAAACCTGGTTCTTGGTGTAGATATGGAATAAGATTTTGCGACTGATTCTGGAAGAAGATACCAACCTGGAGGATATGTCCTACTCACAGACAACTCTTTAGGGCTTCCATGGCTGCCAAGAGAATTATATTGGGGAACTGGAAATCCGCCATCTTCCCTACAAATCGATGTGGCTTCAGGAGATGTATTCCCTTTCCAATATTGAGAGTTGTCCTGCGTTGTCAGAAGAAAAGCAAGACGTTTGAAAGATGTATGGGGCTAATTTGTCAGAATGGACTTGGAGTAATACCTGTTTGGTGTACTTTGTGTAGGGGTAGACTTGGTCTCAGTATATTTATTTTTACATGTGGTACTTATGTTGTTTTCATTGTCTATGTGTTTACTGTGCTAGGAGCAAACCTTTTAAATAAAAAAGGTAAGTGGGCACGGCATTGAATTTTCCATATACTGGTCCGCTTACTATACCCCAATGTACAATTGTTACACATTTTGGAGTGCCTCTATTGCACAAGTGACCTTTAGCAGAACTTTGTTTGCAAAATCCTCAAGTAATTCTTACGTTTGCTCTCCCTGGCACCGACTGCTTTTGAGTGAGATGTCTTTAATACTTGAGGCAAGCACATCAGATGGCACTGTCAAAAAAGCAGAGGTGGGAAGTGTTGACAAACTCTGAAAATCACCAACAACTTTCACTAACCGCTGTGAATTTTCTACAACAATCGCCCATTTCTTTTAAGGTTTTTCCCCACATGTGTGTTACAATGGCGTTGGCCAGCAGTTGCAGGCCTTTCTGTTGCTGATTTGACCATCACCCTAAACTAAGTTTCTCGACCTACCAATAGACATCTAATTTGGGTGAATTCTATGATGGTAATGGCGGCAATTCCCTTCACCTGCCTTTTAAAATATAGGGTGATAAGTGCAGTATGTGTGAAATACTATTGCTCCAGTACACCAAAAAATGTGCAAATTGTATGTATGTTGCCTTAAGCGATATTATTGAACCGTACATTACAATGTACTCCTCAGTGTTGTATTTTCAATAAAGATACGTTTTGTTGTACCAGACAGGCTGGCGTACTATGTTGTGTGCCATTTGAAAGGAAATGTGTGCCTACGTATAATTGACACAATAACTACTTTTGCAAAAACATGTATGTTTGTAACCCATAAGGTACGCTTCACAGGTAGAATTAAGTGCCAGACAAATCTGCAAATGACAAACGTCTACAGTCCCTTGCATCAATACTTCCAGAGGTACTCCAGCACTTGGGCAGCCTTTGAGACTGCTATTGATTGTTCTCTGTTCTTGAGTGAAATATGATGCACAATAGTATAACCCTAGGACCTCACCACATATGACCATTACATATGGACAAGATGGTTTTTAGCTGTAAAAAGGTTTCTTCAATCTGGTTCTCTTGAGCAGAGTCCTTGGATATCTGTATCCCTCCTCCTCCTAGACAATCATGAAACACTTAAAAAAAATGTGGGGTTTTATTTTGCTGGCCGAGAGTTCATCTCTCTGCCAGTAAATTACTGTCTGTGTCATTTTGTGGCTTTATTTGTAGCATTGAGTTGGGCGACCGCAGTATATTTCAGCTAGCTCCTCCCCAGCAGCAGTGTTCTGCAAATCCGCATGCATCTTGGTCTGCATTAAGTTTTACCATGAGGACGGTGATGCCGGAACCAATATGGATTCATGTTAAAGCCATCCGCTATGTACATACGTACGGCTTTACTCAATTGAATGTGCCGTATTATCCAAGGCTACTTGTTGATTATGAATGAGTTGCCAATTGGCCTAATTCACAATTATTGGCTTGGAGACTGCTCCACTTTTAATACCAAAGCCAAAAAGCAATGTTTTTCTTAAAACTTTGAGAATAGTCCCTAAGTAACCAGATGTGCTCTTAAAATGTAGAGGTTGAGGAGTTAAATATGCTGTTTTGGAAAGAGTGGGAAGGGAATCCGCCATGTTACACCAACACCGAAATCCAAATGGCCTTTGTAAACATTGCCTGAGTTGTAAACTGATTATTTCACTGGAAGTATGCAAGCATCACATCAATTGGCCTTCAGTGTACTCTAACCCTTCATTTATATTTAACGGACACAAAATGTTCCTGTTCCACTAAATTTGCATACAGTGAAAAATACATCCCACCTGTGGGATTCCACAGGTTCGAGCTACACCCCCTCCCCAAAATATAATATATGAACTGATAATACGAAGGGCAGCACTGATGCCCAACGTCACAATGAGGGCGAACACGTGGCCCAACTTTCACAGCCCATCAGGGGAAGACGGAGTCTGAACAACATTTTCGGACAAAGTACCTCATCAGTTTTTTTTTAAATAAGTACATGCATTGAGTGGTTCATCACTGTCTGTTATTTTGCAAATTTTTAACCCAGCTTTGGACATAATTATTAGCCTTGAAGAAGGCCTGGGTAAGGTCGAAACACGTGTTGGCTGTAGTGCTTCAGTTAAAAGTTACACATGAAACTAATCATTGGACCGGTTCACTTACATTTTTTTCTGTGAACTGCCATTTGTTTAATCTCATTATTTGGAGCGCATGTTGGTCAGGACATTACATCCAATTGCATCCTATCTTGCACATTTCCAAGGCTGTTGTACGTTATACAAAATAATGGCGTCTTGGTATCTCTGAGAGGACTTGTGTGTATAGTCTGATAATCCTAAATGATGGTAAACTCAGAATTCAGTTTCCAACTGGCCGAGCTCCAAGATTCAGGCCTCATCGCAGGATGGGTCCCTTTGTGGTGGAATCCAGCCAGAACAATTCAAACCTATTTTGCCTGACTAGAGTGTCCACTATCGTGGTTGGTCTTGATATTGTAAAGAATATGAACAAACATGAAACATATTGGTTGAAAATGCATAACTCGGAGATTGTGTCAGTGACACAGCACATGAAACTTTGGTATTTTGCTTTTTGGTCCACATTAGTCCATCTCTTTAATGGTGCCTGCTGATACAATGTGTTGCTATCTTCCAAATGCTGGTTTTCCCTTGCAGAATGATATACGTTGACATGCCTGATTCTTCGGAGCACATGCTTTCAGTACCCAGGAAGAAGTATGCTTTTTATAATATTTATGAACCCTACCTTTTTTGGTGCTAACCACGAATTGCCTGTTCTGGACTATGCAACTGCACAACTGCTATACTTGTCTTAATGTTGTGTTTAGTGATTTTTCCATTACCTAACCGTAGCAGGCAGGTCCTGTTCCATGTCCCTATAACTCAGCATGCAATGAGGTGAGGTTATGGGGTACTTTGCGGTGAGCCAATGCTCCACGCTACTCTGACATGCGAATGGCGACACATCCTTATTGCCAAGGTTTGTTTTTGCACCTATTAACAGCAGCATGAAGAGTAAATAAGGAAAATATGTTCATGGATACAGTTTGCTGAGATTGGTGATATCGGTGGCTCATAGAGATATATATATATATCACACACACACACACACACACACACACACACACACACACACACACACACACACACACACTTTAAACCGTACCAAGTGATTATGTGAGTGTAACTGCACACCTTACTCTATATAGGTTGGGGAATGCACACCAGTGGTAAAATAAGCTCTGCACCATAAATGCCATTGGCAGGGCATGACGGGGGCATCCTGACGGGATATGTATCTACAGAGAGAAACTTCCCCTTTGGCTCTAGGGATGGGCAGGGTGCTGTACAGGTGGGAGAGTGGGACTGCAGGAGATGGTGACCAAAGCGGGAGATGGTGCAGGGGCTCAGGGGGAGACCCCTACTCCCAAAACAAAGCTTTAAAAAAGTGCGGGTGGCAAGAACGTGCTCCAAATGTTTGACCCAAGCTGTGTGGTGGAGAATACAAACCATGATTGTTTGTAATGTGGGGTAGGTCCTAAACCCTCCCCCTCGATCCCCTGCAGGCCACTCAGGAGTTGAACACAGTGCTGCTTACAGGCTGAGGTCCAGAAAGGCTTTCAGCAAGTGTAACTGAATGTGTTTTGTTCTCATGGAACACTAGAGTGTGGCCTTGCTGTAGGTGTAGTGCTATCCTTTGACACAATCATATGGCAGGCATATTTTGTCTACACGGAGTTCTACATATGCTGACGCTGGGCGTGTCCCAGCTGCACATTCTCACTATTCTTTTCAACCTGCAGTACAATAATGCATGTTACTTTTAATAACAATCATGAAGGATACATTAATTGAACTTGCAAGAAGGACTGTAGTGCATCATGACACCTACTACTTCAACGTTGCATGCTTTGACTACATGTAAATGTATTTTTCTCTCCCATTAGCCTTACCATTTTCTACCCCCTCCTTCTGTTCTACCATCTCTTATTTGAGGGAACACTATTGCTAATTGTATGTGGACTTCTGCGTTGGAGCATTCTTTCCGAGGTGGTAGAATTTAGTAGTTGTTGTTTTTCCTTTTGGAATAGCAAGGTGCCAACTTGCATTTTGTATTTTGGGTAGTTATGATCATGACAACCCCATGTTGATAACTGCTTATTACCACATTTGCCAATTGACCCCATGCTATCAGATTGTTATCTAGTTCTGACTTTTTTTTTTTAGCAAACAATACTTTACATGCTGGTGCTTGTAAGTCCATACTTGCAATACAAAATGTGAAACACCCCTGCGTTAATAGCACCATGTTCAACCTGCTCCGCATAACTGCCGCATCCTCGTTTCACCAAATGAGCTGCCTTACTATTTAACCGTGTGATATATATATTTATAATTACATATATATATCATCATCACCAAAGCTTTATTTTCGTCGCAGAGCCATATAATCATACAGATTCGTAAAACAAGTTAATTACACAATTTAAAATCTTGATTACAGAATTGTCTTAAAAGAATCCATTAAAACAACGAATTTTATAATTTCATATAAATACAATTCTTTCCAATAAAGATACTTAAAATATGTTCGGATTTCATTATATTAAAAATGTATACCCTGTGGAAGTTAATAACCATACTAAATTCTTCTCAGTACATTCAGACATTTAGACAGTTTCTGCGCTGTCATTGAAGTTCTTTTGTCTCCTAGGCTTGAGTTTCCAACTTCTATAACTATACTGTGCAGTAGGGTTTACCACGTGGGGGCAAATGGACTGTTTACAGAAGGTTAATGCCTCATTGGTCTGACGAAGCCCCTCATTTATGAATATTTGGCAAAGGTATAAATGTCGCAACTTGAGGCAGTTGGGGCAGATCAGCAAAAAGCAAATAACCGACTCCTTCTTAGCACTGCAAAGCTGGCATTTTTCAGTCTTATTTTGGTTCCAGAGTTTGGTGAGGGGTGCCAAAGGTAGTATCCCCAACCTAAACCGTAAATGCAAAGCTCTTTCAGATGGCAGGCTAATCTGATCAAGAGACTTTTCGAAACCTACCAGTCTTTTTGGGCAGGAGATACTACGGGCCCACTTTTAATCTGTTTGCTGCTTCTACCTGGTGGCTCCTGGATGTCACATGAGTTGTGTCTTAATTCTTGTGCGGGTCTGTCCTCTAGCACTTCGGGAGGTTTTCCACAAGATGCTTTCACCTAAAATCAGTAGTGTGTTCTCTATATGTCTGACCCATTTGAGCCTCTCCTCCCCCTACCCCCCGCCTCCATTGACATAAGCCCAGTTAACTCTTGCCTATGCAGCTTTGCAGCTTCAGGCCGTTCAATATATAGATCACTGCCCTTCTCTTTCAAGTCCTTAAATTACTTTGTTGCACTTTCCCCACAAATTGCCCAGTCACACCTTCTGTATCTATAGTCACTTACTTCAGATTAAAATGTATTCTGCGTCCTTCAACCACTCTGGGTTGCGCTAATGGATTGAAGACTATGCAGTCATCTTTTACTTTCTCCAGAATCTTGTATACCCTCTTTTGATTTATATCCTCACCTCCAGCAGTGTTTCTTAAAGGAACATATTTTGTGACGTATGCAGAGTGCTATGAGCTTTAGTAAATGCAAAAGCAATACATGAACATTAAACATCAGAAGTTCTTGGAATGGTACTTTTACATGCAGCAAAATGAAGCACACATTTGGGAATAACGCTTCCTAGTCATTGTCACTGCTTGCCACCAAAAGTCCTCATTGGGCTCAACACAGACCTTGATCCAACAGACTGACCACGACAGACAATAGTGTGCAGTACTTGACAATGTTTCTTTTAACCAAAACACTCTTAGGGGACGACTCTGTAAATCACCAGAGCCATCAGTTCACTGTAAGTGACCGGTGGCACTGCAAAACAAAGGTTTGCTTTAAAAAAAAAAATCTTTTTTATTGAATTTTCAAAATAACCAATTAACATGCCATGCAACCAAAACACAAACACATATTATATAACATAAACATACTACTACTAAGCCTAGTTCTACCCCCACCCTCCCAACATCACTTAAGCTGCATATTGTACAACCTTTTAAGTGTGCTGCATTACACCCCACTACCCCCCCCCCCAACAAAGCCAATGTGGCATCCTCTTCGTTATTGCATGCTATTAGGGTCACAGTGAGCACAACCCATCTTTGAATGCCCATCCCAGAGTGTCCTACAAGGTTCCCTGATGCCTTCTTCCACACTCCAGTTTCTGCCTCCACCCATCTCTCCAACCCTCACCAACATCGAGAGACATTGGGTTCTCTAGCATCTTTCCATTGCATAGTTATGCTGTGTTTGGCCGTAATGTACATTAAGTCTTTGAGTTTATTCAGCGGTTTGTCTTTTTCGCTTCTCTTAAATCTGCCCAGCATGCAGGCCTCTGGAGTCCGGGTATCTAGTTCTATTCCCCCTTGACTTGCCCTTTAAGCCACCTTTTCCCAGAACCCCTGCACTACTGGGTACCCGCAGAACATATGTATAAGCCCTGCATTCTCTTCTCTACATCCTGGACAGTTCTGTGCGCTAGCCCCTTTAAATGAGGCAATGCCTGCTGGTGTAAGGTAGGCTCTTTGCATAACATATAACTGGATCAACTGTAGCCTTGCATTTCTGGAGACCTTCTTATGATATCTCATTATTACCTTCCACTCTCCGTCTTCAATGGGCCTACCCAAGTCTCCCTCCCAGTTCTCTTTGCACTTCATCTCCGTTGGCGAGGCTCTTCCTATTAATATTCCGTAGATCCTGCAGATGGCATGCCCTCCCTGCACTACTGTGATTAACTTCTCTGTTTCCTCACTCTGTATGGACGCTTCCGTACTCCTCGGCCACCTATCTTTCATTGTCTTCAGTACCGTGTTGTGCAACAAAAACTTGCCCTGGTGTATCCCGGGGCTTCACGCAACTCTCCGAAGTTCATCAACCCTCCCTCATTCTGTAGGTCTCCGATCGTTGCTATCCCATATTCTTCCCATCTTGCTCTCACCGTCGCCTTACTGCCCGGCATACCCTCTAACATTACCACTGTGGGGGTCTGTGGAGGTCTGTGGAGTGAGCGGGTCTTTCAGTCCCATAACTGTGCAGGTTCTTTCCCAAACACCAATTCCCAATTCCACCAGGTATGGGCAGTGGCCTAGTTTCTTAGTAGGGATCCAGAGTAGGTCACGCAAGTACCTCTTTTTAAGTGCCGGTTGCAGGAGCTCCTCCGGTATCCATTGCATCACACATTGTAATTGCCTAGTGTTATGATGTAAGTGTAAGTTAAAACAAGTTCATAAAAATGTATTACCAGATCCTAGTTAAACATTGAGCTGCACTATGAGCTCATTAAGTTCTAAGAATGTTATTCTAAGAATGTGGATGAGAGATAGTAGAGACTGCAGGGAGAGAGCCATGTTGGCACTCGGCTCTCAGGCCGCTGTCGCTGTAATGAAATAAATTACTGTTTCCTCATCACTGCTGCCTGGAGCCCTTATTTCCTCATTGGCAACGAGAATGTCTCTCAGCAGTGTCTCCCTACTCCTTTGAAGTCTCGTCATAGCGCGGCCTGCATTATTCCGCACTCCCGTGCGACAGCGGATGCTGCAGGAAGGTCAGGAGGAGCGGAACAACAGGTCAGCCGGCGCGTCCCCTGGGGGGGTAATCTTGCCTTCCCCATTACTGTATTGACTCTGTCTCAAAGCAACAGTGTTTACTTTCAAGGATCCCTAGCATTGACATTATCGTTGCTGAGCAACCTGCCCATGCAGTTCTGGCAAGTTTCAGGAGCCAGCCATTATGACATGTATCCATTCTGTGGATGAGCAGCCATCATGTTCCAATTCAGACTGATGTAAGGAGGATTGTGACATCATACACAAGGGATTGTACTCATACAAGACTGATCCCTTTGTCTGCATAGCACAGCACTGTCACTGCTCAGTCTGTGCATCCACTGGGCATACTTGAACTGATCCAGAGTCTATTGGTTGCATCCAGCAAGCCCACTCTTTACCACCTTTTTACCGCTTAAGACATGGCAGCTTCAATACCTCCGCCAATGTCATTTTTGAATGAACCTGGACGCCCCCAAGTTAGGTGGGACAGGTGGAACGACATGTTTGAAAACTACCTGGTGGCAATGGGAGGAGAGAGATTCAGCTCAACTCGCAAAAAGGCATTATTACTTCACAATCTTGGTGTGGAAGGCCGTGCAGTGTTTGATGGGTTAGGCAGTGCACAAGCTGGTGAAGCGGAGGACACAGATGAATATGCCCTTGCGATTAAACAACTCAAGGATCATTTTGAGCCTAAGAAAAATGTTACATTCGAGAGGCACAAGTTCTTTCAGCGTACGCAGGAGTCCTCAGAATCCGTGGAATCGTACATAGCCTCATTAAGAACATTAAGCCACTCCTGTGAATTCGAACATCTATCTGACTCGTTAATTAGAGATCAGTTAGTGAGGTGCACAAATAATATTAGGATACAGGAGAAATTGTTGGCAAAAGACATAAAGTTGGATGAAGCAGTGGACCTAGCCAGAAGCATAGAACAAACCTCACAATATGTCAAAGAACTGAAGTCTGACAAACAGAGTACCCAAGCTGTGTGCGCAGTTGATCACAGGAAGAGACTTAATGTCAATACAAGCAGGAAAGGAACATGGGGTGCGAAGTGTACCAGATGTGGCAGTGTCAAGCATGGTCCGAATTACCCTTCGTGCCCAGCAAGGAATGCTGAATGTTTCAAGTGTAGGACCAGAGAACATTTCGCCAATGTATGCAAGAGGTCATCAATAAATCTCTTAGAAACCAGAGACAACCAAGAAGAAGGTGCTCACTCAGCTTACAACATACAGGAGGTGTACTCCTTGCAAGACATCCCCAGACATGTCTTCCGAGATTTCGACCATTGGAGAAGGAGACAGCAAAGGTCCAACAGATGTTTTTGTAATTGATGGTCAAGAAATACTCATGAAAGTTGACACATGTTCCCCATGGACCATCATTTCTAAAGAGACATTTAAAGATGTTCTAAAAAAAGATGAATCAATGCTGGATCCACCAAGAATTCGGCCCTGCGGCTATGCGGAATCCCCTATTGAGATGCTGGGACAGTTTACTGCAAGTGTGCAATAGAGAGGTGGAGAATGCATAGCTGACATTTTGGTTGCAAGAAAGGGAGCCTCCCTTTTAGGTTGGGAGGAACAAAGGAAGTTGAGAGTCAGGGTGCAAGCTAGCGCCACTGAGCCTGTCACCATTGCCGAGATTGATGATATGTGGTCAAGAGAGTTCCCAGAGGTCTTCACCGAAAGTCTGGGCAGACTCAAGAACTTCGAACACCATATTAGACTAAAGAAAGAATCTCAGCCTATTGTTCATAAAGTGAGACATGTGCCGTTAAACATGAGAGCGCAACTACGCAGTGAACTCAATAACTTAGTAGATAAGGGTGTCATTGAACCTGTTGAGGCCACAGAGTGGTTGTCCCCCATTGTTTTAGTGGCCAAAAATAATGGTAAATTAAGAGTGTGTGTAGATTTGCGCAGTTTTAATCACAATATTCTGGTGGAGAGACATCCCCTACCCAACATTTCCGAGACACTCTCCACTCTTGGCGAACCCAAATTGTTCTCTGTCATTGATCTCTCTGCTGCCTATCACCAAGTTCCCCTTTCCCGAGAATCGCAACATCTCACTGCCTTTATCACACCTGAAGGCACTTATAAATACAATCGCATGCCATTTGGGTTGGCCTTGGCCACTTCTGTGTTCCAAAAGGTGATGGAGGAAGTGTTAAAAGGGTTGGAAAATGTTAAGGTGTTTCAAGATGACATTCTGATTTTTGCAAGTAATAAGCATGAGCATGACAGAGTACTTAGGGAAGTACTATGCAGACTGAAAGAGGCTGGGTTAACGGTCCAAAGAAGCAAATGTAAAATAAGTGTTGAGGAAGTGGAGTATCTGGGACACAAAGTTTCGAAAGAAGGTATTTCTCCCAAAAAGTCACTCGTAGAAAGCATTAGTAATACTCCTCAGCCCCAAGACAAGGACCAACTACGTTCTTTCATGGGACTAGCGGAATATTACCATAAATTTGTGAATGGCTTTGCATCCATCTCATCTCCATTGAGGGAGTTACTAAAAAAGAATGTGAAGTACACATGGTCCAAAGAGTGTCAGGAAGCATTCTTGCAAATCAAAGATTGTATAGTCAAGGTCCTTAAGTGGATTCATGTTAGGCAGGAAAACGTTGCTTTCAGTTGATGCTAGTACCATTGGCTTAGGAGCAGTTTTGACTCAGTTTGACTCAGGTAAAACCGAATACACAATTGCATTTGCATCCAGGCCACTTAGAGGAGCAGAAAAAAATTACTCGGTCATTGAAAGAGAGGCACTAGCAGTATTTTGGGCAGTCACGCACTTCAAGTTCTTTCTATGGGGTCGACCTTTTATTGTCAGATCAGATCACAAGCCTTTGGTTCAATTGATGAACGGTTCTGAGTGGACCAAAGGGTCTCCAAGAGTTTCGAGGTGGATGGTAGAACTCTTGGGTTATAATTTCAAGGTGTGTTACATTCCCGGGAGGGAGAATGTGGTACCAGATTGTTTATCCAGATTACCTGTGTGTGATGGTGAATTGGAGGGAGCACCTGAATTTCAAGATGTGAGCATTGCAGAAATTGAGCATGATGCCATTGATAAAGAGGTGTGGATAATCCATTATCCCCCTGTTCCAGTCCTTGGAACGGGGGCTTAAGCCACAATATATCATCTTTTAATAGTCTCTCATGATTTCCTTGATCAGCCTTTGTGACTCTGCAGATGCAGTCTGATGTTTTCCCTTATGCTTGGGAAGCCCTTTTGGGGACCTTTTACAAGCTATAGATTCCTAGTTGCTGTCTCCAGCATATCATGGGAAGACTATTATTTGGATAGTCTTTCCCCCCTGGCCAATTATAACTGCTTGTTTTGAACTACTTGATTCTTTACAATTGTCTAGTTCCTCTGAACCTTTGCAAAACATATTCTCTCCTTTTGATATTCTCTTCTTCCTGTATCTCTCCTTTTGGTATTCTCTTCTTCTTGTACAAAATGTCTAGTGGCTTTCCCCTTTCCCAAGGGTATTGTTGTCCGCTGTTCTTTTCTCTTAATATTACTTCTCTCTATTGTATCCTACCAGTGTAGGTTTATTTGCTTCAAGGGTAACTATCTTGTGCCTTCTACTGAGACAAGTGGTTTGCAGGATAAAATGACCCTTTCTCAGCCTCCCATTATTACTGTTCTCCCTGTTACCTTCTATTGTAAAAGAGAACACCTTTGGGAGCTTTGTTCCTCTGGGACCTTCTCTCAGGTCTCTGAGCGTTGTCGCCTTCCATTCATTGGTGTGTTCCTCCTTGCGGTCTCCCTCTCCTCTCTCTGGCGTTCTGGTCTTCTAATGAGTCATCAGACACCCTGCAGCTTTCTATGCACATTGGTATTGGTGATGGTTCTATGACCGGCCGTCCACCACAGGACTTCTGTGGTTTCACCACCACCTTTCTCCGGGCTCTGCCCTGCTGGTTTATTGTGCTGTGGAAAACAGCACTGCACATACAACTCCTCTTCAAACATACTTTTCACTTTAAAAGGCAAGACCAATTGGCCCTGCCACTGTGTGTTTACCTTGTAACCAAATTTGCAGTGCACAGAAAAGAGCTGATTCCCATTCACCAATGTATTCCTCTCATTCTCTCCACTTCACTTTTTTGCATTCCGAAGTTGTATGTAGGCGGGCCTCACCTTCTCGGCCTTTGTCCATAGCTTGGATTTTTTGCTAAAGATCTCTTTGGGATCAATTTAAGGGAATACTTCACTTTAGAATGAATTGATTACTTGTTAATGCCGGCATTGAGTGCACAGATGTCCAGTTAAAGAGGATTTGAAGCTACTCTTAAGCATAGCCAGTGAAAGCAAGCGTCCCCAAACAGCACAATCCTCCCCGCAATGAGAGACAATGAAGGACTCTCCCAGGATGGGAATAAGGCCAAGACAGAGTGCGGGTGAGCGTAAATGGGAGTTTATCAATCAGAATAGGGCATGCAAAGAACTCTGCAACCTCCGAGAGCGCTCTGTCTGACAATAGCAAAGACAGGCGTATATATTTACAAAAAACGTCATCAAAACCTACATACTATAGGGGGCACAAGGTCATTGGGATTGGGTGGCGACGACTAACTATAGGTGCTGCTGCGGCGTGGTTGGTCTTGGCTGAAGGACGTCACTGGTCACCCTCGTGGGTTGGGCTGGGCCTGGCAGGTCGGCTTGAGTTCATCCGGGCGGTGTTGGTGTGCCAATGCGGTCTGGGGCAGAGATGAATGCCTTTCCTGACTTGCTTGCCCTCGGCCATGCACACCGCAGTCATTCAGTCATTTACAGTGTTATTCTCTTTAGTAAATCTTCCAATAGGTTATTTCATAGGTTAATGCAACACAGGAGGAATGCACCTTGTGAGGGGTCTGGAGGTAATATATCGAGGCCTGGTTACCCGTGTCCTGTTGACCGGGGCCATAGGTCGAGGGGCTAAGCTTCGGGGCCTGGGACGGGTGGTACAGGTCTTTCTGTCTTGTTAGAAGTTGTTATGGATGTTCCGCTGCGTGTTGTCAAAGTGTTGGGTGTCCTGATTGCACAGGGCCATAAGTCTAAGATGGTCCGGTGGGTTGTGGGGTTTACGAGGGGGCGCTTGAGTTTAGACAAAGGTTTACTGCTGTGCTGTAAATAATGCAGGTGGCTGGCCGCGGCCTTGGGTGCTGCAGTGGGGGCTACAAATCTTTGAAGTGGCTCCAGTCTAGTCGGGGGAGGTGGGGTAGCGCAGAGCGGGCCTCGGTTCTCATGTCTTGGCAGCCTTCGCAGGGTGGGAGGGGGAATGGCCTTGTACGCATTCACAAAGGTATCTCCCTCGTGTGTTGCCGAATGTAGGTAAAGACATCACAAACATTTGAACACTTTCTATAATACTTATTCAAAATCACTTTAAAACATGCATTTAACTTTGCTGGATGTGTCTCGATTATACCCAGTCCGAGCACCATATTTGTATATTATGTTCTGGCAGTTACAGTATTTTAGTTACATGCATATACATTTGCAGTAAATAAGGTAGTAGTTGGGTCGGTGGAGTACATAGAAAACGACCCGCCACTGTACGTGACGGTGGTGGCACATAAGGGGCTTAGACATACACACATGATAAGTGCATTCTCGCGCATCCTTTACATGAGTTCATAGTATAGTTGCATTCGCTTTCTCGTGTACTCTAGCAGCATTAGCTTAGTTATGGCGCAAAACCATTGGAGGTAGGTTGCCCAGTGATCCACGCAACAAACAGATCCCTGGAGCGTTCCTTTATTATTAGCATCCACCTGCAATGGTGTGGGCTCGTCATTGCTTATATCATGGGAGCATGCTCTCTCATTTTAATACATTCTACAGGCGTTTGTACTATACGAGATTTTGTGGAAGAAAGCTTACTTTGCAGGTGGTCTTTTCATTAATATATACATGTATAAGACTGTCTGCCATCAAGTGACCATTTTACCGTTCCTCTCATTGTTCAGGCCTGCTAGCCGGGTCATGCTGATAGTGATAAGACACTGCGGGAGGTGAACTGTTACAATGTCAGCGTATTTCGCTAGCTCATGTCCGTCTTGTTCGTGGGAACGTGCTCGCAGCGGATCTGCCAGGGTGCTGCGGCAACAGGGATGTGACTCTCCAAGGGTGGGGGCCGCGCTACAGTGCGCTGAGCTCACACCATCTTTACCGGGCAAAAAATGGTTTCTGGGCCTAGCTAAATTTGTGTGGCAATCAATACGTGTGGGCACTCGATACGTGTGGGCAATGTCTCCAGCGGGTGAGCCCTCCACCACCTGGGCCCGGGTGGCACGAGGGAACGCCCAATGAGCCATAGCCCTCACCTGGGGAGAAAACGCAGGCGAGAGGGGTCTCCTGGACCAGTCCTCCCCTACACCAGATAGAGCAACTGAGACCGAAGGGAGTAACACTGGTTGGTCCATGATCACCAACCTTCTTTCCGCGCTCTGGGGCAAGGGTGTGCATTGCTTACCCACAGGCCAAGGCTGGACCTAACTGGAATCAACGTCCCCCACCCCTCCAGACCAGCTGATTAGGAAGTAGCACTGCGCAATCTGCAATAAACCATGTCCGATTAACAGAATGAGCTAATCCCTGAGTTCTTATGTTATTCCCACACAGAAACAGACACCAAGGTGGATTTTTTATACCATGGCATAGTGTAACTTGACATAGCATGACTTGGCCTAACATCACATAATCTAGCAAATCAAAGTATTATACATGGAGAAATAATGTGTTAGATAACTATAAACAATTAAATGTGAATATTTGCAAAGGGACAAATGCGTGCTCTAGTTTTTATTGGGTGATCTGTGCAAGGTATTTTAACAACAACCAACTTGAAATCATTCTACTTCCTGTCCTAACCGGTAGTTCTTTGAACACAACTCCAGCACGAGAACGCCAGAGGTTAACTCAAAGGAATATATAACACCCGAAAACAGCTGCTTATTTTAAATTTCCTGAAACAGACCACCTGACCTAGGGGCCAGATTACAGAAACTTTGCACCGTTGCAAGTGCAAAGTTTGCCCTATTTTTTTTTTTAAAAAAAACAATGGGACACATTAGAAAACTATTGCACCATGACAAGTGCAGTAAGCACCAGGGCAAAAAAAGATACAATTTCACTGCATTATTGCAACAGGGAAAAGTTTGCCCTAGTGCTAATACAGAATGGTATCGTTTTTGCACAGGGGCAATTATTTCCCTGGTGCTTATACCATGCCAGACTGCACTTGTCATGGTGCAATAGTTTTCTAATATGTCTCCGTGTTCTAAAAAAATAGGGCAAACTTTGCCCTAGCGCTAATACGGTGCAAACTTTGCACTTGTACTGGTGCAAAGTTTCTGTAATCTAGCCCCAGGAATACAGTACAATTCTCCAAACTCCCCTTGAACAGCACTCTAACAGACATCCCAGATAACCACACAATTTTCAGCACAGAACGCACAATAACCACAGCACCAGACAACTTATAGAATAACTAAAAGGAACACACTACAGAGAACCCTATCTTTTTCGCTCTGCACTCTACATTGCAACACAGCAACGTTGCTCTGCTCCTAGGTTAGTCTGCTGCCCCTCGCCTTGAATATCCTGGAATGCCAAGAACCCTAGAAAATAGCATAATTATGCTATATAACACTCCATAAAATAGCATAAAAAAGCACAGCAAAGAGTTTCACTGATTCTCCTGTGAGGAAGAGCTCTTACGGGCCCAAGCTACTCTGGTGAATGACAGCAGCAAGGGAGGAAATTAATGTTGGTTGGGCTGCAGTCACTCCGCAATACTAGAATCTCGGGTGCTCTGACTGGCTAGTGAGAACAGATGTCCCTCTGTCAAAACAAGTCATTGGGGCCCGAGGTTAGGCCAGTGGTACAATAATACAGTTCAAGGTGAAGGCCCCTGGTGAATGGGCAAGAAACAGAGGAGTACAAGGGGACATTATTCTGCCTAAAACTGCTCCATTGTAAGTGAGACTTTTTCAAGTAGTGCGAATTTAAGTACTTCCCAGTAATTATTTCAGTTAAGGCACAATGAGATTAAATGATTTATCCAGGATCACACACTTTGGTTAAACAGTGAAGCCAGGATTTAATACACTATGCAATGCAGGCACTTGACCAAATAGCTTTCAGACTCTAGTTATTACAAATATTTACGTTTTGGCTTTTAGACATCTTGGATTTAAATTAAGTAGCTTTATTTTGTGACTCACTTTTTGTGCTCACATTCTGGACCCAATCTGATGCTGGGGTATATAACGTCAATACTCACATTCTGTTGAGGCTCTTCAGATGAAGCTTATATGTGAACTGCTGCCATAACTCTCCCCCCTAATTCCCGTATGAAACACCTGAGGACTGCTGTGAAGATGAGTCGTCTTATGACCCCTCTTACTCTTTTAATTTCTCTCCTGCCTTACAACATTCCAATTCCTTACCTAAGCGCTGAAGACCTTTTTTTGTCAACTCTGCTCTCCATGGGTTACATTAACATACTACTTCATCTTCATTTTAGGATTACCTTGGTGCGCCTCCAGATCCTTGGAATGAGGCTGTACCCCTGCTTTAACCTATCAGTTTACTTGTCAATAGCATCTTTTGTTAAGTTCTATATATATGCTTACAAAGTAGTAGTATTCGAAACTTAGATTCCAATGAGGTAGTAATCCACAGCTATAACCACTAGATGTCAGTATGAGCTAGAAAACATAACAATCATGAATGCCAGAGTCAACCTTTTTCGTTATACGTAGAAATATTTTCAGACATTGTTCATTGGGATTTTATACATGAGACTTGCGTGAAAAAAAACAGACATTCATTTTTCATTTGAGAGGCAAAAATATCATAAATTACCTGTGACACTATTGGGAGTATGGGGTGTACAAATAGGCTGAGCAGTTTAAATATCTTCTTTACTGAACCACCGAGGCATCACATTGCAACGTTATGATAATAACAAAACAACAAATGCACGGCATAGAATCGCGTTAATTACAAAGGATTGGCGCAGCGAAACAGTGTTTTCGTCAGAGTCATGCCAGCCCATTGCTTTTTCATTTTTTTCTAACTTGGTACAGCGTTATTGTACATTCACATTTCATCTTTCAAATAACTGTGTCATTTGGGAGAGGAGGAGGTTCCCATGTGGGGAAGAAGGAAGAAGGGAGAATGAGGGCAAGGAGGGGAGGGGAGGGAGGCAAGGGGATTAGAAAGATGGAGAAGGAGGAAAGGGAAGGAAGCTTGAAGGGGGAAGCAAGAGACAGTAGAAGAAGGAAGAGGAACATGAAGGGAAGAAAGGCAAGATGTGAGGAAGGGACGTAACGGACAGAAGGAACGATCCAGAGAGAGGAAGATAAAAAAGAAGAAGAAAAGCGGGGGAAGGGATGGGGCACAGATCTTTGGAAGAGCTAAAGGTAAGAATGGGAAATACAGATGTTACATGAGGGCTAAAAGGGAGGTGGGAGGCAGAAACATGTATACACTGAAAGGGGGAAACTAGACTCTAGGAGGAATTTGATCAATAATAACATCAAGTTTTCAAACAGTGCTTCATTCCAGATTAGCACCCGGGGAAGGGCGCTCAGCCAATCAGGTGGCTGGAACAGCTAGCGACAATACCAGCCACCCAAAGCCCTTCCCCGCGTGGCGACATCTTTTTTTTTAGATGTAGGGAGGCAACAGGGATCCTCTACCTGATGCCTTCCCACGCTCCCTCCACCCCAAAACAAAACATACCCTTTTCCCCACCCTTTTCCTTCCTCCCCACTTACCTGCTGGACCGCCATAGAAATAGAAAAGAGACTTGGTCCCTTTTCCTATGGCCGTGTCCATCTTTTTATTTATTTTTCATTTGGAGATTGGCATCGCGTAATGCACGCAGCTAGTCTCCCGGAAATAAAATGAAACTATTTGTGAATGTCTATCACACCCTCGTTGTGGGGTAACGGCCTACAGCCCTCATCTAAGCCCTCGCTTCGCTCGGGCCTACCTAGGCCCGGGCTGGTAGGCCGTTACCGGCCATGTCTGCTCGCGATGCAAGGTGATTGCAATATTCATCTCACTTCTATGCACTGTAAAAGATGTTAAATTACCCAAAATATGAGCCTGGGCAGATTGACTAAGGGGACCATTCCAGACTTCAAGCCTGTGTTCTGCAGGCCTAAAATATTTGTTTTAGGTGAGCGCTTAACTGGTTGTGCTATTTTGGCTGGGGAACATGAGTAGAACTGGAGGCGTGAGAGAATAGCAGTGATTGCGGTGAGAAGGTAACAAAGGTGTGCAGCTGCCTTGCAGAAAACACATTGGTACATCTCAAATGTCCAAAAGGGTGAAAGAAAACGAGGAGGTGGATCAAAAGAGATGAGCCTAAGAAGAAACTGATAGCCCCGAAGGAAGCCTGGGCTTTTCTGTGGTATCTGTCTTCTGTAAGGAGAAGGAAGTTCGCACTGGTAAAGCCCATACTGAACTTTGCTTCTGTAGGGGTTGGGGTGTGTGCCATGTTTCTGTTCATGTTTTACGTACGAGATGATCCTGGTGTTGCCTGTGCTGCACCTTTGGTGTGTATGTAAAGGAAGCTCCCATTGTAGCTACCCCTACCATAACTGCTGTTTCTGAATGAAGCTTGCTCTCCTGCTGTACTGTACCATAGTGTACCACCGTAAGAGTAAAGCCTGCAATATCGCTCCCTATTCTAAGTTTGAGAAACCTGTCTTTCTTCTGCCTTTGTCAGAAGGACAGAAGGCACTTACAATAGACATGCCAAGCTGTATCACTGTCCTTTACCACCTGATGTCTTCTGTACAAACGCTGTGGTACCTTCGGGCCTGGGTGTTACACAAATGTAATACATAAATAATATACACTGCTGCTGCCTGTTCTGTTTTTGCTGAGTGTGTGCTTTCTATGGGGTGTCACTTTGGACTGTTGCTGGCTTTTCTGCGTGCAGAGCTGTCTGTGCTTTCCAGAAATAGAGTAACGGAGGTGCTGCAGGCCAGGTCTGGGGTGCATTGGCCGAAATGTGTGGCTCCTACAATCAGCCTGGGGATAGGGGACTTATATGATCTTGATTTATCATTGCCCTCTACTGCCACTCGTAGCCCCCACTACTCTTTGACACTGACTAATTAACTACAGCAAAGGTGCAGGCATTTGCCACTCCTATTGCAACTTGCTGACCACAGCTACTAAGGACATAGGTTCTTTCAGAGCAGCTGCGTGATCCTTTAAATGTTGCAACCTGGCTCGTACTGAAGCCTGGTCTACTCCGGTCAGTGGGGTGGTGGGGTGGTGGGGTGGTGGGGTGGTGGGGTGGTGGGGTGAGTGGGGTGAGTGGGGTGAGTGGGGGGAAGGGGGGGAAGAGGGGAAGGAGGGAAGGAGGGAAGGAGGGAAGAGGTCTCGAAGCAGCTACTGGAAAAGGAGAGTTTGAGTCCATGCCCCAACTAGTGTTACGTGATGAGTGACGGCGATGGTGCTAGAGGCATGCTGCCCTATAGGGACATCTGGAAATATCCAGCCATGCAAGTACTTAAGAAAAACATATGGGACAAAGACAGTCCCACGTCACAATTTGAGTGACAAATGACGGAATCTGACCCAATCCTTTTGGCCATTTATCGGCAAGAGACTGTCATGGGATTGCCCCATGTACCCTATGGGTTCTCTGCAGCCTGATGCTGCCTCTCTGCATGCCATATTAGGGGGCAGCATAGTCAATAATCCGAAGGAAACAACAGAAGGGTAGGGCAAGTAACTTTTAAATGGATAATAAATGCATTTCTTAACATAAATGTGTAGGTCATTCTATGCAGAAACCTTTAATATGCCAGTGGAGATGGGGCTATGTGAGAATTTGAAAGGGCAGTGCAGGCACTTATTAGGAATTCGACAAGATTTTAAGCTGGGCATAATTCATGGGTGGTGGGGGGGGGGTAATGGTAGTTCCTCGCTACATACATTTTTCAATACATAGCCCAGTCCTACTCTGTAGGGATGTTCCTTTAGATTGAATTGTTTTGTCAACTTGATGTGAAAAGCGGTTGCACAGTTATCCCATATATATATTTTCACATCCTATCTATTAATCAATTACTCTCTGAGGTTTTATTGTGTCGTTCCCCCCAAGCCACACACCAACACTCGCCCCACAGGTTTGTAGGTCACAGCCAAAATATCAGTATAACCGGTTCTTGATGCATCACCTGGTTAAATTGTTGAGAGGCGAACTCTAAATAGGACTTCCACACTCAAAAAGTTGTAATTGACCAAATAGGAAGTGTGGAACATGTCAACGTGCCACCCTTCACTAGGGTGCTCGGCAGCATGTAAAGAAACAAAACAATATGCAAGACAGAACCTCAGATCGTGACATAAGGATGCACACCCAAACACAAAAATTGCTTTACACACATAAAAGAATTATTTCAAAAGTACTCTGTGTTTACTATGGCTTACAAACCAAGTTCCACAAAAATTCCAATAGAAAGTTGTGGAAAATTATAGTTCATGAGTAATACATTCGAAGTAAAGGAGCCCAACGTTTTTCATTTTATGTCAACCTTACATTACCTGTATAAACAAACCAAGAAAAAAATGAATCAATTGAAAACCTATCCGACCCTTACAGGCTTACACATCCAACCTGTATGCACCCACTTACTCATAATGTCGAGAGTCAGCATTCTTCTAATCCTCCAGCAGCAGCTGCAGTAGATGTATAACACATTGCTCACAATGGCTCTTTTTATTCTAAAGGAAGGCTTAACGGAAATGGAAAAAAATCAAAACTACCAAAGGAAGATTTTATCGAAATAAAACATAGTGAACATACTACAAAGATTTGATAGAAATAGTAAAAAAATATTCACTGCAAAACATGGTTTTTGTCTTCTAAAGGGAAAAAGTATAAAATATTAAAAATAGAACAGAAAAAATATTATTTGTAGTCGTACATTGAAATGGCCTTGAATGCTTCTACATGTACCTTTGCTATTATGGAAACAAGAGTGTGTGGCTGCCTACTAGTGTGAAAACATAAAAATAATATGAGGCCAGGAAGCCCAAAAAGAAACACACCAACACAGGTTACAAAGAACATACAAGTGCTTTATTTAAAAGCTACAACAGTTACCAAAGTCAATTGACAAACGGATAGCTATTCGGCTCTCAGAGTAACGTAACGAACTTCAACGAAGGTTCGATGCATTAGTAAGAGAGAGCGTACATTGGAATACTTGGGTCTTTTATATGATTTGTCCAGCCCTTTGCCAACCCTCTCGTGGGTTAACCATTCTATGAGCCCGGGCCTATGGGTTCCTAGCCAGGTCAATCTTATAATATATGCATTTTGATTAGTTTCGCTGATATAGTTGTACATTTACACATAGGTTAACAATAGGACAAGGTCTCAGTTCGCGACCTCGACAAGTGGCCGGCAGGCATATTAATTATTCGTGTGTTCGGAGGTCGCAACGGCCAGAATCTTACTCAGAATGTCATTCGGCCTCCATTTCAGGGATGTTCAGGGTGACTTCCACATTACAAGAGAACCTAAAATGGCGGCTTAATCCAAGATGGCGACTTACATTACTTTCTCTAAGGTCAAGACCTTGCCGCAGAGTTTGTCCGCATATGATGTTTTAGACAACTTGGCGTAGGCCAATACACATACAATTGCTGCGATAGGAGGCATAATATTGTTTCAATTCCGACACTAGGAGCCTCATATCTTGTACGGTGCTAACAATCTTCCTACTGCACCCGCATCGCCTAAGAGGCCTGACACTGCTGTGTGCTGATGGCCCGGTAGACAGTGCGCTCACAGGAGCAGCAGCAACTTTTTCAACGGTGCCAATTAAGGAAAGATCCTGACATTAAATTAATTCCCAAAAAGAAAAATGTAAATAAGAAAATACAAAAAAATGAAACAACTATTTTAAATGGAAGAAAACACGGGGAAGTACTTCCAAGGCCTGGTGTCCAATCTATCAGTCACTAAACATACTAAGTAAGGGTACTGCATCCCGAGTCCTGCAGTCAACATGGGAACAGCACACAAGGACCCTACACTCTAAAGCGTGACAAATATGCAAAAGCACAAAGTAAATTGCACACAGCCAGTGAAAGGAGGTCACAGCAAAAGGTAATATTGCATATACAGCTTTACAAAAACATAGTGAAAGTCGTGTTCCATATTGAGACTCCAGGGCGCCAATGTACACAATGTCTCAACCCTGAAGGTTTCTTTCTGCATAAGAAGTATTCTAGGATCTCCTGCACATCATGGTTTGTTGACCACTTACAACATTTTAAGACTCATCTTGCTGATGATGTGTCTCTGTTCCAAATAAATTTCTGCCAAGGGAGATCCCATGTTGGTATAATTATAATTTGTTATTTATAACGCGCTTAATAACCAGAGGTTTCTAAGTGCAGACCCAGGGATCCAACCAGAGTTGCTCTGCGTCGTCTTGCTTCCAAGGCGAGCGTGTTGTCCCTGAGATATCCTCCCAAGCTTATCTCTTTGATCTTATTGGTGCTCTATGCTCATTCCAGCATCCCCTTGCCTCTTATTGTTTTGCCAATTTATAGTAATCTGCATGGATACATGATAGCATATATCATATTCTTTTACAAATAGGTGGCATATGTCTTCAACTTAATGTTCTGCCCAGTATGTGGTGGTGTACTATATCTCCTGGTATAACTGCATTACAGTTTTGACAACTCAAGCAAGGATATGTGCTGAACTTTTTCTTCCCCAAAAATGTTTGTGACTCTCGTGACTGTAATCTGCAGGTGATGAAGATTAGATTTCTAAAATATGTAAATGCTGATGGTTTAAAAAAATGGCAGAAAAATTGGTCTCTTATTTAATAATCTCCTAGCTAGGCATGATGATTTTATGTGTAATATGACGTTGGCGAGAAAATGTCATAATCCTATTCAATTCAGGTGGCACCTTCCTTTGGGAAGAAATAATATTGCAATGTCCGTCTGTTGTGTAGCAGAGATTTCGTGTTATGTGTAGCAGAGTACAGTGTTGTCTAGCAGAGATTTAGGATATCCATGCTGTTAAAAAAAAATGTCTGACATCATTTGTTGGATTACAGCTAATCTTGCATCATCTGAAACTAATCTAGGAAACCGTAACATCTATGCACTATGGCAAATTCATAATGAGTGGTCTCAGGGGAAAGCTGCAGTAGTGTAAAAGACTATTCCAGTCTGTCACTTTTCCGTGAATGTCAGTGCAAAATGTATTGTGTGAGATCCAAATGATTAAATGTAAAAAAAGATTAGTGGTGCTAATCATTCATGATTAATAGCAAACACTGTGGCTTCTTAGCCAGTTTTTCTCAGAAAGTGTGCTGTATATTGCATTAAAACACATATTTATATAGTTGTCCAATTGCAGTGTGTGGCATACCCCTTCAGCAGCACGTTAGTTCGTATTGCGCAAGCGTGGTAATCTAGGCTGGGCCAGAGTGTGGCGCAACGCGTGATTTGTTGCTGGTTTGGGGGAGGCCCCCCAGATGTTGTGTTATGCCACTGGGCAGGTGGCGCAACAGTCTTCGGCCGTGGCAGTGATGAGAGTGGTGGGCCGCCGTTTAGGACAAATGACTCCCCCCTGGGGGAGGAATGGTGCAGCGCAGACCCTGCCACGCAAGCGCTGCAGAAAAGGTGCGCTGCCGGTGGGAAATAGCAAATCTCCCACCTGGAGAGGTAAGGAGCGGCTCACGCTGCCATGGCTGCAACGTTAACTTGATAGGCTCCCTAAAAGATCCCGGGCCCAACCAGCGGTGCCATTTAAAGCGCTTCGCAATGGAGCTATGAAAAAAACAAATAGAAAAAAGGTGGGAAATGAGTTGCGCGGCTGCCGGCGCTCTCCCTGACTGAATCCGGGTTGCAAGTGTGGTGTCCGCAATCGGTTCACAACTCTACTCACTTATTGCACTCTAGTAACATTAAATCATCCAAAATCGAATAGTGGTGTTGGGGTGATGTTAAATAGCTTGCGTAGTGTATTCCGTCCATCCTCCCCAATCAAACACATGCAATCGCCACTCTTGCCTGCATGGAGCACCCAGGCCCCCACACACATTACAAATCTTAAACGAACACACAAGTCACACTTTTCTTAAATTTATACTTACCATACTTTGTTGGTCTGTCAGTGAGGGGGGATCAAAACTACAACTGCGTGATATGCTGTTCCTCTGGATGTAATGGTGCCTGGTATACACAGGCGGGTTTTTGGTTGCCAAGCAACCACTGGGGGTCTGAAAGTATAGAAAGGCAATTTTCCAGGGGAGACGTGAAACTTGTGCTTTTTTTTTTCAAAGTACTTTTTTTTTTTAAAGTGAAAGTTCTGACTAGGGACCCCCAGCTCATCCAGACATGGGTTACACCACACCGTGGGGGTTGCGGGGGCCCCTACTATGCCACCGACTCTGACCATAACAGTCGTCCATATTATCGGGTGTGAGGTCGGTGCTGTGACAAATTGTCAGGTGAGTCAGCTATGTGAACAGCTGGACCGAATTTTGCGTGGGACTCAGCTGTATTCTGTGGGCGATGGCGCTTATGCCGGCGATGATGTATGCTGAAGGTGAGGGGATAGCAAATAGTATGCATGTCAAATGCATGCGGCTATGTGAATGCAGTGGTGGCAAAGCAACAGATTTAGCATTTGGGCATGCATGGGATAGGGATTTTCCAGCCACTGCACAGTGGTGCTAACTGACCACAAGAAAGCAACAGCTGGAAAATGGTGTGAGGACCTGGCTTTATGATGTCAGGTCTGGCAAATCCTTAATAGCCATGCAAGAGCTGAAACGGTTGGCTTTGTCATTGCTTTCTTTAAACTGGACTATAGAGCAAGGGATCAAGTGTCTGAGGGCACACTTGGCTAAGAAATTGTTATTACACCTGAACCGCACTTACAACTGCAACTAAGCCATTAACTGTAAACATACTGCGTAGAAATAGCACTGGCAAGCCAAAGTTGGATGTTACTGTTTATAGATCAAGCTCAAAGAGATCATAGGAGGATGTGTTTTGGGTGGGGAGGTGCAGGTGGTGGATTGGAATAGCCTTAGAGATTAGCATGACCATGGGCAGTCAAACGGTGGATAGGTAACCAAACAACACCCACAAGCCGTGTGCCCCTCCTCGCATGCCATCTCCTCTTAGCTGTACTTAAATGCCATAGTTTCAGCTTAAATTTGACCTCATTCAACAGGATTGCTATGAAAATTCCAGGCAACTAAAGTGAAATGGATCAGAAACATACTCACAAAAGCAAACGTACACACAAGTATTGGCAAGGCCAACAGTTTGGGCAGTTGTGTAGGCATGGCAAAGGCACTTGCCAGGCACTACCGTAGTGGTATTAACTGGATATTGATGGTAGCAGATGCAAAATGGTGCACATAGCTGGGTATCTATTAGCAGTACATGGGAAATGCCTAATACTTGTACAAAATAATTGCTGCCAAAACTGTTGGCTTTGGCAATGCATGTTTTTAACAGGACTTCAGTGAAGGACATGCAGAGTGCTTATACATCAGGTGGCTGCAGACAGACCAGGTTGACATTTCTATTACACCAGTAGTGGGTTTACAACTCCAATTAAGTCATTAACTCTCAGAAGACTGCTTTGAAAAAACACTGCCAGGCACTTCGAGTGCCCAGGTTCATGGTAAGGCTTGATTAAAGTGTGCTCAAAGAGTTCCCATGAGGCTGTGTTTTCGGTGGAGGGGTAGGGGGGGCAGGAACTGGGTGGGAATGTCCATAGGGATAAGCATAGCCATGTCAATGGGTGGGTAAATAACCAAACAACACCTAGTAGCTGTATGTCCCTCCTCATATGCCATGTCTCACTATCTGTAGTTTGGCCTTATAGGAATAGCCCAAACTAACTACTGGTGCAGCAATAACCCAACCACTGTATTAGAGCAAGCATGCTCGAACACATTCTCTACTACTGCATGATACCAAATGTGGTACTACATTACTGTTGTATATGAGAAATAAGATTGACAACACATAACTACTGTTAACGCTGCCTATATTCATCTTTTTTAGTGACTTGGTGCCAAACACGAGGGCTATCGTCTAAGATCATAGAAATGTAGAGAGCAAAACTGCTAGAGAATCCTGAAACCTCCGGAGTGTCAAAGGGAAATCCAGACGCTATACTGATATCAGCAGAAAAAGAAGGACTAAACAACCTACATAGTGAACATCCGACACAAATAAAGATCTTTAAAATAGTGTAAAACACATGTTAATCAACTCCTTGAACATGTTAGTTGAGGAATCACCTGTTTAGAACACATATTGAAGGAGAGTGATTAACCTGGAAAATATCAAGAACAAACTGGGACATAAAGGGAATTAACTAGACCAACACCTCTGCATATGAAATAACTAACACAAATTCAAGGGTTTGAAACTTTCATTGACAGGCTTTCTGTTCATAATATACTAGCTGAAGTACCTATTCTCCGAACAAGTCCTGTAGACAGCCATGGTAACACTGATCCTGTTTGCCTATCGCTTCATGTGCTTTGCACCCTGAAGTAAAATGCACTGAGAATGGGTGAGTGTGGGTGGCTGACATACCCCAGAGCAGATATTGTGGGGGAGGTGAGAGTTGGTGTGTTGCTGCATACTGGGACCTTCTGTGCTCTCTCCCCACCTGTCGTCTCACCTTGGTGTGGTGCAGTTCGTTGCTGTGCAAATAGCTAGGAAACCGTGCGTCCTAGGGCCCGGGTCTCGAGTTTTGTTCCTCATGTTGGGACCTGTCCTTGTATGATCACATTGATGTTTCGCCTATTTCAGGCAACCGTCTCATGTTTGAAGGTGCTGAAATCCAAGGAAAGGCTTGGCGTCTCCAAATGTAATGGAGCTCGTAAAGTCTGAAGGGTCCTAACAGGTAACTATGTAAAATGTGGTGCAGTTTGGTGAAACAGTGTGGAATTGTATAAGGAACAAAACGCTTTGCCACAAGTCAACAAAATCATTTTGTCTTTTGCTGAAATCTGGGGAAAGGGTGGGGTGTCCAAATGTCATGTAATAAGTAATATCTGGAGGGTCCCAACAGGCAATTATGCAAAATTTGGTGCAGATATGTGAAACGGTGTGGAATTGTATATGGAACAACGCTTCACCACCACCTCATGGCAAGAACCTTTGTCACTTGTGTCACTGATACCACATCCACTGTGTCCACTTACATACTACCTTAACCACCACCAAAACCATTACCATTAAAACAAACATCGGACTCATCAACAGGATACCTGTATGGGACTAGGGACAGATCACCTTTTTCACCCTGTTTAGAAAGTAATGGCACAGAGTATTCGAATTTCATCATTATGCCAGTGTCATCAATATAACTTTGAGGGAAAGGGGGGGGGAGGGCGTAATTTATACACTAAATACATTCTTCAGTCTCTGCAAAAAGTCTTCTCTCCACCGTAGCGGCATTGCGCATCATCTCTCTCCCCAGGAACTCCTTTCACAGAATATGAGACAAATTATCTGGTCAAGGTGTTTGATTCTAGGTAATGCTCAAAGTATCATGTCTTCATTAAGCAACCATTCAGGGTCCCTCTCCACTTACTAGGTCTATCAACTGACCCTCAAGCTCTTCCCACTATCCACCTGAATGTTCTGCCAAATTCTCATGCATCCACCTCCCAAACAGCTGGTAGATTAGTGTCGCTCTGGCCCTTTCTGGTTCTTCCCATATTCCTCCAAGAATATTTTAAGATAGCCTTTAAACATTCCTGTTTTTCATTTCTCTCTGCCAATTCCTTCTCCTTCCTCCTTCATGACTCATCAATACCTCCTCCTTCCATCTTCTTAATTCTTTCAACTTCTTCATATTTCCCCCTCCTCATGCTAGGTAATAGTCTCCTACTTCTCATGCTTCACTCCCTCCTCCTAGACCTCTCACCGCCTCCTTCTCCTGCACTTTCACTACCTTCTCCAACCTCCCCTGCTTCACCGCCGTCTTCTCTTCATGCATCTGGACCTTATGCAACCTCTCCTACTTTACCTTCTCCACCTGCACTCTCACCTCCTCCAGCTTCTCTTGCTTCACCACAGCCTCCTTCTGCAACCCTGGTTGCTCTACCGCTCTGATTCTCTGGTTCCCTGCCATTCCAAATGCTCACCCCTTCACTCTTTCCTTCCTCCTCGTCTTCACGTCCCCTGGTCGGGAACTTCTCTAAAATGCTGGGCTTGAATATGGTAATGTTTCCCATAAGGGATTGGTTGGACACGAGGGTATCCTGGATTCACGTGTGTTTTGTTTCTATTTCCGTTCTTGCAAGGAATCTGTGACATAGCAAATGAACAGGCAGGTCGGCATCTTTGATTTTGAGTCTTTGTGCATGCACTCTATGGCGCACATGCTCGGTATCACAATCGGATCTGGTGGGACTGTTGTGGTTCTCTGCCTACTTCTTCAAAATATCAGTGGTAAGCAAGTTTCTACGTTTTTCTGTAATACTGGACCATACAGTGTTGGAAAGGTGCTCGCAGATGATACTATTCATCTGAAATCTCTTAAGGGGACAGCACTTTCATTGCAAAAATCTCCTGGTAGCCTATCCCTGCACTGTGGAGGGGACCAGGGGATCCTCCCCAGACTTAACCCAGGCCTCACAATATGTAGCAGGTAGTGGAGCACCACGACCCCGTAGGTTGCCCCAGGACCCCCACCCCGATCCTCCTTGGAGGGTGAGGAAGGGCGCATCATCACTATCTCTCATCGCGCTTCGGACTCATGGACTGATCAATCAATTGATTCATAGTTGCCTTTGTTTATCTATTACCAGCCATAGCTGAATGATCTCTGCAAGAACACTGTAGAAAAGGGAAACATTATAACAAAAAATCATAGTCCTTTCAGAAATTATCGGGACAGGTACGATGTTAACTTAAACAGCGATTGGCCAGCATAAAAAATGAATAGTGGCTCAGTGTCTTTTTGGGGGTGAGCAAAGATTTACAAAACCCAGGGTACGGTCAGAAGGTGAACGGGGAGGCCTTTGGTTCTGTCCTTGTTTGTGTTGTGTACTGATGCAAACCCTTCCCATTGTTTGGATACCACAGACCTGCAAGAGCAATGATAAAACAAGGTGGTGGCATTGAAGTTCTTGCCCTCCTAAGGAGGACTTGCATTTAGGTACTGTCTGCCCTCACAGGGCCTACCACTCCCAAGATATTCCCGCAGATAAAGGAACACTTGCGTCAGAATTCATGCTCCCAATGCGGTCCTGTGGAGTTCAGTGTGAGAGTTTCAGAGTCAGCATATGTATGATATTAGATGGCCATTCACAATCAATTGCCATCAGTCTTATCAAAATCCACAACTCGCATGCATAGTACATGTGTGTTTCACTTGCCCAGTGAATTTCACTCCAAAATCGTGGGAGGCAAGGAGGTGTGTAACGAAACTCTGCTTTAACTGCCCACACTGAGCAACAACAAAAAAAATGGTCCTCATCAGACAATATTTGACTTCTGCTATTCACCCAAAAGGTACTGATTCATATCCTAATTTCTGAACCTATATAACAATGTATGTAATATTATCATTGTATCAGCATGTGCAGCCCTTCCGCAGGCAAGCCATTTCATGCCCATAATGAATACAACATATGGTTATTTAACCGTTATAAGATATGAAAATATTAACGAAAAAAGAGCTAGAATTAGACACAGACATTTGAGGATGTTTTAAATAGCAAGCACAATTCATAATAAAAAAACAAAATACAATCCATAGTAATTCAAAACCACCAATTGAAAAAATAAATCATGATTCATATAACAGAAAATTAAGGAAAAACCTGATCAGTTTTAGTAGTGCTGTGGAAAATAAAAAGCTACATCTAATAAGTCCAATCATGAATAGTGAATTTTAAAGAGCTCAGTCCATGTGATGGGAATAATCTGCTAGGTTCAGTAGACATGCACGTTGTAGCACTGAAAAGATATATGCCTTCTTCAGGACCAGATATACCGGATCAGCAATCCCAACGTTAATAAAGAAATGACAAGACTATTTCTGTAGACAATAAAGTCATCATGCCTTAAACAGCTGGTTACCACTGTCATTTTTCAATTTAATTAGACTTCAGACAGTATCAATTTACAGTGTAGGTTCCTAGTAGAGCAAAGCACAACAATCCCATCCAGGAGTCAGTGGCTCAATAGGTCAGAAACATCAGGTATGTTGCCAGCCTGCAGTTGCCCAGTCTATTAATTTAAGGGAACTGACAAAATGTTTAAAACATCCAGGAGGCCAGTAAAAATCAGGTAAAGTGAAAATATGTTTTATTATGACTAAAAGTGTGACACCGTTATTATAAACTTTACACACATATGTTTATCTGCAAAAACATTTCACACCATGTTACTTATAATTAATATATTTGCCAAATAAATGAATGAACAATAAAACATGCAATAAACATGCATTAACCATATAAACACATAAAATAAGTTGTAAACATACAATAAAACAACATATAAAAATGTTATCCGCAAATTGAATTAATCTTACTCTCAATAGAATTCCAGAACCTCATTAAAGCTATAATCAGAGCTATTTGCTTACCCTCCAAGCATTACATTTAAAATGTGAGAAGTGCACAGTTTATGTTGACACGAAACACATGTCCTTAAGTAAAGTAAGTGATCTGATAATAGTGATTTATATTCAGTTAATAAAGGCCTGCAGGGTTCCAACTCATAGGGGTTCATAGAGAAATATTTCTGAGGGATACCTCTTCGAGGCCCCAAAACAGACATGCACAGAAATTGATCCAACTATAAAAGTAAACGTCTAATTTTAGGACAAGAGAATTAGTTCAAATAAGATTGAGGCTTAGTTTTACAATAAATTAAAGTAATCCGCTCGCGTATACTTTTCTTCCCACGGACCATCAATACGTTAATACATGCATCCCATTCGCAACTTTCTTAATCATGTGTGATCTCATCTTATAATATTCTAGGTTACAATCAATATCCCAATTAATTATGTTAAAAATGCTTTTACAAATTGCCGAAAATGTCTTGAAAAGGAACATCTGCTGTTTGCAACCATGACCTGAGAGAGCGCCAGGCGAGCACTCCGGTGGTGATAGTGCGCGGTACAAATATCCTTTAACATTAACATTAACCTGAGCAAGTAGCTTTAGAATTGGAATATCAAAGTATTTCCTTAGTTTCAAAAATAAAGATCATCCTATAATTGTGGCCATTGTGCTGAAGTGTACGATGCAGAAATACACACAATTCGGTAAACCTAAAGTACTTCTCCACGTTTGGGCTTGCAATCTATCAAACCATACATCCCCAATAGAAAGACAAGCCTCACACAAAGAAATCATTGACAAGACGAGACTTTGATCATAGCGTTTTTCAAGCCCAGTAAAGAATAACACCTGTATTTTTAGTTTAAAGTACGTACAATTACAATTTGTGCTGTACTCGTAGATTTGCATTGTTCATAATGTGTGTTCGAGAATGAGATACCCAACTATACATAGGAATCGACAAGTTCATGGTGCATATTACTTAATAACCAAGTAGTAGTTGGAGGTTTTATTTCTCCAAACGGAAGTACATTATGTTTGTTTTGCCACTATTATGGCCAAATGATGGAGTTAAGAATATCCTAAAGTAGCCAGCAAGTCTCTTTTGATCCCGACCACCATGTGATGAAATAATATAGGTTTGTTGGCATGTCCTAAGGCATGTCCTAATCAAGGCATGTGTGTTTTCCAAACGTTTGGTGGAAAAATACCTTTCTCCTCTAAGGCCAAAGGCATATCTGTAATATACAAATTACATCTGAGTGGAGCTAAGACACAACCCTGTTTAGGCTATAATTCATATATATATTTTGGGAAAACCATTCATACTCTCAAAGGCTGAATTATAGTCTGTAAACGCAGTGAACAAAGTTGTCTTGGCCCTGTTAGTAAGAAGTTTTCAAATTAAAATATTTAGCATAGTAGAATATCCTCTGTGCAATCCAGTCTGGAAAGAATGTCGTTTTTCTGCCCAACTACTCAATTCATTTAATAAAAATACAGCAAATATTTTGTTCATTACGCCCAGAAGAGCAAATGATCTGCAATTTTCAGGTATAGTTATATACCATTCCTTATAAACGGGGGCTAAAATAGATTGTTTCCATGAAAATGGATCTTGGTTGTATTAAAAAAATATAAAATCAATCATCCTATTACTAACTCATGTACGTCTGATCATTGGTTTGTCACAGAATCAGCTTGTATATGTGTTATTTCAAAAATGGGTCTTTCTATGCTAGTCTAAGTTCACTCTTCATGATATATACAGAAGTGGGTTGGTCCAAGCAGATTTAAAACCAACCTAGAAGTTGCTTGTCTGATCCTAGCAGGCAGTGCCCCTGTGTTAGATTGTTGCACTTATAGTGCTGTGCACTTGTGCTGCTTCACATTAAGGAGATACTAGCAGACAACAAAATGCTAGGCAGAACTACAGACACAAAGTGAATCTCCTATTCTAGTGCTCCTGCCCGAGTTAATTTAAACCCATCTATATTGCACTCTTAAATTTGTAGAATTATTGCTATATTCATATCCATGTGTCATCTCTATACATATAAAAGGGAAATGTGTGGATATGTGTGTGTGTGTCTGTTCAAAATGTTCAGCATACTTTCCAACATGCTACAAACCTGAACTTTGGCATGTGGGCAGGTTCGATGGAGTCGAAAATCTAAAAAGTATGCATTTTGCTATTTTTTGCAGCCTGCAATGCTTGGATATGTATTTGTTTCTGTTCGAAATGTTCATGACTCTTCCCAACATGCTGCAAACCTGAAATTTGGCATGTGGCTAGGTTCCATGGTGTAGACAATGTAAAATGTATAACATATTTTGCTAATTTCTGCAGTCTGCAATACTTGGATATGTGTGTGTTTGTTCAAAATGTCCAGCATACATCCCAACATGTCATAAACCTGAAATTTTGCATGTGGGTAGTTTCCATGGTGTGGACAATGCAAAAGTATAAAATATACATATTTCGAAATAGTTTATTTTTTTTTAAGTGGTTTACAGGATTCATGCTTTTCCCATGGTCAGCTTTATGTGGCTTGCTCCAGAGTTGGAAACAAAGACAATTTGTCCACACAAGCTCCTACAGGAAAGAATAGCAATATTGTCTACAAAGAAGCATAGATTTAGTTCATTAAAGAAAGTTCCAACTGCGACTGAAGTAGGGATTGCCATACGAAGCACGTGTACACCTGCTAGTAATAAAGCCACATTGCTTTGAAGTCATGTTTCAATCAATATTTAAATTATCAGTTGAGGTTACATTACAATGCCTGTACAGTTACAATATATACTTCACATTGTGTTCTCGCCTATGGTGTGCTAAATGTTAGTAAGGTAAAGAATGGTTGAACATTGCAAAAGTTAGGCTTACAACAAAGATCCAGATAGTTCTCGCTAGTGAACTTTTCATTCATATGCCGACTACTTTGCCATGAGTTTCTCACCCATTCTGGCTTTTTCAAGGTAAATCGTATATTCCAACCTTACAGTCTGTCTATCACTTCCAATTGGTCGAAGCATTGAAATCCAAAGGATGTAATCATCCGCAGTGAGTCTTCAAGGACGTATCCAAATTGGCGCAATATCATATCGTACGTCTTTTTCCATGTACTTTAATTAGTATCATTGATTTCCATTCTCTCAAATTCTTGTTAGGGTTACATGAGTGCAAGTGTCCTTTTGTTCTCCGAGACGAGAGTGAGCTCATTCTGCCTCACGCAGTGTTCAGCAGACTGCGACATTGAGTCAGAATGTTGAGCCTGGAATTGCCGGCACAGAGCAGCAGTGGAGCTGCTTTGTTTCCTATGCAGGGAACATCCTTGGACAAATACAGGATGGCCATCATCGATTGCAGAAATTGGCATGGCCCCGGTTCACTATGTATGCAGACTTCTGGGAAAGCCAGATGCCAACAGAGCATAACCCTAGGACCTCAGAGGGCTTGCTTCTCAATGTGCCAAAGGGTGTTTCATTTAACATTTAGACGCTGTATCTTTTTGAGCATGTTTGCAGAGGTTTGCAATGCTCTGCTAGAAGATGCGCACAAATATTGTCCCTGGACTGGACTCGCGGTAAGACGCACGTTTTCAGGTGAGGCTCATGATGTACCCATTATTTGTGGGTTTTATAGTGCCCTTATATTGAACAGGATTATATTGCCTCCGCATCTGGGCAGAGTAAACACACTTTAAAAAATGAAATTTAAATCGCATTTTTCACACTGCAGATGCTTTCATCACCAGGAATCTAGAGAGACAAGAATTCCAATGTGTTAATGCCCAGAACCAACAATTTAGTCCGGCACTTTACCTCGGTGATAGAGTGTGGCTTTTAACCCGTGCTTTTACTGTGGGAATCAGCTGCCAAAGCATTTTGGGGTTTTCTGGAGTTTAGGCTGCGCTTGGTGTATGCACAGGACCACCTTCAAAGAGGCAGAGTCTGCGTGAAGCGCTGCAAAGTGCGGCCAAGTGCAGTATGGCAGTGGGGCAGACGTCTAAGAAGGTAAGCGCTTGTTGGTCTAAAGGCAGTGATGGAAGGCGCATATAATTTGCACAGCAGAAAACAAGTCTTGTCTGAAAAGACCTCTGACAAGACCCTTACAGATGTTTGTAACGCTATGGACAGCAGTGTGATGGGTGATCCTCTCGAGGGAACCAGAAAGGATTCAAACGGCACAGTATGTGCAACAAAGGAGAACTTAATGCCTGTTTTCGTAGCGCTCATGCCCAACACTGTTGGAGAAAGTCATGCATCACTGACAGAATTCTCGAATCATGGTGCCAATGTTTCACAGGCCGAGGCGGAGCGAGATTCTTATTTAGTGCAGTCATGCTTGGAGTAGGATTTAGGGCATACAAAGTGTAAATCCTATCAGACTCTTATAGGTGATACTGCACGATTACATTTTGATTTAGGATATAGAGAAGGCCCTGCCTTATCACTGCATGATCCACACAAAAAGAGCAGGGATGCCCCTGCATTACTCTCACGAGTGCTAAATAGTCCAGCCCCCGCCCACATTATGTGCTGTCTATTCGGTCTTACAATCTTACAATCCCAGGTGACACTTCATGAGAACGCAGAGAGACTTGAAGAATCACAGTGATGCTGGACAGCATTTTTTGTATTTGTCACTGACTCAAAGCCAAACTAATGCTGAACGAATCTGCAAGATTGAAGTAACATCCAAATGGTAACTGAACCAAAAATATTCCGCCATCGCCTAGTCTTATTGTCACCGAGAACATGTGTGATATAGTTTAGAAAACAATTGAGTTGGAAGTTGGTGAGGGTAAAGAGGTGCTACTATACTTGCGAGACTCGACTCCCCAGCATAGGCCACCAAACATTCAAAAAAATAAACAATGGAAAAAGTAAAAATGCAATAAATGTATAAGAAGTCATAAGCCTGTGCATTCTACACACTGTATTTTCCAGGGATATACACGTGTCGACTGCAGATATCCGCTGCCCCCCACCTACCCACAATGGTTCGTTTTACCAGACCAAGAGTAGTGGATAGGAACCGTTTTTCAGAACGATTATATGAGGATTATCCCTATATCCCCAACAATAGTAGTTTTGGGTCTTCTGGAATTTCAGTACACAGGACCATATTTAACCTGTTCAAACATCTTCTCCAAAAGCGGTGGACTGGGCACACTTCCACAAAACATGAAGAAAAGTTCCCTCGGTACCTCCGTATCTTAAACAGTTAGCATTTTCAGTGTGCCCCCATTTGAATAACGAAGTGCAGGGAACGTACACTCTGTGAAGTATTTTGAGCCATATTAGTCATAGCCTAGCTGAGATTGCAACTTCCCCGGTGAACATCAATGCCTCCAGCCATTCTTCAGGCTCAAGTATGCCCACATCCGCTACCCATCTTGCTTTGAGGCTGTACAGTTCCTGGATTCTAGAGGCAGTGATGTTTTCCGGGAGGCCGTTGGTCTCAAGGGGAGAACAAAGTGGGATTTCTTGAAGATTGTGAATTTGCGGGCCAAGGGCATGAGAAACTGCATGCAATGGTAACGTTTTGTATCAGGTAGCCCAAAAGTGAGTTGGAGGTCCGCAAAAGACATGAGTGCCCGTCCTCACCACATTGACAATGTTAAAATATTGCACCGACTCCATACCTTAAGTTTACCAGTCTTGTTAACTTTGGGCATATGTGCATTATACCATAGGGGTTGACCTAGTGGCAACCTGCCGTCCCACCCTATATGTTGGTGTGCTTCCCTCTACACACGCAATGTGTGTTGTGTCATATCTGGTAGAGCGGCCCCCCTGACCGTTATACAGGGCTTGAGTTGGTGCGAGTCCCTTCATCCATGCCTTTCAGCTTTACAGGGTAATTCATAGAATTTCGCAGAAAAGTGTCGCAAGCGGCTGGCGCAGAGTGTCCGCGTGCGATTGACTGCGCCAGGCACGTGCGCTAAAACCGATTTCCGCGCACAGCGTATTCATGGATTTCAGGCTCCCAAACCAGCCGTGGCGCAGAGTATCGCAGCGACCCTGCAGCAGCGCCAGTAACGCCCCCAAGAACGCCCTCGCGCAAGGAAAAGCCATCAAAATCGCTAAATCATCGCAAAGGGCAGCGCTAACCCTGGACCAGTCCACAGGGCTGCCAAACAAGGAACGCAAAGCGGGTAACGTGCATATCAGGGGTACGCGTGAAGTTTTACACGCGATTAGCCAGGGCACGTGTATCACAGGGGTACGCAGGAATTATCACACGCGATTTGGCTGGGTACGTATATTACAGGGGTGCGCGGGAATTATCACACGCGATTTGGCTGGGTACGTGTATTCCAGGGGTGCGCGGGAATTATCACACGCGATTTGGCTGGGTATGTGTATTCCAGGGGTGCGCGGGAATTATCACACGCGATTTGGCTGGGTAGGTGTATTACAGGGGTACACGGGAAGTTATACACGCGATTCGGCTGGGTACGTGTATTACAGGGGTGCGCGGGAATTCTCACATGCGATTTGGCCAGGTACGTGTATTACAGGGGTGCGTGGGAATTATCACACGCGATTTGGCTTGGTACGTGTATTACAGGGGTGCGTGGGAAGTTCTACACGCGATTGGCCAGGGTACGTGTATTACAGGGGTATGTGGGAATTATCACACGCGATTTGGCTGGGTAGGTGTATTACAGGGGTACACGGGAAGTTCTACACGCGATTCGGCTGGGTACGTGTATTACAGGGGTGCGCGGGAATTCTCACATGCGATTTGGCCAGGTACGTGTATTACAGGGGTGCGTGGGAATTATCACACGCGATTTGGCTTGGTACGTGTATTACAGGGGTGCGTGGGAAGTTCTACACGCGATTGGCCAGGGTACGTGTATTACAGGGGTATGTGGGAATTATCACACACGATTTGGCTGGGTACGTGTATTACAGGGGTACACGGGAAGTTCTACACGCGATTCGGCTGGGTACGTGTATTACAGGGGTGCGCGGGAATTCTCACATGCGATTTGGCCAGGTACGTGTATTACAGGGGTGTGCGGGAATTATCACACGCAATTAGGCTGGGTGGGTCCTCACAGGTGTTCCCTGTACACCCTCCACAGCCCCTGCAGGCAGCCCACAAAACAGGGGACTACCCTGCACACCTGCTCATGTCCCCCTGCACCCCCACCCCCCAGCAGTGCAGGGGCAGCCTCCACCAGGCCCCCACTCATGTCACCCACCACCCCCACCCCCCCAGCCACCAGGGGCACCCTCCACCAGGCCCCCACTCATGTCTCCCACCACCCCCACCCCCCAGCAGTGCAGGGGCAGCCTCCACCAGGCCCCCACTCATGTCACCCACCACCCCCACCCCCCAGCCACCAGGGTCACCCTCCACCAGGCCCCCACTCATGTCTCCCACCACCCCCACCCCCCAGCAGTGCAGGGGCAGCCTCCACCAGGCCCCCACTCATGTCTCCCACCACCCCCACCCCCCAGCCACCAGGGTCACCCTCCACCAGGCCCCCACTCATGTCTCCCACCACCCCCACCCCCCAGCAGTGCAGGGGCAGCATCCACCAGGCCCCCACTCATGTCCCCTATCACCCCCACCCCCCGCCACCAGGGGCACCCTCCACCAGGCCCCCACTCATGTCTCCCACCACCCCCACCCCCCAGCCACCAGGGTCACCCTCCACCAGGCCCCCACTCATGTCTCCCACCACCCCCACCCCCCAGCAGTGCAGGGGCAGCCTCCACCAGGCCCCCACTCATGTCCCCTATCACCCCCACCCCCCCGCCACCAGGGGCACCCTCCACCAGGCCCCCACTCATGTCTCCCACCACCCCCACCCCCCAGCAGTGCAGGGGCAGCCTCCACCAGGCCCCCACTCATGTCACCCACCACCCCCACCCCCCAGCCACCAGGGGCACCCTCCACCAGGCCCCCACTCATGTCTCCCACCACCCCCATCCCCCAGCAGTGCAGGGGCACCCTCCACCAGGCCCCCACTCATGTCTCCCACCACCCCCACCCCCCAGCCACCAGGGTCACCCTCCACCAGGCCCCCACTCATGTCTCCCACCACCCCCACCCCCCAGCAGTGCAGGGGCAGCCTCCACCAGGCCCCCACTCATGTCTCCCACCACCCCCACCCCCCAGCAGTGCAGGGGCAGCCTCCACCAGGCCCCCACTCATGTCCCCTATCACCCCCACCCCCCCGCCACCAGGGGCACCCTCCACCAGGCCCCCACTCATGTCTCCCACCACCCCCACCCCCCAGCCACCAGGGTCACCCTCCACCAGGCCCCCACTCATGTCTCCCACCCCCCCGCCCCCCAGCAGTGCAGGGGCAGCCTCCACCAGGCCCCCACTCATGTCCCCTATCACCCCCACCCCCCCGCCACCAGGGGCACCCTCCACCAGGCCCCCACTCATGTCTCCCACCACCCCCACCCCCCAGCAGTGCAGGGGCAGCCTCCACCAGGCCCCCACTCATGTCACCCACCACCCCCACCCCCCAGCCACCAGGGTCACCCTCCACCAGGCCCCCACTCATGTCACCCACCACCCCCACCCGCCAGCCACCAGGGTCACCCTCCACCAGGCCCCCACTCATGTCACCCACCACCCCCACCCCCCAGCCACCAGGGTCACCCTCCACCAGGCCCCCACTCATGTCTCCCACCACCCCCACCCCCCAGCCACCAGGGTCACCCTCCACCAGGCCCCCACTCATGTCTCCCACCACCCCCACCCCCCAGCAGTGCAGGGGCAGCCTCCACCAGGCCCCCACTCATGTCCCCTATCACCCCCACCCCCCGCCACCAGGGGCACCCTCCACCAGGCCCCCACTCATGTCTCCCACCACCCCCACCCCCCAGCAGTGCAGGGGCAGCCTCCACCAGGCCCCCACTCATGTCTCCCACCACCCCCACCCCCCAGCAGTGCAGGGGCAGCCTCCACCAGGCCCCCACTCATGTCACCCACCACCCCCACCCCCCAGCCACCAGGGTCACCCTCCACCAGGCCCCCACTCATGTCACCCACCACCCCCACCCCCCAGCCACCAGGGTCACCCTCCACCAGGCCCCCACTCATGTCTCCCACCACCCCCACCCCCCAGCAGTGCAGGGGCAGCCTCCACCAGGCCCCCACTCATGTCCCCTATCACCCCCACCCCCCGCCACCAGGGGCACCCTCCACCAGGCCCCCACTCATGTCTCCCACCACCCCCACCCCCCAGCAGTGCAGGGGCAGCCTCCACCAGGCCCCCACTCATGTCACCCACCACCCCCACCCCCCAGCCACCAGGGGCACCCTCCACCAGGCCCCCACTCATGTCTCCCACCACCCCCACCCCCCAGCAGTGCAGGGGCACCCTCCACCAGGCCCCCACTCATGTCTCCCACCACCCCCACCCCCCTGCCACCATGTGCAGCCCCCACCAGGTCCTCACAATGTGCGTAATGGTCAGCCTCCACAGCCAAAAAGCCCTACCAAGTAACCCATTCACCCACATGGAAATGGAAATCACATGTTACACCCCCAATGTTCATGAAGCAAATGAACCCATGTCCGTCACACACATATTTTCCAATTGAATGGGAAAACACACAACATGACATGCATGAAACCAATGAGATGAAACCACACAGTGAACAATGTAAAAAAAAATGTATTAGAAAAAAATACGAATGCTAAAGAAAGAAAACTAACTACAATGTAAATGTGAAAAAAGAAGCTGCATGTCCGCATAAAAACACAAAACTAGAAAATCTAATCCAAAAAATTTTGTCCAAAGTGAAATGTCAAAACTCTCCGTGCAACAAAGAACTATGTACAAAAATAACAAGGGTCCATCATCACAACAGAACTAAGGAAACCTCCTAAAAAACCTACCTAAATATCAACTATATACAAAAAGTGAAGCAGTGTCCGTCGACTCCAAATCATAAGAAAAAACAAAGGAAACCTAAAACTAAAGAACTATATACAAAGGCGGCGGGCAAGTCCAGCGGCTCACTCTGTGGTGTTCCGGGCCAGGGCATCATCGAACTCCTGTTCGATGTCCCGGAGGCGGTCCAGTTCCATGGCCCCGAGGGTCCGCAGGGACGACGCCGTGTCCTCCTCCAACCCCCTGCGGATTGCCTCGAGGCACTCGGCCCGCCTCAGGGCCCTCCGCATGGAGTTCTCCGCCCTGACCATTGTGAGCCGCGCCTCTTCCGCCCGCAGCCGCTCCGCACCTATGGCGTGGCCCAACCGCTGCCACACGGAAGACACTCTCTGTCCTGGGTCCTCCTGCCCTCCGGCCGATGCCTGCCCCTCCGATGTCGAAGGCCCCGAGCCTTCATGGCTCCCACCATCTTGCTGCTGCTGCTGCTCTGCCTCTGCCCGTGCACTGCCTCCTGCTGCCTGCACATCCTCCGCCGGCTGGGGTGCAGTTGTTGATGTGGCCACCCCTGCTGGACGTCCGACTCCCGACTGTGGCAGGGATGCCTCCTCCACCAGCCTGGCCGCACTGTCAGAGGCAGCTCCACAGGGCACCCAGGTGACTGATGGGTGGGAAGATGGCACAGAGGACGACTGGCGCGTAGGGGGTCCAGTTGAGGAGGGGGTCGGAACAAGCCCCATCAGACGGAGGAATCCGGTCTGGGTGACCTGTCCCAGCAGGCTGACGTGGTCAACGAGCCATTCGAGATGACGTGCAGTCTCTCCATGAAAAGACTGCAGGTCACCTCGCATGGCCCGTTGACGCAACGCCACACCAGCCAGGACAGGCTCAACCCGGACCTGGATAGCCACGTCCGCAGGCAGAGGAAGGCCAGTTGACGTCAGCTCATCCCCTGCCTGAAAACGGGTCTGGACGTAGGCATCCCTGCTGGTGCAAGATGATGCAGGGACAGGATCGGGGACAGGATTGCACACAGGCACCTCCGCGGCCGCCTGTGCTGCCTCCTGTCCCTGGTCCTGGACTGCACCACTAGCACCAGTGGGATCCCCACCTCCAGACCCCGTCTCTGGTGCTTGCACGGCCTCCTCCTCCACCAGACCCCCCACCAACCTGGATGACTCTGTGCCATCTTCCCCTGTTGGGCCCTGTGGGCTCTGTGGGGTCCCAGCTGCCCCTTCTGCTGCCGAGGAGTCCAACTGCAACCTCTGCCTCTTGGACCTCCCCCCGGCAGCTGCGGCCTGGGACGCGGCACCGGACTCCTCACTCCCCGACGAGATGACAACACGGGAGGGGAGCCGGGCCTTGCGTCTCCGGCTGGCGGTCAGATCCCCGCCGCTGTGCTCCACAGCACCTTCTCCGCCCTCTTCATCAGTTGACGCTGCAGACAGGGAGAAACAAAACACAGGCATCAGGGCACTGTACAATGGACACATACACGCATGACAGTTGCACATGAGTGGCATTGGCAAACCTCAGACATGTCATCACAATCCCCAACACACATGTCATTGCAACTGGCACACATGAGCCATACCACAGCCATATCGCAACTGCCACCACCATCCCTACACATACAACAGCATCAGCAGCCAAAGGGGAGCCATACATCACATGCAACACAGGAAGTGCACCACACATGTACACACACCACCACACTTGCATGCATGTCTACACCTCTGCCAAGTGTCGCACTGTTCAGACGGGCATCCATGTCACATCTGCCAATCAGGCTTCCACATACCGCTGTCACATGCATCCATGTAGCATCACTGTTGCACCTTTGACAAATACACACACATGCACATGTACACAGTGCTCATACATGCAGCCGAAAACAACATACATGCCTGACATCACGGACATGTCTACTTACATACACATTCATCCAAACATGTGTGCACGCACAACTGCATTTGCCATGCAAGCCCACACACACAAGCACCATCCATGTCTCACACATTACAGCCCTCGCATGTGTCAGCCCCACGGCCCTGTACACCCCCACCCATACTCCACCCCATACAAACAGATGTGCAACCGGCACAATGGGGAATGATCACCACACGCCCTGCTCACAACCAGGATGCATGTACACTCACCGCTCGACTCCAGACGGCTCTGCTTCTCTAGGACCTGGACGTGGAGCGCTGGGGATATGCGTTCCAGGACCCCCATCTGTTCTTCCGACAAGTGGCCCCGGCGCCCCTTGGCATCCGCTGCCTTCAAGAGGCGCCGGGCCTTGTTCAGGGTCCTGGACCTGAAGTCCTCCCAGCGCTTCCTGACATGTTGTAAGTCCCGGACTGCCACCCCCTCCGCGTTGATGGCAGTCACGATGTCAGTCCAGATCCGAGTCCGTCCTTCCTTGTCGGCGCGGGAACTTCCAAAGAGGGCATCATACTGCCCCAGGACTTGCTCCACCAGGACACCAACTTCGGTGGCACTGAAGCTGGTGCCCCTCTGCCTCTCTGGCCGGGGGTTGTCAGTGGTCACAGATGGTGTTAGCCCCGACATGACAACCCCAGAGGCAGGAGTGGGTGGGCAACTGGGTCCTGGGGCTGGGCTGTGGAGCGATGGAATTCCAGTCGGGAGTCTTCTGTTCCAGCAGGGGTGGTCACAGCAACAGCACCCCTGGCTGATGTGCAGGCAGCAAATGGCAGTGCACGTGGGCAGCAGGCAGTCAGGCAGCAGCCCTCAGCGCGTAAGCGCGTCTGTGACGTGACCCGCACGGGTGTTTCCCACACAGCACGTGATGACAGAGCACACGTGGAAAGACTGCACGTCAGAGTCTCATCGCGTGTAATTGGACAAAAGTGCGTGTACACGCGATTGGCCTATGTACGTGTATATGAGGTGTGCGCGGACACTTACACACGCAAGTACGTCAGCGCACCTGTATCCCGGTGTACGGCCATTTCCACCAATCACACGCAATGAGACTCTGACGTGCAGTCTTTCCACGTGTGCTCTGTCATCACGTGCTGTGTGGGAAACACCCGTGCGGGTCACGTCACAGACGCGCTTACGCGCTGAGGGCCTTTGGTCCAATGGAATCGCGTATGCGTGCTGACGCGCTTACGCGCTAAGGGCCTTTCCTCGGTTTTCACGCTGACGTGCAGGATTTTCACGTGCCAATTCACTCCGTACCAAGCTGGCCACGCGTGAGCACACGGGAGACCACGCTCCTGCCCAGAAGGCCGAATTACTGCCCCCCCAGAGCCCCGAGCACGCTCCCACCTGCTATCTGCTGCTGCCTGACTGCCTGCTGCCCACGTGCACTGCCATTTGCTGCCTGCACATCAGCCAGGGGTGCTGTTGCTGTGACCACCCTTGCTGGAACAGAAGACTCCCGACTGGAATTCCATCGCTCCACAGCCCAGCCCCAGGACCCAGTTGCCCACCCACTCCTGCCTCTGGGGTTGTCATGTCGGGGCTAACACCATCTGTGCGAGAATGGAGGTAATGGAAAAGGAAGGCGGAATGGTAATACCGGCATCCTTAACGGGTCTGGCCCATTATGTCCAGACAACCCGCCAATACCGTCACCGCCCGTACCGTGCCCCTTCATACAGGCACGTGCGCGTACATGCGCCCCTTCGCAGAGTAAATACCGTGATGCTGGTAATAGGAGGACATCACAACTCACAAGGGCATGCAATTACCGGCATCCCGAAGGCGGTAATTAGGACCTGCAGGATGGCGACCATACAGGCATCGCGGACCACCCGTAAACACAACCTCAAGTCAAGGCAACTGCCACAGGTGCACACAATCACCACAGGTGGAATCAATGGAGCCTGTCCCAGTATAAAAGGAGTACACCCACACACCACACCCCTTCCTACACCAAAATGATACCACTAGCTGTTGCAATCATGGGGCTGGAGGACATGCCTATACTGCTACAACTACAGCAACAGCAACAGCAACAGCAACAGCAACAACACCAACACCAACTACAGCTACAGCAACAGGCAGCACAGAGGAGATGCAGAAGGAGGAGGAGGGTGAGACACGGCCAGCAATAACCACCAGTGCAGCCAGTAGTACCTCGTAGGCAGCCACCAATCCATCGCATCAGACCCAGTCCATTCAATCTAACCCCTGAGCAGATCCACACTCTGTATCGGTTGGACCGGGACACCATCACCACCATTGTGGACATGATACATGACGACATCGTCAGCCTCATAGAAATACGCACTGCCACCCCCCCCGCTACTAAAGGTGGTGTCTGTACTCCACTTCCTGGCCACAGGCACCTACCATCACACAGTGGGCCAGCTGCATGGCATATCACAACCACTATTTTCACACATGCTGACCCAAGTGCTGGACACCCTCCTGAAGCATGCTAGCACCCACATATCCCTACCACAGACTGCCCAGGAGATAGCCGACACCAAAGTAGGCTTCCATGGACTTGCAGGCATGCCCAATTGTGTTGGTGCCCTCAACTGCACCCATGTAGAATTGGTAGGCCCCCATGCCCTAGAGGTGGTGTTCCGCAATCGCAAGCAATACCACTCCATCAATGTGCAGATGGTATGTGACTCCAGCAAGATCATCACACATTGTTGTGCCCGATATCCCGAATTGACACATGATGCCATGGTGCTGCGTAACTCCACGCTACTGCGCTACATGGAGTGAGATGCTGGATGATGTGCCTGGCTGCTTGGTGAGTTGCCTGATTGGCCCATGGCAGTGCATTGGGGTTGTGAGAAGGGGGGATGCATACTCCACCAGGGTGGGAATGGGCGGTGAGTGGAAAATGCATGCAGAGCTAAACACTCCTGACCTGAACCTTCCAACCCGAACATGACACATCACTGCCACACATTGGACCAATGCTGTATATCAATGACAACATGTAAGATGCACAACCTGGCCACCATGGGTATGTCAACCAATGCATGACTAAACATGATTGCAACTGTGCCAATGTGGCTAGTGTGATCATGCACAGTGTAGTATACACAGTAATAATGGGAGGCAAAACATTGTCCTGCATCCACAGTACATCCGCATCAGCATGCAAGAAATCACCCTGCATCATTTGTACAACACCATCCAGACTACCACACCATATTGCAGTATACAATGCATCTAAATAATATTTGTGCATACGTACAGGGACATGTGCATGTCAACACCAAATTGCTGCGGCCATGGCTGTGAATCCTGATGGTGGCAGCTCAGCGTGACTCACACAGACCTATTTGTATTTGCTTGCAGGTGATGGAGGATATCCCTTGAAGCCGTGGCTACTTATCCCTGTGCTGAACCCGCGGAACAGCCATGAAGAGGAGTACAATCGGGTTCATACCTGTACCCGTGTTGTGATTGAGCAGACAAGCGCGGTTCTGCTGCCTAAGCAGGTCTGTTGGAGCACACCTTTATAGGCCTGAGAAGGTGGCAAAGATCACCATGGCCTGTGTCATGCTGCACAACATGTGCATCCGGGGAAATGTACCACTGCCACCTGACATTGACATGCATGCACCGGATGAGGATGATGATGATGAGGATGAAGACGGAGGAGAAGCAGCACCTCTGCCAGTACGTGATGCACAAGATGGCCGTGCAGTACGCCAATCACTGATTGACAAATACTTCTGACCCACAGGGACATTCATGGATATGTGTCAGAAACACATTGTACACTGGGTCCATGTGGACATGCACACAGGGAATGTGGGAGTTGGGCACTGTGCACTGTCATGAATAAAATGTATACACACAAAATGAACAATGTCCAGGCATTGAATGATTTTTCACACAACGGGTGTATTAATATCAACTACAGAAATGTGCTACCCCCACCCCCCACAACACCAAAACACCCCATACCCCCCAATGAACTCCTCATACCCCCCAATGAACTCCTCATATCCCCCAATGAACACCACATACCCCCAATGAACTCCCCCTATACACCTACACACAACCAACACCATCTGACCCACTCCCATTGTTCCCCCACACTATTTCCTTGCTTTCTTGTCCGGGGGCAGCATTTCTGACTGCCTCGCACTCCGTCTTGTTGGACGCACAGGGATGGAGGGTGCAGACGAAGCGAGTGTGGAGGATGGGAGTGTGGTGGATGGGGTGGTGTTATGGTTGATTTATGCTTGATTCAAAATGGCGCGGGCACGCAATGCATTCTGGGAGCGCTCGGAGCCATGTTGGATATTTACTTCACACCGCAGTGAAAGGCTGCACACATTTTGTTGAAGTGTTAGATTCACAGTGCTGAGACAAACATGCTTTTCCAAACCTGGTATGCGGTCAAGGCCATTTCTGCTGGGAAAGCGAATGTTGTTATGGCTTGCTACTGTTCTCCGCGGAGCGTGTTTTTAGAGCAGGGAGGCCCTCTGCTCTTTGAGGGGAGCTCTCGATTGACCCAGCTGGCAACCGACGGCTGTTCCTCAACTATGCAGGTGCAATTTCCAGAATGTTCGAGAATTAACTCCCCATTGTGGAGTGTGTATATATGCGGAAACCCGGAGGGGGTCAGGTGAGACTTCAGCCAGAGAAGGACGCTTACGTCTGGCCTTCCTGTGAGCTGTGGTACTCTCGGCCTGGCTGTTCCCAGGGTCTTCCAGCCGCTTCACAGTGATGTATTTCTTTTTGACTTCTTTACTTCTTCTGTGATCTATGTCCATATTATTTTTATGAGTTATTTCTATGTACTTGTAAGCTTTGAATAAATAGCCGTAAAGAGCTGGTTTATCTTCTAAGAGTGCGTGGTTGTGAGTTATTGTGTTTTTTTTTGGTTCACAGTACTTGCTCTATAACTGCATTGATGATTTATGGTTGTTTCATGCACTTTTCGGGGAGAGCAGTACATTTTTGGCGTCACGAACAGGATGTATGTTGTGAGTTGTTCCGTGCATCCAAGAATCTGTTGAAACATAGATAAGATTTGGTTGTCGTGTAAGTGAAGTTTTTTGAAAATTGCAGGTTTTTTTGTTGTCTTTTTGGTAACTGTTTGAGTGCTTGTGGGAGTGATTGCAGTGTGGAGAAGAAAATATAGAGGTTCAACAAGGTTTTGCTTTGTTTGCGATAATGAGTAGTTTGTTCAAGAAGAAGAACGTTAACGCTGGCGGTGACTGTTCTGATGTTGTTATTCCAGGTTGGACTAAGAGTCCGTATGATAAGTTGGCTCAAGCGCGGGCATGTGGTGCCGGTTTAAGTGAAACTTGGGATCAAGGATTGTGAGATGCCGATCCGACTGATGTAATTGCATGCTTGCAACAAGTTCCAGTAGAACGTGGTAAAGAATGTGCGGCATTAGGTAGGCGAGGTTGGGTTCTTTTGCATGCTTATAGGAAAATACATCAGAGGCAAGTGGACATGAAAAATGAGGTTTTGCGATTAGAGAGAGAACTAGCTGCAGAATGGCAGACTGCGTTATTGCAGCAGATTCAAATGAAATTGTTTAAAGATAAGGCCGACACATATCAGGCGGTGGCCGAGAGGGCAGCAGTCAGAGTAGCGCGATATAAGTATAGGAAAAGGCAGGGAGGGGTCAACAAAAGAAAGGTGGCAACTGTAATCGCTAGCGCTGGTATAGACCGGGATCTGGACAAATGGGATGGTGATATTGTTGATTCGACCAGTCTAGAAAATAGTTCTGCAGAAGAGTCTGACCCCAAACCAGAGGTGGAACAGAAAACAGTGGTGGCGAAGCCTGTTAGAAGGCGGCGAGCCGGACCACACCCGCAGAATCCTGGTGGTGGGATGGTGGATTTAAGTACTTTTGAAGATTACACACAACAGGAGGTTGGGGAAATTATAACCCGTTTGAGGCAAAAATCAGGGGAAGCTTTATTGACATGGATGGTGAGATTACTAGACGGGGGTGCTGCAGGGTTGTTGGTAGATTCTACTGATTCACCGCATTTTTTACCCCTGTCAATTGACACCAATGTACAGGAGGTCTTAAGAGCAGGACCGCCCCCTGACGCAAATGGTCAAGATACGCAGGTGTCTTTGTTGCACCTGATAGCCCAAGCAAGGAACCGTAAATACCCTGTTACCACAGATTGGCCCAGTGAAGAAACAAAGTGGTATACGTTGAGAGAAGCAATTCAAAAAGTCAGAGAGCATGCTATGTAAGAGGCTATTCACATAGATGCTCCTGATCATATGGGAGCCGTGCCGCTCTCAGTTTCAACTCGAAACATGGTGATTAGAACTGCGCCACCTACATACAAAAGTGTCATTATGACTTTGCTCGTAGGCATGATGGGCAAGGCTACTGATGAGGTAGCAGATGCCATTCGGCAACTTGCAGATTTGGGAGAGTGGGATAAGAGCGATAACAAGCCACGGGAGAGAGAGGGGCATAGTGAGAGAAGAACTGAAGGCATGCGGCAAAATAGCAGAGACTCCGAGTGTCCCGAAAATACATGTTTTTGGCTTTATTAAAAGATGGTGTGCCACATGAAGAAATTGATGGCATCGAAACCAGAGTAATGTATGAATTATACAAAAAACGAGGACTTGCAGCCAAAGAATGCTATAAACAGGTTAAGAAACAAGTAGTCACCACGACACAGGGGGCCACCTCACCTTCTGCTCCCCCCTGCGGAAGAACAAGACTAAGGGTCTATGGGGACACCTTCCCCGTACCAGCCGACATACACTGATTTGAGAAAAGTGGTGAGTGCAATGCTAGAGGCGGAGTTTGACTAGGGCTTCGGCCAAGCTCCGGCAGCGTCTGCCCGCATAAAAGTGGATAGGCGGCCTTATGTTGATGCTAAGATTTTTTGGGGGCCAGGAAACACACAAGGGGTGCGAGCATTGATAGACACCGGGGCGGAGGCCTCTTTGATTCATGGTAATCCGACACGATTTAAAGGCAAACAGTTTACGATTACAGGTTTAGGGGGAAAGGAGACCCCCGCAGTGCAAACGAGAGTGGAGATGAAAATAGGCAATTTAAAGAGGCAGAAATACCAAGTGTTGATGCTCCCGATACCTGAATATATAATTGGCTTTGACATTTTGGAAGGGCTAACCTTGGGACTTGGTGGTAAAACGTACCAGTTTGGGCTGAGTGCATTAATTTGTACACCCATTACTGTAGGCAAATTGAAGATGCCCCCAGTGCAAGTGCCAGTGGCAACCAAGCAGGTAGCCATGAAACAATACCGCATTCCTGGGGGGCACAAGGACATTTCAGACACCATCAAAGAGTACTTGGAGGCGGGTGTATTACGCCCTGTTACCACCTCATGGAACAATCCGCTCTGGCCGATTAAAAAGGGAGATGGGTCGTGGACGATGACGGTGGATTACAGGGAGTTAAATAAACACACTCCTCCCTTAGTGCCCGCAGTCCCAGATGCTATTACTTTGATTGAAAATGTCCAAAAGTTTGAGGGGACTTGGTATGCAGTGCTCGATTTAGTTAATGCATTTTTCTCCGTGCCAATTGCTGACGAGTGTCAAGAACAGTTTGCATTTTCATGGGGTGGACGTCAGTACACTTTCACGAGACTACCCATGGGGTACATGCACAGTCCGACTATCTGTCACCGGCTGGTGGCAGAGCATTTAGACAAGATACCGTGTAAACCTGACGTATAGATCTCTCATTACATGATGATATTTTGATCCAGGGCAAGGATGAGCACAGCGTGCAAAGTCAGCTAGATGTCCTTATAGAAGGATTGAAAAAGGAAGGGTGGGAGATTAATCCGAGTACAATTCAAGGTACAGCTGAAACAGTGATATTCTTAGGGATTCAGTGGCATCATGGGCATCGAGAAATGGTGCCAAAAGCACAACAGAAAATACTTGAATTCACTACTCCAACGAGCAAAAAGCAAGCTCAGCAGTTTATAGGACTGTTTGGCTTTTGGAGACAGCACATTCTGCATTTAGGGCAGATATTGCCTCTCCTCTACAAAGTGAAACGAAAGAAATATGAGTTTCAGTGGGGGGAAGAGCAGCAGAAAGCCTTTGAGATGGCGAAAGACACAGTGCAGCAGGTGCTTGATTTATGGCCCTTGAAGGAAGGCGAAGTGGAATTAAATGTGTCTGTGCAAGACAATTATGCTAACTGGAGTGTGTGGCAGAAACAAGACAGGAAACGTGTGCCATTAGGGTTTTGGAGTCGTAAGTTGCCCGCCGCTGGTAACTCATATACTCCGTTTGAGAAGCAATTGCTGGCATGTTATTGGGCTCTTGTTGATACCGAGCAGATGACCTTGGGTCATGATGTATTCATGAGACCTGAAATACCAATCATGAAGTGGAGACTGAGCTCTCCTAAAACGCATCGTATACGACATGCTCAAGAAGCCAACATAATTAAGTGGAAATGGTATATTCAAGACAGAGCCAAATCAGGAAAGGGTGGAGTGGCAAAATTACATGAGCAAGTAGCCAACATACCGCCCTCAGATTACATGCCACCGGAGGTGCCTGAAAAACGTGAGTCTCCTGTGAAATGGGGAGTCCCTTACAGTGATTTGACCATGGAGCAAACAGAGCATGCTTGGTTCACGGATGGTTCAGCTCGATATGTGGGAACTGAGCGGTACTGGAAAGCAGTGTCGTACAATCCCAAAACAAAAAAGATGTTGACAACGACAGGGAAAGGAAAGAGCAGTCAGTTAACAGAACTTAACGCAGTTTACCAAGCATTGAAACAAGAGACCCCTGGTCAATGTCATGTGTACACAGATTCATGGTCAGTGGCAAATGGATTGGCAGTATGGTTGCCGACTTGGCAAAAGAATGGATGGAAGATTCATTCAAAAGAGTTGTGGGGAAAGGAACTGTGGCAAGATATTGCAGGGATGTTGTTACAAAGTGAAGTCACTGTATATCATGTGGACGCACATTGTGCCACAGATTCATTAGAACGTTGGTTTAATTCTGTTGCAGACGAACACACCAAGATTATGACAATGGATGCAGAGGCTCGGGAAGACGATATGGAGGGTTTGGCCAAATGGGCCCATCAGAAAAGTGGGCACCTTGGAGAAAAGGCTACTATCAGATGGGCACAAGCTTGAGGCATCAGTCTTCCATTAGAACTAGTGAAAACAATTATTTCACAGTGTCCCGTGTGCCAACACCAATTGCATAGACCTATACCTCAGATTGTTCGAGGCATATTGAGAAGAGGAAAATTACCAGGTCAAATTTGGCAGATTGATTATATCGGTCCTATGCCAAACAGCAGAGGTTGTCAGTATGCGTGCACTATTGTAGATACATATTCGGGATATTTGATGGTTTTGCCGTGCAAACGTGCAACCCAATTGAACACCATCAGGTTTTTAGATCAGATCATATTACATTATGGAGTGCCTTTGCAGATTCAAAGTGACAATGGGTCACATTTCAAAGGCAAATTGATCCAAGAATTTTGTCAGGAAAAGAGCATTGAGTGGATTTACCACATCCCCTACCATTCAGCTGCGGTAGGGCTAATTGAACGAATTAATGGATTACTGAAATAACAGTTGCGCAAATCTGGAGACAGCAGTTTGGCAGGCTGGCGTGAGCGTGTGTTTGATGCGGTGCAAGTGTTGAACAATAGGCCTGTGTATGAACATGAAACTCCTTTGATGCGATTAATGACTCCTAATTTACAGGTTCAACCCAATTCAGTTAGAGAAACATTGTTATACTGGGAAATTACGCCAGGTTCTTTAGCTCCCTATCGAGCAACTCCAGAGTCAGCAGGGGTAGACTTGCATTCCAATCAAGAAATCAGATTAGATCCAAGAGGAATAGTTGTCATTGAAACAGGGATTGGAGTACAGATTCCCCCAGAGCATATGGGATGGATTGCCCCTAGATCTGGCCTAGCATTGAAGGGAGTTCAAGTGTTGGGAGGGGTAATTGATGCTGATTACCAAGGCGAGATTAAAGTCATCCTAATGAATAGTGGGGATCAGTTGTTATCAATACACAAGGGTGATCGAGTGGCTCAATTGATAGTCATTCCCATTAAATTGTCCATGATTAAGAAAGGGGAGCCTCCTACAGTGTTGACTACCTGTGGAGAACGCGGTTTTGGCTCTTCAGACAGTATGGTACTGGGTGCAAAGGTGTGGGTGGAAAAGCCAAGTGGCCCACCAGTGCCAGCAGATGTCATTGCATCAGGCAAAGATCAAGTGGTTTTAGAAATGGAGCCTGGTAGAAAGAAATGGCAATATGTACCCGCAGACAAATATTACCCAAGAGAGTGATGTGCAACACTGATGGGCCTCATTACGAGTTGCCCGGTAATAGCGGGTCCACTTCTGGCATGCTGGAATGAGCGTGTCCGTATGTACCCGCTAACAGCGCAATCCCGCCATGCCGGTAAAGTGCCACCAACCTCCTTATACCGGCATCGCGCGGCCCGCCCATAGCGTTACCACTTCATACCAACACCTGAATACCGGCACGGTGATACCGGCACGGTATCAACGTGTACGTAAAAACTGGATCCGGAAATTACGTCATCGCGCAGGGATGGAAAATGGGCCGCCGGCCAGCTTTAAAAACACAATCCATTGCCATCCTCCATAACCACCACTACACCCGTGTTGTTGAGTGCCACAACTCAATCAGGATGTTTAAGGCAACCAGAAAAAGCACCCAAAGGAAGAGGAAGCAGCGTTTTTGTGATGCTGAACTGACAATGCTGGCAAACACCCTCGAACAGCATGCTGACATCATCAGAAGCACAGACCTTAAGCATGCGGCCCAAACCCGAAAAAAAGAGGTGTGGCAGGAGGTTGCTACGAGGGTGTCGGCAGTGGGGAGCACCCCAAGGAGCGTACGGGATTGCCGAAAGCGCTGGGACGACCTCCGCCTCCAGGTCGGGAAGATCCTGGCGGAGAACCGGAGGGCCGCAATGGCGACAGGCGGCGGCACACAATCCCCTGTAAAGCTCACAGCATGGGAGGAGACCGCAAGTGGATTTATTGACCCGGAATCCATAGAGGGGATAGGAGACCAGGAGTTTGGCGCAGCAACTACAACAGAGGAAGGTGAGTGAACCATTGCATCCACGTATAATAAAACATGATGCGACACAAGTGATGTTGAAGTCAGATTAGGCACGCCAATGCATGTCCCAAGGCGACATCAACACATCAATAGAATAATGAGTGCCACCCCCTGCACCACACGCATGATGAGTGAAAATTCCAATCCCAACAGAGGTGCAACATGACCCAACCATGCCCCTGCCCCCCCCACAGACACCAAAACAATCCAATGCCACCAGCCTTGCAATGATTGCCAACATGTCCCCTCAGTACACCAAATGCCACACAACAGAAATTAAATTGTGCCTGAATGTATGAAAATATCACACTGCAAAACATCACAGCTGCCATTTGGCAACATCACTGATGACCTGCATCTCTTCTATCTCCCAGGCACCGATGAGGAAGGTGGAAAGCAGGACAGGGGTGCGAGCACATCCAGTGCACGCAAGGGGACCAGGGCCACCGCCACCCCCTTGTCCAAGAAATTGTCTGCAGCCACACCCATTGTGCCACGCAAGGCATCAACCCTGCAGGGGGCACCTGCTGCGACAGTGGTAGCTGTTCCGCCAGCCACCACAGACGTCGTGTCCACAGAGGTGGCTGAAGAGGCAGAGGTAATGTCCGGAACACCCAGCCCAACGCCCATTGCCAGCACCCCCCCACCTGCGGAGACTGAGAGCCAGGATGACCCATGTCTGCATGAGGACCTCTATTACGCTCACGGTGATGTATTTCTTTTTTACTTCTTTACTTCTTCTGTGATCTATGTCCATATTATTTTTATGAGTTATTTCTATGTACTTGTAAGCTTTGAATAAATAGCCGTAAAGAGCTGATTTATCTTCTAAGAGTGCGTGGTTGTGAGTTATTGTGTCTGTCTGTTTATTTTTGGTTCAAAGGACTTGCTCTATAACTGCATTGATGATTTATGGTTGTTTCATGCACTTTTCGGGGGAGAGCAGTACAGGTGAAAGCCGTGGTGATTGGCATAGCTGGTGCGGGTTGTTGCTGCTGCATGTGCAGCACGATTGAGGTGAGGAGCTGCGTGACAGCCCCCAGACTGTCTCGCATCATCAACGCAGAGGCATTAATAGCGGCTGTGTTCGCCGTTATGGCCTGCGCAATCTCACGCCTGGTGTCCTCTCCCTCCGCAACATATTGTCGGACAAGGTCCAGCATTGAGTCCTGTCTAGCCTCCACCCTTGCTAGCCGTGCCTCAAGGTTGGTGGGAGCAGCAGTTGTTGAGGGTGCTGCGACCAGTCGTGAATTGGCAGGGCTGTCCTCGGGGGGTGCTGAGTAAAGGATCCGCAATGCTACAGGTGGGTGCAGCCTGAGTGTGGGGTTGGGTGGACTGTGGACATGCCACATGGGTTAGTCCATCCTCGTCCACATACTCCTCCACTGCAGTTTCAATGTCGCTCAGTGGGGCAGTGGCTGCTGCCTCGCCCACTGAACTTTTTGCTGCCGAATGTGTGCCACTGGCCTCGCCTTCCACTGGTGTTGCCAGCTCTGTGGTCCCGGTCTCAGGTGTAAATGTAGGCCTCTCATGTGCGGCCATGGCCTGGGCACTAGCCCTGGGTTTTGGTGTGGCCTGCGAGGCTGCCCGGAGGTGGTCTTGCCTGTGGGAGTTGTCTTGTGCTGGGACGTGGATGCCCTTGTGGGTGTTTCTTCACTGGCATCCTCTCCATTGGTGCCTGGGGGTGTAGAAGAGATGCATGGCATCAGTGATGGTGTTACATGCAAGATGCAATATATGGTGCTGTGGAGAATTTCATTTATCATGCATTCATATCTTACAGGTGTGTCACACAGGGTAGTATGAAGGGGGCATTTTAGCATTTGCCGTGACGTCTCAATTCAGGAATGCTGAATGGCAGGTGGCATGCCGTTGTATTGGGGTTTGTGTGATGTATTACATGGGCACGGTCCGTGTGTGTTGGCTGTCTGTTGGTAATGGGATTGGCACTCAGCATGCATTTCAGTGTGGCAGGGTTTGGGCCTCCATCTGGACAAGGATATGTTGATGTGTGTGTTGGGACATGCATTGCCTTGCCTAGACTCTATTCCAGATAACTTGTGCTATGTCATGGTTTCCCCTACTGGGATCTGCAGGGTCACTCACCTCCATCTCCAGATGTTGCGGCATCCGTCTCCATCTCCCCGAAGCCCTTGATGGACTCCATATGGATGAAGGTACTGAACGTCTCCTCCCAGCGCATTAGTTTTGTGGGTGAGTGGGGACCCCCGTCTGTGGCCATGGCCTCCCTCCTATTGCTGGCCAGGATGTTCCGTACCCTGAGGCGGTGGTCATCCCACCTTTTCTTACAGTCTTTGACTGTCCGTGGGGTGGTCCGACTGCCGATACCTTGCGGGCTACCTCCTCCCAAATCTCCTTTTTTCTCTGCTGCACCTCCCTTTTGAGGTTGTTCTGGTTAATCTCCTTAGCATGGGCAGCAAGGGTGTCCGCCAACATGTTGAGTTCTTCGTCCGAAAAACGCTTCTTTCGCAGGCGGGGGTTTGATTTCCCGATAGCCATAGACGTGTTGAATAGATTGGCACTTGTCTCTCTTGTACACAACTGGTGGTTTGGGAGGATTGCAATGGATTGTGTTTTTAAAGATGGCCGCTGGTGCATTTCCCGTTCCAACGCTATGGCGTTACTTCCGGATCCGGTATTACGAGTCCGGTATTAGCATGATGTTATTACTGGGTCGGTATTAAGGGGTGCCTCCTAGGCGGAGGCGGTATCGGCGGGTCCCGTGATAGCACTATCGGGGGGTTGGAGGGCCTTTACTGCCATGGCGGTAGCCCATTACCGGCATGGGGGTTCGCGCATGCTCGCGCACTCGTAATCACCCGCTATTAGCGGCGTCATACGAGCACTGACCCGCTAGTTCCTCCATGTCGGTAATGACCCCGTTTTTACCGCACTTCTCGTAATGAGGCCCTTAGACTCTTCGGACTTGGACTGGGTTGAATTTGATGATGATGATGAAAGTACAGATTCAGTGATTGTGCATGTAAAGTCAAAATCACTTGCTACTTTGATATATTCAGAACTGGAGCTGTTATTAATTAATACTTGGTTTTGATATCAGAAAAACTTTGTTAGAGGAAGTTGCAAAATCTCGGCATTCATCCCAAGTGATAATATCAGGAGATTTTTGATGTAAAATGCCCTGATATTTTGGCCCATAGCACCATATACCTTAAAGAGAATAATATGGCAAATTGTCAAGCAAGACACGAGATTCACAGTGATGCGACTGTCTGTGTGTCCTGCTCGTTTTTATATGCCAATATGGCACCGGCATGTGGAACGTGATGATGTCATCAACGTGATAACATCATTGCGTGCTGGTGGCCATTTTGAATTGATCAAAATTTCGTAATATTATGGATTTCCATGTAGAGTTCTTCATGTGATGAGTATGATTAAAAAAGGGTAAAAAGATCAAATTCAAATGTAGAGACACAATGGGGTTGTAGCCCAATTGTTGTAGCGTTTCCTTTGTTGTCATTGTCAGTTTGAGACAAATCATCACGTTCTGCATGCCGGCACTATTTTGCAAGCAGGACACACAGACAGCAGCATCAATGCGAATCTGGTGTCCTGCTCGACAACTTTATGAAGACAGAGGTAAGCTCAATCCTGTTAAGGATATACACTGTTTTAGCTTTTAATTATCAATGTGGGCACCAACTGAAAGGAGTCAATGGGCCTCATTATAATGTTGGCGGTTAAGGCACCGGCACCGTTCATACCGTACTGCCGAATTACGAGTTCTGCTAGCGGTTGCCTGACAGCCCGCCAGGTCTTACCTGGTGGGCTGTGCAACACCCGCGAGGAGAACTTGTGATTGCACCAGCACCGTTATCAACGGTGCCGGTACAACCATGCTCCCCATCCCCATTCTGCCCTATGCAGCAGAATGGGGATTGGGAGCCCGGCAATACCGCCACCCACGAATGGGCCATTACCGGCCCATTCAACTTATAATGGGCCGGCTATTGCCCTATCGCGGGTGGCGGTGCCGGTAGCGAGCATGACGGTAGCCGTGCCTGCCATACAGGCACGGCTACCGCCATGCTCGTAATGAAGCCCAATGTTTTGACATACAGATACCTAATCCACGACCTCTGGAATACATCAATTAGCAGATATTAAGGTATGATACATATTATAATTTTGTACTACTGATATGTACCCACATTATAATGACTCAGGGGTTGAAAGACATTGGATCATCAATTATTTACTTATGTACTGCAGAAACATTGAGGGCACCAGATTGAAAGAAAGTCATACTTTGACTAGAAGAAGCCTTGTAAATGTAAATGACGAATTCAAATTTAATTCAATATGCAATGTAGTAAAACAACCATAATGTTATTTGTTTAGTTTAAACATGGTGTTTCTGTATATGTTTAATCTATTTTGAATTAGTCCATGGAGATGGTCATTATTGACCAAAATATATTGAACGCAATTTGCAACAGGCCCATTTCTTAACCTTTTTTCTTTTTGGAATAAAGAAAACATTTCTTTTTTTTTGATAAAACATTTTTTATTATCATTTAATCATAACGTAGACGTAACAGCCCAAAACCAAAAGAGAGGCACAAAAGAAAAGATAAGAAGGAAAAAGAGGCAGCTACAACAGATGAGGCCAACAAGGCCCATTCAGCAGTATTGAAATATCTTGCATTACCGTTCTCACGGGACACACCTGCGGTTTACAGTATAGGTGTTCAAAGTGGAGTCTCCCAAGGCTATATGCTTCAAGGCCCTCCCTCCTCCCATTCCGCCCATATTTTAGAGGCTTTGTTGGGACAACCTCTTGCATTATAAATCCGTCTTTCAAAAATAGCACATGTGTCCATGTCCATCGCCCATTGCTCCATTGTCGGAGATTCGGGGACTCCCCATTTTTGTGCAATGTTCCGTTTCATTAGGGCTGCCGCCGTATGCAATAACAGTTCTTCCCACTTGTTCAGTTCGTACTCTCCTGGGACTCCCAGGATTAGGACCTTCGGGTTAAGTTCTATTGATTTGGAGAGTATCCGGGCCAGTTCCCAACAACAGGCCTCCCAGAAAATTCGGATGCAGGGACAGGACCATGGTATGTGAAAGAAGGTCCCCTCCTCATTCCCACATCTAAGACAGTTCAGGTTCGTTGCTCTCTTCCACCTGAACAGTGCGGTTCTAGGATAATACACTCTGTGCAGTATTTTAAGTTGCACTAGTCTGAGTCTCGAGGAGATAGCATTTTCCCTAGGATCCTTAACTAAACAAACAACGAATGCAAATGGGACACTTTGTCCGACTTGGACAGGAAAAACCACCACTTCAGTTTGATTATATATTTGCTTCTGACACCTTACAGCATTCTGTTATTGGAACTAAAAACTTCCCTAATGAAGAAAGCGACCATCATCAAATTTCAATTTCATGGCTTGTATACAAAACTAGAAATGAGCACATAAATTTACCTGATTTAGAATTATCCAATGGGCTGAATAAACTAAGAATAAGAAATCATCAAGCCAGCGAAATACTTTCAACTTTTCAACTGGCCCCCCAGAAAGAACATGAAAAACTGGACTATCAATGGATTTTAGAAAAATATACATGTCCACAAACAAAAACAAAGAGTGTTCCCAAAACCTCACATTGCCATCAATATAATCAAAGAATCAAACAAGAAAAGCAAGAACATCAAAAGGGAATAAGGCATTTGAAATTAAAGAACGACCTAGACCTTAAAAAACAGATACACAAGGAAAAACAAAGATATTCAAATTTTTTAAAAAGTAACAAGGCAATGATGAAACAACACGATGCAGAAACAATTTTGAAGGCCCTACAAAATAAAAACACAAGAAACTTGTGGTCAATGGTGACTGATAAATCCAAACAACAAAATTTAATACAAGAAGTTGAGTCCCATGTTTGGATAAACCATTATCAAGAAGTTTACAACAGCAAAACATCCATTTTGACAATGACCGGAGTAAACTAAGTGTGTACCTGGAAATTTGAGTGGAACATTGAGGATATAACAAACAAGATTAAAGCCTTGAATTCATCACGAGCCCCTGGCCCGGACGGGCTTTCAAATGCAGTCCTCAAAGCGACACCAGAAATATGGGCCACATTTTTCTTTCATTTACTCGAACGTTTAGCAAAAAGAAAAGAAATTCCCCACACTTGGACAGTCGCAATTCTGATCCCAATTTACAAATCAGGAGACCGAAAGACGCCAGGCAACTATAGACCCATAGCCTTGCTAGACCCATTGGGAAAATTATTTGCAAGCTACCTTCAAAAACAACTGAACATCTGGGCAGCAAAGAACGGAAAACAGGCGACAAGGCAAACTGGCTTTGTGACAAAAATTGGAACAAATGTAAACCTACTGTTACTGAATATGATAAAAGTAGAAGAAAGCATCAAAAACCAACAAGTATATGCTTTGTTCATAGACTTGAAAATGGCATTCGATTCAGTAAACAGACAGAAACTCTGGGGTAAATTAACAGCATGGGGTTGTCCCACTTACATCCTAAACCCAATCATTCAACTATATTCAAATACCTCCATTCGAGTTCGACTCACAAATGCTGGAATGGTCACACAAGCAATTCCCACCTGGAATGGGTTGAAGCAAGGCTGTCCGTTAGCTGTGTGTTTATACAATCTATATACCAACGACTTTGAGAAGCAGATTGAAAACACGAAAGCAAATCCCCCAAGAATTAACAACGAAACGATTCAGGCACTAATCTATGCTGATGATATTATTATACTGGATAAAACGATATCCGGACTACAAGAATCTCTGAACAAAACCAAAGATTACATGCATATAGATGATCTCCAAATCAATACGTGTAAAACAAAGATCATGAAACTCATCTGTCAGAAGCAGAAAAATCAATATCCTATAAAAATCTTGCATGATAATAAAGAAATTATGATCACAAAGACAATCAAATATCTAGGTGCTCTCATAAATCCTTCTAATAATGAAAAAGAATGGTACGTAAACATTGAAGAAAAGACCAGATCCTTGGCCAGGCAAGGTAGATTCTTTCATCAGAAGTATGGTACATACTCAGTGAAGGCCACAATGCTATTATACTGTAACGCTCACCTGATTCCCGTAGAGGCGCCGGTCTTGACTGGGCGTATACCGTATCTTCAAAGGTGATGTGTAACACACGGCTGGCTCTTTGGGCTGGACCTCTGTGCACTGTATGTCTGACTCGAAGGGTAAGATGTCTGCAGATAGAAAATATGGGATTAATGAACTGGGTTATTGAATGTCTCTCTCTTCTTTCCTTTCTCTTCTCCTGTAGAACCCCAAAGGTTAACGCTCTCACCTTAGGTAAGTGAACGCCGTGCTCTCCATCTGCCTCGGGGCAGGGTGCTGTAACCAGTTTCTTTACTGGATAAGGGGAGCAGGCCTCTTGACTTCAGAGGACTGCTGTCCGTCGTTTACTGCACGAACGGTAAGTTTGGAGTAATTCTAATGTCTTTAAAAGTCTTTAGTAATGATGTCTCTTGTTTTGCAGGGTTCCGGCGATGGCGGATGACGGGCTGAAGTTAGTTGAAGATGGAGCCCGTGTGATGAATAGAAGCGCCTGGAAGCACGTAAGTAAGCGCTTGTTGCCTGCTTCACGATGTGCTCTAACTGTCTTTTTATTTTGCAGGTACAAGTTCGGAGCGGCTGCAGGGTGCCGGAATACCCACTGGGTTAGATGTGGAAAGGAGTAATGGCACATGAGTATTAAAGTTCCCCAATGTCTTTAAACGCACCTTGTTTTGTCTTTCAGATGCGGGATGCAGCGCCGAAGGCCTCAGGAGCGTGCGAAGAGTTGGTAAGCTTTTGTCTTTCAGATGCCGGAATGCAGTGCGAAGACCTCCGGAGCGCACGAAGAGTAGGTAAGCCTTTGTCTTTCAGATGCCGGAATGCAGCGCGAGGCGTTGGTGACAGCCGATGGACCAGGTAAGTGAAGCGCTGTCACTGAAGACCGTAATGCTAACCTGTTCTTTCTTGTCTTTATAGGTGTTGCTGAAGACTGGATTCAGGATGTTAAGCCTTTTTCCTTAGGCCCAGGATGCAGAAGACACGATGAGCGTTCTGCTGCAGAGGATGCAGAATAACGCAAAGCAAGATTCATCCATCGGGTGTGGTTTAAATAGCCTCCTGTAGTGCTTAGGTGTCTCCTTCCACAGCCACGCCTAGGTAAGAAAAGAGTTCCTGCTTTCCAGAAGAGTTCCAGTGTTCTGAACCTAGGGAGTGGCTCCTGCCCCACCCAACAGGAAAAGTAGTTCCAAACAGAAGAGGATCAGAGGCTCAACTGGCAGGCAAGTAAGCAGCATGGTCTGCTGCAGGTAAGTCCACCCAAGCATTATGAGCCCGGCGCTTTCAGCGCTGGGACTGGGCATATTTATGAGCCTGGTGCCACTGGCGCCAGGACTGGGTCCAAAAGGTCCCAATTGGGACTGGTTGGCCCTCGGAACCTGGGTTATGGATCTGCTTCCAAGGGAGTTGGGAAAACCCTGACCTTTTGGAAGCAGAGATCATGACAGTACCCCCCCTCAAGGCCCCTCCCAAACCGGGCTTCTCTGGGGGTTTTGGCTTGTCAGGAAATGTTCGGTGAAATCTTTTGATTAGGCGAGGAGCGTGGACATATTCAGCAGGTTCCCAGGATCTCTCTTGGGGGCCGTAGCCTTTCCAGTCAATTAGGTAAAATAGTTTAGATTTGGAGATCTTGGAGTCCAGAATGCTTTTGACTTCAAACTCGAGTTCTCCATCAACTAGGATGGGTTTTGGAGATTTAGTTAGTCGGGTTTGAGGTTGCACGGGTTTTAATAGAGAGACGTGGAAGACCGGATGTATCTTCATGTGCGGGGGCAAGTCCAACTTGACCGCTACTGGGTTTACTATGGTAGTGATGGAATAGGGACCAAGGTATCTTGGGTTGAATGTGCGTGGCCCTTTTAGAGGTAGATATTTGGTGGATAACCAGACTTGATCCCCTACTTGATATTGAGGGGCTTCCTTCCGATGTTGATCTGCTCCTTTCTTGTATTGTTCTTTAGCCCTTTGAAGGTGAGAAACAGCTTCCTTAAAGGCTTGGGTGATTGTAGAATGCAGGTAGTCTACTGCTGGTGTTTCAAGATCTTGGAGGGGATCCAACTCCGAGGTTCGAGGGTGACTGCCGTATAAAAGAAAAAACGGGGTTTTCCCAGTTCCCGAATGGACAGAGTTATTGTAGGCATATTCGGCTATCCAAAGGATGTCTTTCCAAGTTTTTTCAGTTTGTTGCAGCATGCAGCGTAAATACTGTTCCAGAGTTTGATTGGTCCTCTCGGTTTGTCCGTCGGTCTGAGGGTGGTGACTGGTCGATAGTCTCACATCAATTTGAGCCGACCGACAGCAACTTCGCCAAAAATGAGAAATAAATTGACTACCTCGATCCGAAATTAGAACCGAAGGAAAACCGTGCAGTCGGACGATGTTTTCTAGAAATTCTCGGGCCAGAGTTGCTGCTGTTGGCAAGCCTTTGAGCGGAATGAAATGCGCCATCTTGGAGAATAAGTCCACGATTACTAGAATCGTATTGTATCCGGAGCATGGAGGTAGATCGGTGATGAAGTCCATAGAAAGCGTATGCCAAGGGCGAGGTGGGATGTCAATAGGGCGTAAGAGGCCTGCTGGTCTTTCCTTTTGACTCTTGTTTTGGGCGCATACTCCACAGGACATTATAAAGTCTCTGATATCTTTTTTCCAAGACGGCCACCAGAAGTAGCGCTTGATCTTTTCTGAGGTCTTGGCCATACCGGGATGTCCTTCCATTAAAGAATCGTGATAACAAGAGATTACTTTTTTCTGTAAATCTGTGCTGGGCAGGTATAATCGTTCTTGGAAATACAATAAGTTGTCCTTTACTGCAAAGTCCTTTCCCTGCAGATGCCAATTCTGTATGTCTGCTGGAGTTACAAGTTGCCTGGCTTTATCCTTAACTTCCTCTATGGATTGTGTGGCGATTACACCCAGAATTCTTTGTTTGGGAATGATTGGTACAGGTTTAGGGTTGATCAAGTGTTCTTCCACTCCCATCCGAGAAAGGGCATCAGCTTTACCGTTTTTTGTACCAGGTCGATAGGTAATTATGAAGTCAAACTCGGCAAAGAATAATGCCCAACGGAGTTGTCTAGAGGATTGGGCTTTTGCGGTTTTCAAATATTGCAGGTTTCGGTGATCCGTAATCCCAGTAACGGTGTGTCGGGCCCCCAGCAGATAATGCCGACAAACCTTAAAGGCAGACTTGATAGCCAGAAGCGCCTTGTCAGTAATCGTGTAATTGATTTCAGGAGGCGAGAATTTGCGGGACCAAAATGCCATGGGATGCAACTGATTGGTTACCGGGTCCTTTTGTGATAGAACTGCCCCCATGGCAAGGCTTGAAGCATCAGTTTCCACGATGTAAGGGAGTTCGGGGCGAGGGTGTTTTAAGATTGGTGCAGAGATAAATTTAGTCTTCAAATCCTGGAAAGCTTGTTCCGCCTCGGTAGACCATTCAAAACGTTTGTTTTTCTTTAACAAGGCAGTGATGGGCTGGACTATCCGAGAAAATTCGGGGATAAACCTGCAGTAAAAGTTAGCGAAGCCTAACATGCTTTGCACACCTTTTACGGAGGATGGTGATGGCCATTTGAGAACTGCATCGACCTTCTTTAAATCCATACGCACTCCGCTAGGTGATAATATGAATCCCAAGAATTCAACTTCAGTCACGTTGAAAACACATTTTTCCAACTTAGCGAAAAGTTTGTGTTGACGCAATCTTTCGAGGACCATTTTCACGTGTTTCCGATGTTCAGATTCCGATGAAGAATAAACGAGGATGTCGTCAATGTAAACAACAACACACACATCTATGAGCTCTATGAGGACATCGTTCATAAAATATTGAAAGGCGGCCGGGGCATTGCAAAGTCCGAAGGGCATGACCTGATATTCAAATAACCCATATTTGGTGCGGAAGGCCGTCTTCCATTCATCGCCCTCTTTTACTCGTACCAAGTGGTAGGCTCCTCTAAGATCCAGCTTTGTATATATGCATGCTTTTCTGACTTGGTCCAGGAGTTCAGGGATCAAAGGTAATGGATATCTATTCTTGACGGTGATCTGGTTCAGGGAGCGATAATCTATACAAGTTCTAAGGTCTCCTTCCTTTTTTGGAACGAAGAACAAAGCTGAAGAAGCAGGGGACCTGGAAGGACGAATAAACCCATTTGCCAGGTATTGATCCAGGTATTGTCGAAGGTGAAGGTTCTCAGGCTCGGTGAGGGCATAAATTCTACTACAAGGAGGAGTAGATCCAGGTATCAGGTCTATCTGGCAGTCATAAGACCTATGAGGAGGTAGAGAGTTAGCCTGATCCTTCCGGAAAACATCTTGGTATTCTAGTTATTCGGGAGGTAACTGGGGAGTCTCTGAAGAAATTGCTGCCAGTGCAACACCAGGTGGAGGGTGACAAGTAGAGACACATTCTGGAAACTGGACCGTTCTTGCTCGCCAATCGATCAGAGGATTGTGTTTCTCTAACCAAGGTATTCCTAGAATAATCTGAAACTGAGGAGCCTTGATCACATCGAACACGATCTTCTCATGGTGTCCATCTTGACTTACTAGCGTCACTTCTTGAGTGGTATGCGTTACTGGTCCGGAGGCTATCTTCGTTCCATCCACCTTAGTAATGACGTCCTTTACAGCTTTGGGACAAAGAGTTAGATTCATCCTCAAAACCATTTCATGATCCACATAATTGCTGATGGCACCGCTGTCGACGTAAGCTTCAATTGCATGTAATCGATCCGGATTATCAGGGCTAATGAGGACCATAGGTATCACGAAATGCGAGGTCACGGAACTGGTTTTCACGCTCGGCAAGAGGACCTCTATTCTTGTCGGGCGAGGTCGTTTCCCTGCTCAGAGTTTGTAACTTTGGTAACTGCAGCTCCTACTGCCTTCTTGGCAGGTTTCACCGGACAGTCTCGAAGAAAGTGCCCTGAGTTTCCGCAATAGAGGCATAATTGCAACTGTTTTCTCCTTTCCCGCTCCTTTTGTGTTAGAGGACCTTTCAGGCCCCCTATTTGCATGGGTTCCCCGGAGTCCACTCCTTTGGAAGGAGTTGGCGGTTTGGAAAATACTCGAGCATCAAACTTGGAACGATCGGCCTTCCTGTTCTGCAGTCTGTGATCTATTTGAACAACTAAGTCTATATAGTCCGAACAATCTTGTGGGGGATTCACTACTTGGGCTAACACATCTTTGAGCTCTCCACGTAGACCTCTATAAAACAGCGTAATCCTTTTGTCCTCAGGCCATTGAGTTTCCACTATCAGTCTGTTGAAAGACGCAATATATAAGCCAAAAGGTCTTGATTACCTTGTCGCAACGAAAGAAGCTCATTGTCCAAGGCCTGCCCCTGTGAATGTCTTGCGAACAGTTTTTCCATACTGAGCTGAAAAGCTTGAAAATCATGGAGGACCGGATCATCTTGATTTACTAGAGGGATCGACCAGTCTGCCGCATTCCCACTAAGGTACGAAAGCACGAAAGCTACTTTAGCTTGATCAGTTGGAAAGGCTGCTGGCCGGCATAAGAAATGCAACCAGCACTGATTGATAAATACTGCAAACCTCTTTGGGTCACCAGAAAATCGTTCGGGCGGAGCCAGAGGTACATTCCCAGGTAGGATGATCTGCACTGGATTCATAGAGGATGTAGAAGGAAGATTTCCCCCAGATGCGGGTAACGGGGTCTGTCCGGCTTGTGACTGTAGCAATTGTCTAGCGAGATCATCTGTTCGCTCCTTGGAAGTAATCAGTTCCCTTCTTAGAGCGTTCGTTTCCTGACGGGCTGCATGCACTTCTGCCCTTAGTTCCCCAAGTAACTGGGCTAGCTGGTCGGTATCCGAGGTTTCCATAGCGCCTGGACGGGGGTTTTGCGGTAGGCTTTGCGTTCTGTAACGCTCACCTGATTCCCGTAGAGGCGCCGGTCTTGACTGGGCGTATACCGTATCTTCAAAGGTGATGTGTAACACACGGCTGGCTCTTTGGGCTGGAC